>NC_034609.1:9307375-9314087 GCF_900095145.1 Mus pahari
ATATAATAAATAAATAAATCTTAAAAATAATAATAATAATAATAATTTAAGCCAGGCAGTGGTAGTGCACGCCTTTAGTCCCAATACTCTGGGAACAGAGACAGGTGGATCTCAAAGTTGGAGGCTGGCCTTGTCTATAGATTGAGTTCTAGGACAGCTAGGGCTACACAGAGAAACCTTTTCAAAATACCCTGAAATAATAATGATGATGATAATTTATTTTTTTAAATATTTACTTTTATTTATATGAGCACACTGCAGCTTCTTCAGACACACACCAGAAGAGTGCATCATTACAGTTGGTTGTGAGACACCATGTGGTTGCTGGGAATTGAACTCTGGACCTCTGGAAGAGCAGTCAGTGCTCTTAACCACTGAGCCATCTCTCCAGCCCCAATTTATTATTATTATTATTAAAAAGATGTATGGCAATAGAGAAAAGCACCTAGCATCAATCTCTGGCCCATAGGGACACTCACATACACAAAAAGATCAGTCCTTGGCCTCCACATACATGAACACATATAACCCATAAACAACTGCACATGCATAAACAAAAGGCTGGAGGACTGACTTAGAGGTTGAGGGCACTTGCTCCTACTCCAGAGTTCATGCTTGTAACCCTCACTGGGGAGGCTGAGAAAGGCAGATCCCTGGGGCTCACTGGCCAGCCAGCCTAGATGACTTAGTGAGGTTCGGGTCAATTAAAGACCCCCATCTCCAAAACAATGAGGTGGACCGTGCCTGAGGAAGGAGCTGACCTCTGACCTCCATATGCTCAGGTATGGACATATACACAAACCCATATAACACACACACACACACACACACACACACACACACACACACACACACACGGCAGGCTTTTTTAAAAAAATATTTATTTATTATTATATCTAAGTACACTGTAGCTGTCTTCAGATACACCAGAAGAGGGCGTCAGATCTCATTATGGATGGTTGTGAGCCACCATGTGGTTGCTGGGATTTGACCTCAGGACCTTCAGAAGAGCAGTTGGTGCTCTTAACAACTGAACCATCTCTCCAGCCCAACAGTAGGCTTGACAGTCTAGATCAGTGGTAGAATATTTGCCTAGCATGTTTAAGGCCCTGCCCTCCATCCCAACACAGAAATAAAGAAAAAAGAAGAGCGGGGTTTGGTGGCACAATTTAGAGCACTTGAGAGGTGGAGATGGGAGGACCAGACATCCCAGGTCAGTACTGGCTACTTAGCGAGCACAGGCTACAGGATGTCCTATTTTTGTTGTCGTTTTGACGACACAGGCTTTCACTACATAGTTTTGGCTGGCTTCGAACTTAAAAAAAGATCTGCTTGCCTCTGCCTCCCTAGTGCTGGGATTAAAGGTGTGTATCAGTAGACCCACCTTGAAGCCCTGTCTTTTTTTTAAACATAGCTCTAACGGATGGGGGCTGTAGAGATGGCTCAGCGGTTAAGAGCACTGGCTGCTCTTCCAGAGGTGCAGCATTTTATTCCCAGCACCCACATGGCACCTCACAACAGTCCCAGGGAATCTGACAGGGTCTTCTGACTGCCAGGAACATTGCACACAAAAGCCCACTCCCCAAATTAAGAACTTAGAACTCTGACACAAGTGAGCCAAGGGCACCCACACATATCCAAACACACACGGGTTCACACATGCGTGTGAGGGTCTCTATAAACACCAGGGTGAGGCAAAAACAAAGTCTATTTCAACAGGACCCAACTCATAGAGATCCTCTACCTCCTGAGTGCTGGGATTAAAGGTGCCACCATGAATTTCTGACCCTCTTGCCTCCACCGCTCCAGTGTCAGGATGATAGGTATGCACTACTGTGTTTAGTTTATGCCATGCAGGGGATGAAACTCAGGGCTCTGTGCTTACTAGGCAATCATACTATCAACTGAGTCACATAACCAAATCCCATAAAGTGGATCATAAATGTTTAAGGTAAAAGGTAAACTGCACATGGTGGTCTCAGATCTTTAATTTCAGCACTGGGGACACAGAGACAGACAGAACCCTGTGAGTTGGAGGCCATCTAGTCCTCAGTGAATTCCAGGCCAGCCAGCCAGCACTACATAGCAAGACTCAAAAAACCCAAACAAGATTCCCCCCCCCCCCAACGACCAAACAAGTTAGAATCCATAGAGCTGGAGAAATGGCTCAAAAGTTTAAAATACTTCCTAGCCCGGCGGTGGTGGCACATGCCTTTAATCCCAGCACTTGGGAGGCAGAGGCAGGCGGATTTCTGAGTTCGAGGCCAGCCTGGTCTACAGAGTGAGTTCCAGAACAGCCAGGACTACACAGAGAAACCCTGTCTTGAAAAAACAAAAAAAACAAAAAAATACTTCCTGTCTTCCAGAAGACTAGAAGAATTTGGTTTCTTGTATTCAAGTCCCTTGACAATTGCTTGTAAGGTCAGTCTGAGAAGCTGAGACCTTCCTTTGGCCTCCACTGGCACCCACACATGAGGCATACACACACACACACACACACACACACACAGTTAAATCTTTTTAAAGAAGATTTAAAAGGCAACATAAGCCTAAATATTAAAGAGGAAATATTTAATATATTAGAGAAATTTAAAAACACAAATGTGAAGTAAAATAAAATGTAAAATAAAACAGACATATTTAAAGCATTAATATTTCAAAATTAAAAGTCAAAATGTCAAACAGTAATTTAAATAATACTAGCACACCAATTTTTTCTTTTCTTCTTTTGGTTGTTGTTGTTTCTCTGTTCAACAGTCCTGGCTGTTCTGGAATTCACTCTGTACACCAGGCTGGCCTTGAACTCACAAAGATCCGCCTGTCTCTACCTCCAAGTTATGAAATTAAAGGCATGCGCCACTCCCGCCCGGCCAAAGCAGGCGAGTTTTAAGTCTTATTTTAAACAGGCTCATTATCGGTCACCCTAGCACAGGCAAGACTGACTTAGAAATCGATACCATCCTGAATTATGCCAAGAAGTTCCAAGCTGACCTGGCTACAGGATGATATCCTATTTCAAAATCCCAAATCATGGCCGGAAGAAGGCTCGGAGGGTAAAGGCATTTGCCACCAGGCAAGGTGATTACAGTTCTATTCCCATAACTCGCTTGGTGTAAGAAAACCGACTTCCCCAAGCTGTCCTCTGACCTCCACTTGATCACCAACACTTCCGCCCCTTCCCCCAATAAATAAACTGCAGAAATCCTTTTTTGATACGCGTAGTCCTGGCAGTCCTGGAACTTATATCCTCCTGCCTCTGCCTCCCGATTGTTGGAATTAAAGAGGTAAGCCACCAGCCATACAGCATTCTCGTAACAGCTGCCCCCCGCATTAACCGTTCACCTGCACTGTGCGGACTACAGCGGCGCGGCGCTCCTCCGCTCCCCGCCCGAGGCCCCCGGTGTCTCCGCCGCGCAGGCAGCGCCGTAGCCAGCCCCGAGCCGCGAGGACCCACAGCCAAGATGGCGGCACTCGCGATGCGGAGTGGCCGCCTCCTGCGGCTCTCTGTGGCCCTGGGTCCCAGCTCCCGCAGCTACCGTGCGCCCCCGCCCCCGCGCCGGCGCCCCGGGCCCCACTCGCCAGACCCGGAGAACCTGCTGACCCCGCGATGGCAGTTAACGCCCCGCTATGCTGCCAAGCAGTTCGGGCGGCACGGCGCCATCTCCGGGGTGCCCCCCGCCTCCCTGTGGCCGACCCCAGAGCAGCTGCGCGAGTTGGAGGCCGAGGAGCGAGAATGGTACCCGAGCTTAGCGACCATGCAAGAGTCGCTGCGCTTGCAGCAGCAGGCCGCGGAGGCAAGGCGTCAAGCCAGGTGGGTGTGCTGGGGCAGGTACCCCAGGGCCCCGAAACCAGGAGTCCTCCATAGGAGGCTTGCGGAGCCCTTGTGGCGTGGGCTTAAACATTACATGTTAACCTTGCTGCAAAGCAGACTTCTAGGTACATCCGTGTAGTCACTCAACTGCAGTTTTAATGTTTGTTTTTACGTATCCTCTTCCTTTATCAGTAGTCTGCCCTTTTATTCTTCATAACAAGGACTCAGTTAACCTGAACTCATTCTATTATTGTCCAGGCCGGCCTCGAATCTAGGATCCATCTGTCTTTACCTTCTGAATGTTTGATATTACAGGTCCGTACCAGTCCCCTCCTCGACTATATATATACTTCCAGGATTACTCTGCAAGGATATAAGGATCCACACCACAGGGAACAAAACAGAGGATTCAGATGATGACCAAAGACCCCCCAGGAAGACAAAACAGTGCTTGCTAGCTCTTGTGACGTTTAAGCAAATCCCCATATAACCAGATACTGTTACTCAAAGCATAAGTGCATGAGTTCCCAGCAGAGGGAGCAACTGTTGCAAAGGCCCTGAGGTTGAGCCAAGACATGGTTCAGAAGCAGGAATGAGGACAGCCCAGGCTACTAAGTGAAACCTTTTATCACAAGTAATCTGGTCTTGGTGGAGCACACCTTTAATGCCTTTAACGCCTTCTGGAGACAGGCAGGTTAGATCACTGAGGTTTTTTTTTGTTGTTGTTTTTTTTTTTTTTTTGGTTTTTCGAGACAGAGTTTCTCTGTGTAGCCCTGACTGTCCTGGAACTCACTTTGTAGACCAGGCTGGCCTCAAACTCAGAAATCCACCTGCCTCTGCCTCCCGAGTGCTGGGATTAAAGGCATGCGCCACCACGCCAGGCTAGAGTTTTGAGACCAGCCAGCCTAGTCTATGTAGTGAGACCCTTGCCTTTAAAAAAAAGCCTAGAAGTATGACCACTGTGGCTACGTAATGGAAACTGAGAGCAGTGATGGACTCTGAAGTCTGGGGCAGAAGTCAGAAAAGAAGGCACATGTGATCAGATTTGAGGAGGAAATGGAGGCAAACCAGACAGACATTTGGATGACGCCCCTTCTGGTGCAGGGCTCAGGGCTGGTGAAATGGGTTGCTGGTATTTAACCTTATCCTCACAATGTTGAGACGACAAGGTGACCTTTTTACAGATGAAACTGAGACCTGAAGAAGTCAGGTATCTAGAGTCATGCTGGCACTGGAGGATGGCGCTGGTCCCTCTTTGTCCCTCCCTAGCTGTTAAGACTTATTTCAGTTTTACTATTTTAATCCTATCAGTGTACCTACAGATTCACAGGACTGGAAAAAAAGCTGTCCCTGGGCCTGAATTTAGATCTGGCGTACAAGCATGTGGAATCACAGAGGACATCCATGACAAGGGCATGAGAGTGGTTTAGTAAGACAGCAGGGTGAAATTCAGGTTTGCCTTGGTCTGTCCTCACTGTCTGCTTTCCTTTACAGGGAGCAGCGTATTGCAGAGTGCATGGCCAAGATGCCACAAATGATTGAGAACTGGCGAAAGCAGAAGCAAGAACGTTGGGAGAAAATTCAGGCTGACAAGGAGCGGAGGGCCCGGTTACAGGCTGAGGCCCAGGAACGCCTGGGCTACCACGTGGACCCAAGGAGTGCCCGATTCCAGGAACTATTACAGGACCTGGACAAGCAGCAACGCAAGCGCCTAAAGGAAGAAAGACAACGACAGAAGAAGGAGGCACGAATTGCTGCTGTGGCCTCTGCCGAAGCCCAGGACTCAGCAGTGTCTGGTGAACCCAGCTCCTGAAAGTCCCCTTCCCAATAAAGCCAGCTGCTGACAACCTGTATTCTACACATTCTCCCTCAAGTTGTGACTTACTGGGTCCCTGTTTCATTCCCCAACACCTGGGCGGGAGAATCCCTCCTCTGGGCTGCGTTCACACCTGGACACTAGACCATGCCATGAACTGGGGCTTTGGGGAGAGAGAAAGGGGAATGGATGGGCAAATAATGAAGGAGCAGATGGCAGTAGAAGAGGCGGCTTCTGTTTACCAACATTAATCTCCAGTAATTAGCCAATTACCAGGGGGAGCACAGCCAAACAGGCTGTGTGATAGAAGGAGCAACAGCCCTTCTAGGTTGAGCTGAGGCAGGGCCCAAGTTTGCAGAGGGAGGAGATGTGGGGCCCCTTCTGTAAGGCTCCTCCCCATTTCTTGGCATGCCCACTTCACCTGTGCCCTGACTAGCTCAGACTCACAAGCAGGTGTGAGAAGCTCCAGTAGGCATGAACCATTATTAGGGCTCATTTTTAAAACTTTATTCACGTCAAAACCTTTATCAGAGATGTGGTTCTGTCCTGGGGAAGGGGTGGCCTTGGCCTTCAGAACTGATGGTACCCCTTTTCCAGGCTGGAGGCCAAGGCCAGACTCAAGAGAAGGCCTTGGGCTTCTAACAGACTTACTCCAGATGGAAAGATCTGGGCCACTCCAATGGCGGATCAAAGTTTAGGGCTCCAGCTTCCCCTCATCGTGGTGGAGGAAGGAGGGCTGTCCTTGGGGATGCTTCAGGGATGGGGAGGCAGGCAGGCGCCCTTCCATCTGGCTGCAGGGAGCTGGGACAGAGGCCAAGAGGGGCCCATCTGTCGCCTCATGGTCTTGCCAACAACTTTTGAGTAGGCTGGGCTGTTAAGCGGACAGGGACAGCTGTCTGGCCCAGGTCTTCTCAGACTGAGATGGGAATGGGGGCCACTTCAGGAGGGTGGGAAGCTGGGCTGGGTGGTTTTTTTTTTTTAAATGGTTTTTGATTTTCTTCCTCTTAAATAAACATGAATATATATATATGTGTTTTATATATATATATATATATATATATATATATATATATATATATATATAT
>NC_034609.1:9314249-9327676 GCF_900095145.1 Mus pahari
GGGGGGGGGGCCTGGCCTCCCAGAATCACTCATCATCAAAGTTCTGACTCAGGAGGAAGTTGGCAGCCAAATTCTCATTTTTTTCACACGCGAAGTAGGCCTGGATCACCAGGCTCTCTGGGAAGCCCAGTGCCTTCAGCTGTGGGAAGACAGGCAATGGTAAGAAGGGGAGATACTGGGCTGCCCACCATGAATGGCTCTTCAGCCAGGCCTCTTACCCTTTCTATAGCTTCCTTCTCCTGCGGTGTCACCTGGATATAGTTCATCTGTGGGGCCTCCTCACCTATGGCACCAACCTCCCCCTCTACATCAGAGATGTCCGCCAGCTCCCCGGGAGGCTCATTCAACATCTGGATGAACTGCTCCTGGTGACGGCTAATTTGCTGTGAGAAGAAGAAGGGTGAGAATTCACAGTCCTTGTCACCTATGTCCGGGTCCCATTTTACACCCCTTACGCATTATACCAAAAAACTGTCAAATACTCTGAAGGTACATGCTCTGGCTAAACAGCCATGCAGCCATGGAAATAAGCTGTTCCTGGAAATAAAAGGTGCCAAGGTGGGGAGGTGGACATAGTGGCAGATGGCTTTAATCCCAGCACTGGGGAAGCAGAGGCAGGTGGATCTGAGTTTAAGGCCAACTTGGTCTACAGAAGAGTTTCAAGGTAGTCAGAGCTCCATGGTAAAACAATGTCTCGATAAACAAAAAAGTTAAATAAATGTGCCAAAACTAGGCATAGTGGTTCATACATGTAATCCCAGCACTTGGGAGGCTGAACCAGGAGAATCAACCTGAGTTTTAAGCCAGCCTAACCTACATAGTGAGATTAAAGGGGGAAAAAAACAAAGTTCAAACCAAGTAACTGCAGCTGTGCGAGGTAAGTCCCTGAGGCCTTGTAGGAGGGGCTGCTGTCTGTGGCAGAGCCACGTGTGGCTAAAACATACGGCCCATAAAAATGTCCTGGGATGGCTCTACTGGGCAAGTCTCAGAAGAGCTCTGTGGCAAGAACAGCACAGAGAAGCTGAACGTTCTACCTGGCAGAGGGAGGCCACCACGTGGAACCCAGGCCTCCAGCTGCTAAGAGCAGCAGCCCATTAGTGAGGCACTCAATCTGCACAACTTTTAGGTTTTCTTTGTTTTGAGATGATCTCACTAACAGAGGGGCTGGCTTCAAGTTCAGTGATCCTCTTGCCTCGGCTTCCTAAGTGCAGGCTTAATGGTGTATCAAATACACTCTACTTGGAAATCCAGAGGTTCTGATGCCGCCCTTTGCTTCTTCAGACATCTGACAATTTTCACATAAAAGGGGCCTTTTCAGCAATCTAGCCTCTAGGTGGACAGTTCCTCAGGGGCCCTGTGTAGAATTAAAAGGCCTGAGAGGAGGATACCAGAACACTGGGTGGGAGAAATGGCTGACATTGGGGTAGAAGCAGAGAGAGTCCCCAGGAGGCTGTGAGAGGCTCGAACAATCAGAGCAGAATGGCCTGAAAACTCAGAGGTCCAGGAAATCCTTTCACAGCTCAGATGAGAGGGTCCCTAGGGATCTGGTATGATGACATAGGTTTAGGTCACCACATAGAAGGTCAAGGTGAAGGTCAGATCAGGAAGAAAGTCAGGACTGAGAAGCAGGAAGAGGAGCTGCAGATAGAGCAAGGACTGAGAAGAATGCTGTGGCTGGAGTCCGGGACCCAGCCAGACATGGCAGCCTGCTCTGAGCCTCTTCAGTAGGTGGGTGCCAATAGCATCCACACTTCCTGGGGAGTCTGATTACATGTAACCTTAGAAGTCATCAGGGAGCAAGGGGCTTGGCCTGTGCTAGTTCTGCTTTCTTAGAGCAAAGCTATGTCCCTGGGTGATCGCCTGAGGAACTGGCAAGGCGTCTGTCTCAGTTCCCTCACCCTGGGCCGCACCTGCAAGAGCTGAGGGTTTTCCTGGCCCAGCTGCTGGAGCAGTGCAGGCAGGAGTGCTGGGTTCTGCTGAATCACTTGCCGCATGTTCTGGAACTGAGGCTGGTCCCGCAGGAACTCCAGGGGGTTCTCCCCTGCTAGTGGCAGGAAGAAGTGTGGTCAGATCCCTCCCTGTGGGGGCTCTGGAATCCAGACTGCAGATGCCCACGAGGACACCATCCAACCTGCTCACCTGCTTCTGTGGCCGGCTGCTCAGGCACCTGGCTTTCCTGGACAGAACCATGTTCAGGCTCAGGGCTTCCTGGAATTCCCTGTCAGGGATCCTGCTTTTTAGTTCTTTCAAACAGACCCCCTTCCCCTCTCCCAAGTGAGCAGCCTGACAGGACAGGAAGGTCTCATCCCTGCCCTCCACGTTCTCTGTCCAGCCTCTCTGGGAAGACTTCAGTGGCAACACTCAGTACACAAAAGCCTATGGGGTAGGTTCCGCCTCCACTGCCGGTTGAGGCACGGAGACCTGGAGACTCCCAGGAGGCAGTGGTGGCCCCCTCACCGTGAGCAAGTACTCCACAGCTCGGTGGGGGTTGTTGTAGCTGGCCCTCAATGCGGCCACAACCCGCTCCCGCTCGTAGCCCATGGACATGATCTCAGTCAGCATCGTCTCATATTCAGAGCCAGTCACTGTGGAGGGAGTGGCAGGGCCGGGGTCACCAGAGGCACAGGAGGGCAGCTCCCAGACCCTCCCAGACCCAGACAAGGCTGTCAAAGGCTGATGGCTGGGGCTTCCAGTCGCCTCTGCCCTGAGGACCACCCACCCACCTAATGTGGAAGCTGCGTCTTCCTCTCGCCCGCTGCTACCTGAAGAGGGAACAGAGCTGCAAATTCAAGAGAGAGAAATCGGACCCTGGCTTCTGGTGGCTTGCCCTCCCCACAAGTGCCTGGGACCACACAGGTGGGTACTAAAAGGTGCAGGAAGACAGGGTAGAGGGAAAGCTACTGCCCTTTCCTTACCCAGAAATGGATTCTGGAGACGTTGTGGTGGCTGACTCCTCTGATGGGCTCTTGTCCTCACTGCTGGTAGGTGGGGGGTGAGACATGCCTGATGCCAGGACTGGAGGGAAAGGTGTGGAGGGCTCTGAGGCAGCAGTGGGTGAGGCCTCTGGGGGTGCCAGGATACCCTGGCCAGCCTTGGCCTGTGACAACAAGAGATGGGGTCAGGCACCAGCATCCTTATCAAGCCTCGCCACCCTGCCCCATCACAGCCCCACCCTGCCTATGGCTAATCTCTCCTGGGCATACAAGCTCTGTGCCAGCATCCCAGCTAATCTCCCCACCTTGGTCACCATGACAACCACAAAGTTCTTCTCATCTATATGGTATTCCTTGATGGGAACGTCGTCACTCAAGATCTTGCCGGCATAGATGAGTTTCTGTCCAGCCACAGGGAAAGCATCTCTACCTTTCTCAGCTTCTATCTTCTCCTTCAGCACCTTCACCTAAGAGTAAGGAGTAAGGTATTAAACACAGACATTTAATAGTACAGTGTGTGTGCATTTATAAATAGCACTAACACACCAAGACACCCTCAGTGAAGTCCAGGCATAGTTGTGCACACTTACAATCCCAGCACTTAGGAGAGACAAGCGGATCTCTTTGAGTTCCAGGCTAGCCAGGACTATATAGTGAGACCGTTTCAAATAGAATACAATGACCATCACAAACCCTTAGGTTCCTTTCTTCTTCCCTTTTGTTTAGAGAAAAAGCTTTGCTCTCAATCCTATGAGATTCCTATTCAATCTGTCGAGCTGACGGCAGTCTATTATATGCCAGACACGGAAACTGTTCACCGTGTGTGTGCGCGCATATGTGTAATGGTAGTGGTGGTTTGGGGACAGACCCCTAGCTCAATCCTTGTATATTCAAAAGCTCCATCCCCAACCTGTTTTACAACTTGTTTTACAGAGGCCTGTGGAACAGAACAAAACACAAGTCACTGTTCTCATGGAGAAGCCACTGATGTGAGAAGAAAAGCAGACTTGTATTTCCGATGGGATGTGGTTAGGAGGGCAAACAGTAATAAGGAAATGAAAAGGTGTATCCATCGCTGGCCTCAAACAGTAACCTTACTTACTGAGGTCATCTTTTCTTCCCTCCATTTTTGGAACAGGATTTTATTCTGTACTCAACTCCAGGCTGGCCTACCTAGAACTCCACATAATCCCTGTTCAGAGATTATGAACATGACTACCGTGCCTAGACTTCACTGAGGGTACACCAGTGGCTTCAACGTATGTTTTGAGAAGGTTCAGGGAAGGTGGCCCACGACAGCAATATCAGTTACTTGGAGGTTAAGTAAAGAAGGATCACATGAGCCCAGAAGTTCAGGGACACACTGAATTAACAAGACTAGACTCCACTTTCAAAAAGCAAAACCAAACAAAAGTTCATACAGCACGTTTAGGCTGCTGTTATGTGAAATGGAGAAAAAAAAAAATCCTGTCACTGTCATTATTTGCTGTGACTGTGGCAAAGTTACTTAACTCCGTGGTTGTCAAAAGGGGAAAGTCAGGAGTCCCGTCCCCAAACGACAACACTGTTTTACAGACTCAGCAAGATGACACTAAAAATGCTCTGGTAAAGAATAAACTGGTTAAGAATAAACGGCCAACAAACACGGACCACCAAAACTATTAAGATTAAGACCATTTATTATTATCATCATTGTAGTCACCAGTCGGCACCTCGTGGGCACTGACAGCAAACTGTGCCACCTGAGCAGCTTGCAGGCTGGGAACGCGGAGCCCGCAGCGGACACAGGAGCCAGACCTGGGAACTCCCTGGGACTGGCTCGGGGACAGCGCCCGAGCCGCCGGGGCAGGGCAGGGCCGATCGGGGGGATCCGAGGAGGTCGGGCCGCTGGGGGAGGGCAGGGCCTGGCCGCGCCGTCCTCTCCGCCCCTCCCGTTGGACCCCGGCATCCCTGCCCCCACCCACCCCGGCACCCGGTCGCTCCCGCCCCCGGGCTCCGGCCCGCACCGTCTCGTCAGGTTCCATGCGGATCTTGAAGGTCTGCTGCTGCAACGTTTTAAGTGTGATGGTGACGGCCATGGCGGGGCCGGAGCAATGCGGCAGCCCCGGGATCCTCGTACTACATGCAACTCACGCCGCCGCCATCTTAGCGCCCAGCCGCGCCGCGCCAAGCACTTCCGGGGCAAGTGTGCAGCGCCCGCTGGTCGTCAGCGCCGGTGACACCCTCCTCGATCTCTAGAGCATGCGCGGCTGCACCTTACCTTAGACATGCGCACACCTAGCTTTGTGAACTTTTGCTGTGGGTACCGGCATCACGCTGTCTTGGTGACATCATTCCTGTTAACAGTGATGTCATTATGCCAACAAAATGGTTTCTAAGTTTTTAAAGTGTTTGTTGTAGATTTCTGCTCCTAAGTTATTTTTCATACATTCTGCCTGTTTCAACTGACCCAATTTGGATCTGGTCAAATTAAAAGGAACCTAGCAGAGGACTGCCTAGAAGTGAAGTTACCATCAATCTTAATGTAAAGCAGGGCAACTATGTTACCCCGTTTTCAAAGACCATCTTAACTTTTGGAATAAACTTACACTTCTAAGTTCATGAGACCCCTACATCTTTGTAATCCTACAGAGACCTACCTATTCATCCAAACATTTTCAAGGTTCTTTTACATTAAATATGTATTTCTCCCCTCCATGAATTTCCCTTACAACCCTTAAGGTACCTACATTTTTCATGGGGAAATGGGGTATTCATGAAGCCTTAGACCACCCTCACATACCAAAAAAGTAATGAAAATGTCAGACTCGGGATAGGGCAGCTCATCAGGGTGACTTAAGGGACTCTCAAACAGAACATGACTAACACCACCATCCTCTTATGGTGCTTGCTTTGCCTAATGGTTCTACCCACACCATTGGTCAGGCAATTACCCAAGGCCTGCCTCCCTCCCTTCACTTGAGCCTAGACTCCTTCAGAATTGCAAGGGCTAAATCACAACTTTCTTGTGAAGAACACAGGCTTCCTCCCGCCCATCCTTCAGCCTACTTCACTAGCATTTAAATGGCAGCCTTGAGACCCAGAGTCTCTTCTTTTCCTTGTGGCGGGGATGGAACCCAGGGCATGCTAGCTAAGTCTCCAACTGAACTGCATAACCCAGTCCTGGAATCCATCTATCAGCTCAGTCCTAGAACCATGGGCCCTTGGGGAAAGCGGGTCACTGTCCCTGAGCTCAGTCCCTCTGACTGTAAGATGATCTACCAGCACACACCCCACTGCTGTGAAGTTCAGTTTCAGTTTGCTCAGCTATCCCAGGTGTCAGTCCAACAGATCCATCCCACTTTTAACCGAAAATGGCTAATATTTGGATTCGCTAAGTTCAAGTCAGTCTGTCAATAAGGTCTGTGCTAGAACCAAAACTTACATGTCTATCTGAGTTTAGGATCAAGACCTGATGGCTACTCTTCCATTTAGAGACATATAAATGTCATTTCTGAGACTCTTGAGAACTCCAGTAGCTGAAACATACACGCCGCCTGCACCTGAGAAAGGCTGCTTTTAACCCCGATATACATCCTCCCAGAGAAGGAGACACAATAGGGAAGACACAAAACTTAATTTAATAGAAATTTTGTTTGTAGTTCTTACACTCTCACAGTGTGAGCTGTGCTAGAACTGGCTGCCCCACAAGTGGTCCAGTCCTGGGGGCAAGGGAGAAAGGGGATGAGAAGAGCCCCATTCTTCCTCAGTGCTGGGGGGAGGGAAAACACCACCCCCTTCTCCTGCCCTCCTCTGAGATCCAGGAAGGAGAGCAGATGAAATCTCAAGCCTAGGGCTTCTCCTCTACACCCCTGTTCCTAGAGTTGGAAGGTAGTGACCAAGAGATGGAGAAAGGGACAGAAGGAAAAGATGTTGATTCAAAAATGAGAAACCAGGTGAGGGCTGAATGAGAATTAAAGACAAACACCAGTAAAAAAAAGGGGGGGAGGAGGGTAATGGGGGAGGCAGGGGAACAAAATCAGAATCCACCCCAGATCTGAACCTGCCTGGAAAAAAAATGAAAAGTTCTTGAGTCTCATAGAGACATTATTGGGAGCAGCCAGCTCTGCGGCAGGGTGTTCAGGCCCCAGTCCAGCCCTGAAGGCAGGTGGTGTGGCCTCTACAGCTCATCCTTGGCTTGGCCAGTGGCATCCTCCTCATCTTCTTCCTTCTCATCTTCTTCATCTTCATCTTCATCTCTGTCATCCTCATCCTCTTTATCCTCAGCTTCTTCTTCCTCTTTACGCTTCTTGTCTTCTTCTTCTTCCTTAAGCCTCTGCTCCTCATCCTGCTTGTCCTTCATCTGCTTCTCTGCAGCCTGTTAGGACCGACCGCCATCTTTTAATACCTGGTTCACACCTGCCTTCCAGTCCTCCCAGAGGACCCCTAGAGTAAACAAAGGAGCTCTGACCCACCTTGGTGACACCCCACGTCTCATTGCCAAACTCCTCTGCATAGGCCTCATCATTGGTGATGAGGAAGTTGTCAAAGATTGTGCCGGACTTGACCTGGGAAAGAACGGAAAGACAGGTGGTCAGCAGTGACTTCTGTCAGCCCTGGCTCTGGACAGGACTCTATTCCCACCTTTCCTAGTCTCTGAATTCACCAAAATGTGTGGGGCAGCAGGGTGTGGTAAGACAAGCTTAGATCCCAGCACTGAGAAGGCAGAAGCCAGACTACTTGGAAGTCCAAGCCAACAGGACTGTAGTGAGATCATGTCCTGAGAAAAGTGAGTGGGATGGACAAGTATTAAGTTGATGCACTGAGAAGGCAGGCAGGGGTAAAGAATTTTAGGCCAGTCAGTACACACCATACATACACCAAGACCACCTTGCCTGGCTGGGGGGATGGGACAGCCTGTGACACTGGGGACATTACAGTTCAGAAGCCATGCTTCCAGAACTCACACCCTAATGACCTGAACTGGCTTCACTTTCCACACTACTTCCTCTGTAAAACAGGCATTCTGGGACTTTTTTTTCCTGGCCTAGGCACAGAAAATGTCAATGACAAAAACTCAGTACCAATGTTTTTCAAAATCTTATTTGGTTGTGTAACTGGGTGATCCGAGCTGATTTTGCAGGGGCACTTTGGCAAAGGATTTAGCACCTGCCAAGTAGCCCTGCAGAGTCAAAGACAGCTCAGCAAATGAAGGCACTTGGTTGCCAAGTTTTTTTTAATGACCAGAGTTGATTCCTAGACTCCTCTATTAAGTTTTCCTCTGACCTGTATATACCCATACACATAAAAATGCTTTAACAATAAACCAACTTTCTTGAGTTAGTAAGAAAATGGAGATAAAACAGGAAATGCTTCATAAGGCAGACCATTTCAAAATTTCAACACCTTAGGGTTGGTGCCTCTGCCTGATCTTCCCTCCAGATCGACCAGTATGATCCTGACTACTTGAGGTCTGCCAGGAACCCTTGTCTTTCCTATGTCTCACCTGCCAGAGATCTAGGCCCAGCACAGCAAAACTATCATAGGCATAGATATTTGCATCGGGGGAGTATTCAGGGTTGTCAATTTCTGGGTGTATCCAGGTACCCTTGTAATCTGGGTTGTCAATTTGACGTGGCTTCCACTCGCCCTGTAGAAGAGAACCAGATGAATAGAGAGGCAAACACATCCCACAGTACAGCCAACAACCCTGACTAGGACCCCAAGGCCTATCTTGTTTTGTTTCTGCAGTGCAACACTAATCACAGCACCCAAGCAAGGAAGCACCGCCAGGGAGCCACACCCAAACACCCAAGTCTACCTTGTATTCAGGATTTTGAATCACTGGTGGTTCCCACTCTCCATCCATCTCTTCATCCCAGTCCTCAGGCTTCTTAGCATCAGGGTCAGGGATGTGCTCTGGCTTGTCCCAGTCCTAGGAGTACACATGGAGGTCAAAGTGGACCCAGGTGTCCTCCACTCTACCATGGAGGTGGAGCTATCTTCCCAACACTAACCTCAGGCTTGGAATCTGTGGGGTCATCGATCTTGGCTCGTTCATCCCAGTCTTCCGGCTTGGCAGCATCAGGATCCTTTATCTTCTTGGGTGGCAGAAAGTCCCAATCATCCTCCAGGGAGCCTGACTCCACCTGGCTGTTGTCAATTTTCACCTCATAGGTGTTGTCTGGCCGCACAATCAGTGTGTATAGGTGTGTGAATTCATCATCCTGAAGAGGGAAGGAGGTGAGCAGTCCCTCCCACCAGGCTGCCTGCCGGGACCTCCCATGACAGCCATTTAAATGACTACCCCAGGCACACCTTGCACCGGATATCCTTGTTGATCAGCACATTCTTGCCCTTGTAGTTAAAGATGACATGAACCTTCTTGGTGCCAGGACCGCAGATGTCTGGACCTATGTAAGAAGCACATACAGGCTGATGGCAGGCTCTAACCCTTTGGGAAAGGAAGACCTAATCTCATCTATTTATGTCTCTATGTACCACGGACACACAGGAGCCTGCAGAGCTCTGCAGTGGGCGCTGGAGTCACATAACACTGTGTGAGTGCTGGGAACTGAGCTTGAGTTCTTTGAAACCACTGAATTCTATCTCCAGCTCTTATTTTGTTCTTGACAGAGGATACTGTTACATTTAACTGAAGCTGCCTTTAAAGTACTGATCTACTTCGGTGGTCTAAATGCTGGAATTACACATATACACTGCCATTGCTATCCAGAAATAAAAACCTGTTTTGGTTGGTTGTGGGGTTTTTTTTTTTTTTGGTTCTGTTTTGGTTTGGTTTGGTTTTTTTTTGAGACAGGTTCTCTACAAAGTCGCAACTGTTCAGGAACTCAGGTACACCTGGCTTCAATGCGCCCATTAAAGGCGCATTTCAGACTACAAATCTGAAACGATTAGCATTCTGGAGCCAGCAAATGGATGAGTGGTAAGTTAGGTGCTTGCCACTAAGCCTGACAATCCAAATTTGATCCTGGAACCCAGATGACAAAAGAGATCCCAAAGTTGCCCTCTGACCTTCACACTAGCACACCCCTACATACACGAGTACAGAAGAAATATGCACACGCTTAGATTTTTCAGTGATTTTTAGACCTGTCATTAGCATCATTTCTAAAATTATTAACATGTAGAAACTATCATACAAATGAACAATGTAAATCTACAACTAATATAGTACACCAACTAATAAAGCAAACCCTTTAGTTGTTCCTTCAGGACAAAAATTCTCATCATTCAAGTGCTTCCCATGGTCTGAAGATCAGAATTCTGGTTACAAAGGGTTTCAGTCTGCACCCACTGTCCAACCGGCAGAGGTCAGCACTGGCTGGGGGCCCCTCACCAAACATGATGTTATATTCTGAGTCTCCATGCATGTCCTTCTGGTCCAAGCCACTCGGAAACAGCTTCACGTAGCCGCCCCCACAGTCGATATTCTGCTCATGCTTCACCGTGAACTGTACCACCAGTGTCTGGCCCTTGTTGCTGAAGGGTTCGAATTTGGCAGACAGTGCGTAAAATCGGGCATCTTGGCTTGTCTGCAGCCCTGTGATGAAATGGAACTGTCGTCAGGTGAACCCTGAATACCCTAGACCTCGAGGGGCACGGCTGACCTCCCCTTCCTTCCTCCACCTGTCCTTGGCTCTCGTGATCCTGGGAAAAGCCCCAACAAGCTGTGTGTGCTGACTACAGCTTCCACCAGGAAGTTGTCCTGCACCCACTCCCTTGTACCTTTATCCTTCTCCTGGTCCCCGTAAAATTTGCCAGAACTGAGGACAAATTTGCCAAAATCGGACTTATGTTTGGATTCGACCCAGCGGTTGGTCCAGGCATCTGCAAGGGAAAGGTATAGAGTCAGATCAGCGGAGCCGTCCGACCCCCGCCCCCATAACCAACGTCTGTCAAGAGCTACAAGCAGGTGGGGGTGGGGAGGGGGATTCCCATCCCAACCTCAAACTTGACACCTCGATGGGCTTCAGGTCCTTGGACGAACCCTAACTCCGGGCGCGGGAAACGGCTGCGCTTTCCTAGTCCCCCAAGGACGTCCAAATGGAACCGCCCGCGGCCCTAGTCCCTCCGGGGCCACAGTGTTGGCCCTCTGAACGGTAATTACATTACACACGACGAGGCAGCCGAGGTCTCGGGGCCCAGCAGTCGCTAAGCGGCCTCGAGACGGGCCCAGACCTTACCTCCGTCCAAGAACTGCTCTTTGAAATAGATGGCAGGGTCTGCGGCGGCCAGGCCGAGGAGGCCAAGCAGGAGCGGCACCGAAAGGAGCATGGCGGGCCGAGGGGGCGGCGGCACACGGGCCCTTTAAGACGATCGTCAGGCAGCGGCTCTGCGGTATTGACGGACGCGGCCACCGCCGCTCCAATTTATATTCACCTACCTCTCACCCGAACCTAACACGGCCGCTGAGCCCGCCCCTCGGTCCTTTTGACTGGTTTAGACCAACAGCTGTCCCTTCTCATTGCATCCCAGTCGGCTCAGCATGTTAGGCTGTGGCTCGGAACGCTGGGATCCCAGATGGCTGATTTCTATTGGTCGCACTATGGGCCAATGAGGGTCGACCACGCGTTGCGGGGGACGCCCCCTGGTGGGGTGGGGGCCGCGAGCCCACTCAGGCACGGTCACGTGACTGAACCTCAGCCCAACCCCGCCCTTGCTGCTGAGAGTCCCTGGCTCGCTTGGAGTCGTTTAAAGTATCCGCGCGAGCGGTACCGGGTGTTAACCGTGCGGGACCGAGACGAGTCCTCAGCCTCGGCCCTTTCCCATCCTCTCTGGTCAGAGGGAAAGAAGTAAGGATTCTTTGCAACTTTCAGGTTCCATCTGTCCTGCACTTAGGGAACGCCCACCGATGGCGAGCGTTTCCTATTCAGGATAAGGTCAAGGGCCAGCCAGGATCCTGGGGTTTCGCTGTATTCTGGTTCCACAGTTGTTCAGGCCATAGAGAACGTACTAGTTTTCTCCTCTCTGGTCCTGTAGTTCCCTGGCAGCCTGTGTGACATGATACAAGTCATTTCGCCTCCCTGAGATTTCAGAAGCCAACAGGGGTGACCCTGAGCTATCTGACAGAAATGCTTTTAAACCTTTGAGGGCTATCCACGGTTTGAGAGCAGGAAACACAGAGGTCTCAGAGGTGTGACTGTAAGCTTGTTTTCTTGGGTGAGAGGTAAGGGGTTTTTTTTGTTTGTTTGTTTTTTGTTTTTTTGTCTTTCTCCGAAGCTGGAGAATGAAAGGAGTTACTTCTTGTGGTCTCCCACAAACGACTTGGCTTTTGCAATAAACGGCTATAAGCAGAAGGCAAGGGGTGCCGTTTGAGGAGGAAAAAGGACACAGATGGCTATGGTGATAACTCTGCAGAGACAAGCAGGACCCTTGGATCTGGAGTCCTCTGACTCAAATCATATGACTCTGCCTGCTGCCTGGAGGAGGAAGGACAGTACCTGTAGGGGGTGGGGGATGGGAGGTGTTTCCAAACTGAGGAATTGGGAACCCTGAAACAGACTATGAACTGCACAGAAGGAATCCTTACAAAAATGGCGTGCTTCCTTCGCAGTGAGAGGAACTCAGTCAAGCAATGACACTTCAAGTCAAGAAGTTGGGGTTCTACCCTGTACCCCAGGCAGTGTACAGAACTCAGCATTGCTGGTGAAGGTCCCTCTGGAGGACACCCAAGTCCAGCATGATCTTGACAGACCAGTGACTGACCTGACCCCTCCCTCCAGTCCTGTGCTTGATGCCCCCTGCTTTGTCCTAGTACTCAAGAGGGTGAGTGAAGCAGGATTCGAAAGTTCAGTTCTCAGCTACATAGTGAGTTTGAGGCCAGCCTGGGTTACATGAGACGCTGCTTCAACACAATGAAATAAAGGACTGGAGAGGTTGGGTTGAAGCACTGGCTGCTCTATTCCCAGCACACACGTGAAGGATCAAAACCATGTAACGAGTTTCAGAGGGTCTGAAGCCCTCTTCTGTGGGCACCAGATGTGCAAATGGTACAGAGACATACGTGCAGGCAAAACATCTATACAAATAAAATAAAATTTAAAAAATTAAAAAAAAACAAAAAACCCTGACTGTGGTAGTGCACAACTGTAAATGCAGTATACTTCAACAGGAACATGAGAATCACCCAGGAGCGCTTGACCAGCTTGCTTGCAGTGCAGCAGGAGAAAAGAAGAGAGACCCTGTGTCAGATAAGGTGGACGGGGAGAGCCACCATCCTCTGACCTCCACACTATGTTATGATGCAGTCATGCGCGCACACAGACATATTCACTTTTTTTTTTTAAAGATTTGTTTATTTTTTATATGTAAGTACACTGTAGCTGTCTTCAGACACTCCAGAAGAAGGCGTTGGGCATTGGATTCCATTACAGATGGTTGTGAGCCATCGTGGTTGCTGGGATTTGAAATCAGGATCTTCGAAAGAGCAGTCTGTGCTCTTAACCACTGAGCCATCTCTCCAAACCCTTGCTTTTTTTTTTTTTTTTTTTT
>NC_034609.1:9329796-9332060 GCF_900095145.1 Mus pahari
CTGTAGCTGTCTTCAGACACTCCAGAAGAGGGCGTCAGATCTTGTTACGGATGGTTGTGAGCCACCATGTGGTTGCTGGGATTTGAACTCCGGACCTTCGGAAGAGCAGTCAGGTGCTCTTACCCACTGAGCCATCTCACCAGCCCCCCCCCCCTTTTTTTTTCTAAATGTTAAGCTAATACTCTGCTACAACCTAGCCATCTTCCCACTTTGAGACAGGGTCTTTGATAGAAATGTAGACCAGGCTGGCCTGGAACTTACCGAGATCTCCATGCTTCGGCTGGGATTAAAGATGTGTACCACGAGGGTCAGCTTCTTTTCTTCTTCTTGACTTGTTTTTAAATATTTATTGTTATTTTACATATACGAATGCCTACATGTATGTATGCATACCACATGCATGCCTAGTGCCCACAAAACAAGAAAAGGACATCAGATCCCCTGGAACCAGAGTTACCTGTGATTATGTAGGTCCTGAGAACCAAACCCGGGTCCTCTGAAAGTGCAGCAAGTGCTCTTAACCACGGATCCATTTTTCCAGTCCAAGCATGTTTTTAAAATAAACCTACATTTTCAAGGTTTTATTTTATTTTATTTAGTTGTGTGTTTGTGTGTGTGTGTGTGCGCGCGCGTGCGCGCATAACAACATGTGTGTGGAGGTCAGAGAAAATTTTGCAAGACTCAGTTCTCTCCATCTATCTTGTGGGGCCGTGGGATAGAATTCATATTGTCAGTCTTGGCAGGAAGTACCTTTGTCCCATGCCACAGCAACCCTGATGTTTCGTTCATTTGTTCCTCCCACTGAAGCCGTCTTGGAGAACATCTTTGAGCAGAGATTCTTTGCCATCCTTGCCAACTGCAGACAACCAAATTCACAGGGTCTCCCCCTCTTTATCAGTTTTACAGAGGCTTGCCCCTTACCTAGTTTCTTCTCATCAGCTTCAGTGAGGCTGGTTTTGTGTCCAGCACAAAGGGCCTCCATCATAGTTTGCTGTGAGCATGAAACAGTAGGTTTGGCAGACTTGTGGATAATACATGCTAGGCAATCATGGCAGGCTTGTGGATAATACATGCTAGGCACTTGTGAATGAGGTGGTTCCCACGGCTCTTAGAAAGCAGGAAGTACTGCCATCCTCTGAGCATGTGCTCTGGATGCATAGAGTCCAGTACTACCTTCTGACTTCCAAAGACACCAGAATCCCAGAACCTGGAGTTATAGATCACTGGGAGCCACCATGTGGGTGCTGGGGAGTGAGCCTGGGCCCTCTGGAAGATCATCCAGTGATCCTACTCTCTCAGCCATCTCTCCAGCCCAGGTCCAAACAGGAATTTGTTTATTTTTTATTTTATTTTATTTATTTTTGTTTTTCAAACCAGGGTTTCTCTGTATAGCCCTGGCTGTCCTAGAACTTGCTTTGTAGACCAGGCTGGCCTTGAATTCGCAGAGAACTACCTGCCTCTGCTCACAAGTGCTGGTGTGAAAGTCCTACACCGCCACTACCTAGCCCAAAGAACAATTTTAAAAATCAAGACTTCTAACACAATACAACCAGACGGACACTAGTTTGCTATCTTGACGATTGGTAGGAAAATGTTAAAGAGTAATGGCATCGTAGTTAAGAGTGCTTGTTGCTTTTGCAAAGGACCTGGGTTTGTCTCCCAGCACTCACATGGTGGCTAACAACTTTAACACCAGTTCCAGAAGATCTGATGCCCTCTTGTCATCTGCTGCCACTGCGTACAAGTGCAAATGATTTGCATATCCAGGCAAAACTCATATAATATATAGGATATATATGTAATATATGTATATTATATAGATAGATAGATAGATGTTGGCTCCTCCCTCTAAGCCTTGTGTTCCGCCTCTTGCAGACAGGTTGGGAGTTTCTTCCTGGAACCCTGGATCTGGACAGCGTCCTCAAACCGCCCACTGTCACCGCCCACCNTCGCCTGGACCGCCCACCATCGGACACCTGCCCGCCACTGCCAGGACTGCCCATCATCGCGAGAGCGCTGTGGCAACTGCAAAGGACTCAGGGGAATGCTGGGAACCCTTCTTTGTACTTAAGCCAGTCCTGACAATAAAGATTAGGGCCTTGATCAGAAAAGCCTTTGTCAGGGCCCCATATTTCCTTTCGCAGCCCTGTTTCTTCTCAGGAGTTTCCGTGCTCCAGTTCGGATCCACAGTGGTTCTGCAGGCAGAACCACACATTTGGCGTCCAACGTGGACTGCACATTTGGCGTCCAACGTGGACTCCACA
>NC_034609.1:9332330-9333946 GCF_900095145.1 Mus pahari
GCAGGCAGATTTCTGAGTTCGAGGCCAGCCTGGTCTACAGAGTGAGTTCCAGGACAGCCAGGGCTACACAGAGAAACCCTGTCTTGAAAAACCAAAACCAAAACAAACAAACAAGGAAGAAAGAAAGAAAGAAAGAAAGAAAGAAAGAAAGAAAGAAAGAAAGAAAAGTCACACGAAGTGGAAGCACATGCCTTTAGTACCAACATTTGGTAGAGGAGGGTGGATCTCTGTGAGTTCCAGGACAGCCTATCTACATAAAGAGACCCTGTCTTCAAGTCAAGACATAAACCATGGCTGGAGAGAAGGCTCAGTGGTTAAGTGCACTTGCTCCTCTTCCAGAGGACTAGTGTTCTGTTTACAGCAGACATATTAGGTGACTCATAACCAAAGGCAAGTGGAGCTCCATCTGACTCTCATGCAAATGCAGATATATGTACAGATAATTAATTTAAAATGATAAAAATAAAAATTTAAAAGTATTTTAAAGGCCTCTGTTTAAATGTCAAGGCATTATGTTTCTACCAGAGCAGAAAACTTTTGTACAAATAATGAAAACACCACATACAGTGTAAACGCAATCTTTCGAAAGTTTTGGTAAATGAAGCAGTATTTACTGAGCATTGTGTGGAATGACATCACAGGACATGCTTTGTGTTCAGAATTAAGGACAGGGCTGGTCAGATGGCGTGGTGGGTACATGTGTTCTTGGCTAAAGCCTGAGGAACTAAATTATACGTTAGGGTGGAAGTAGTTAATTTTTTTAAAGATTTAATTATTTATTTTATGTATATGAGTACACTGTAGCTGAACAGATGGTTGTAAGTCTTCATGTGGTTTTTAGGAATTGAATTTTTAGGACCTCTGCTCACTCCGGTCAACTCTGCTTGCTCAGGCCCAAAGATTTATTTATTATTATATATAAGTACACTGTAGCTGTCTTCAGACATGCCAGAAGAAGGTGTCAGATATGTTGGGATTTGAACTCAGGACCTTTGGAAAAACAGTCAGTGCTCTTAACCACTGAGCCATCTCATTAGCCAGGAAAGAGATAATTGAGGCCCAAAAGTTTTCCTTTGACCTCCACACGTATGCTATGGTATGCAAGTGTCTACATTCGCACATGCATACATGCATATTGAGAGGCTGTGCCAAAGAACAAAAGCAAAACCAACCAACAAAGAAGCTGTCATGGTTGCATAGCCTAACATGGCCAAGAGCTGCTGGAGACACTTTGAACTCACTGCATTTGGTTTTGAATTCATTTGGTCACTGAATATTCAGAAACCTTTTACTATTGCCAGTTTTTTTTTTTGAGATTTATTTATGTATTATATGTAAATACACGATAGCTGTTTTCAGACACACCAGAAAAGGGCATCAGATCTCAATACAGATGGTTGTGAGCCACTATGTGATTGCTGGAATTTGAACTCAGGACCTTCAGAAGGGCAGTCAGTGCTCTTAACCACTGAGCCATCTCTTTGGCCCCTGCCAGTTGTTTTTTAACCCCCACATTGAGTCACAGGATCACATATGGATGAGATCCAAGGTTGGTTTTGTTTTTTTGTTTGGAAGTTTGGTTGGTTGGTTGGTTTTTGGTTTCTTTTTTTTTTTTT
>NC_034609.1:9333991-9340832 GCF_900095145.1 Mus pahari
GAACTCACTTTGTAGACCAGGCTGGCCTCGAACTCAGAAATCCACCTGCCTCTGCCTCCTGAGTGCTGGGATTAAAGGCGTGCGCCACCACACCCAGCTATTTTTAGTTTCTTGAGACAGGGTTTCTCTGTGTAGCCCAGGGTATCCTAGAACTTGCTCTGTAGACTAGGCTGGCCTTGAACTTGGAGATCTGTCTGTCTCTGTCATGTGAGTGGTAGGATTAAAGGCCTATGCACCATGCTACCTACCCACCTTCCTCCTTCCCTCCCTCACCCCACTCCCAGCGCCCAGCTATGACAGTTTGTAAGAAGCATCAATGTGATATTATTACATTGATCTCCTGAGAGCACAGAGAAGCCGGAGGGTTTATGATTTGCTGGTTGTATCCATCACTCCCTGTAGGTTGACATTCTTGCCTCCGAGCCTCATTCTTTTTTTCAATATATAAGTCTTTTATTCTCCCAAAAGAGCCCAAATTGCACTTGTGGTCAGGATCTCACTTCCAGAATCAGGAAACTGAGGCTTCCTTACTCGTCATCCTGCTGCACGGGCCCCTTCTCAGACACATAGATGCCATCCAGAAACCTCCTGATAGCCTTGTTTTTAACTGCTGAGACTTGCTGAATCAGAGCGGCTGAATTTGAAACAAGTTCAGTATCATTTCCTTCAAGGATTAACTCGTCCTTCTGGGCTTGGGAGACAGAACAAGCAACACCTGCCCTCATCCGACCCCACAGATGCATTTTTCACCCAAGAAATTTCAGATTTCAACCAAAGACCCATTCTCCTGGATAATGACGTTGATGGGGAAGTGAGCATATACAGACCTCATCTTGCATTGGAAGCCCAGTGTGACACCCTCGATCATGTTCTGAACATGACTGCAGATGGTTCTGACGGTGACCAGTTCCTTTCTGTCACCACATCATTTGTCAACCCGGAGACTTTTCTTTTACTTTACAAGGAGACTCAGCTCCACCATGATGTGATTGAAGTCCCTCCACAGAGTTCCCCTGGGGCTCTTCACAATGACTGTGTGCCCCTTCAGAGTGATGCCCATATTTTTCTGGAATGTCGACAGTCTGATTGCTGAGAATGGTCTTCATTCTCACAGTAGATGGGGCAAAGAGAGCGGAGCCTCATTTAAAAAAAAAAAAGATTTATTTATTTATTATATGTAAATACATATATTGTAGCTGTTTTCAGACGCACCAGAAGAGGGCATCCGATCTCATTTCAGATGGTTGTGAGCCACCATGTGGTTGCTGGGATTTGAACTCAGGACCTTCAGAATAGCAGTCAGTGCTCTTAATTGTTGAGCCATCTCTCCAGCCCCAAGCCTCATTTTTTCTCTTGTGAAGTAGAAGAGAAGATTTATATAGAGTCTACATTATGAATTTTAGGGAGAACTTACAAGACCTGAAGTACTCCATGCAGGTCAGCAGGCTTTGCAACTGTCTTAAGTGAAGCCCTCATCCCTACCCACATCCCTTTTGCAACGTGAAAGAAGTTAATATCTGTCGGGTGGGGCACTGGGAAGATGGCTCAGCTCTCAAGAGCACTTGTTAAGTGTTAAGTATTAAGCTGTTAAGTCCTCTTGCAGAGAACCCCAGAATCTACTTGATGGTTCACAAACATCCAAAGCTTCACTTTCATGTGATCTGATGGCCATCTTCTGACCTCTGAGGCCACCATGCACACATGTGGTACATAGACATATATACAGACAAAAACCTCACACATAAAAATAAAGTGAATAAATCTAAAACCAACAAAAACATCAACAGAATGGTCATGCCTGAAGCCTACCACCCAGTGCCTCCTCTCCCTCTCCCTCCCTACCCCCCTCTCCCTCCCTACCCCTCCCTCTCTCTCTCTGTCACTTTCTCTTTTGTTTTTTGAGACAGGGTTTCTCTGTATAGCCCTGGCTGTCCTGGAACTCACTTTGTAGACCAGGCTGGCCTCGAACTCAGAAATCTGCCTGCCTCTGCCTCCCAAGTGCTGGGATTAGAGGCATGCCTGGCTGAGAATTCTTGAAGGATGGCAGTGATCTGAGCCTGCTAGTGGTGGCTGCATAAAAATTATTGGGGGCGGGGGGAACCAAGAGTATTAATTTCAGTCAAGCCTTAGAGTGATTGTCTGCAATCCTAGCACTTGGGAGAAGTAGGCAGGAGATGAGGTCAAGGCTAACCTCTGCTAAAGAAGACCTGTCTCAAGATATAAAACAAAAATCCTCAAAGAAAACTACGTTTGCCCTTCAAGTCATCAAACTTACTTCACTAGTTAAGTAAAAGCCACTGGGGTCAAACTACATGCAGCATCCTGAACCCCTTATGTACATTTGAGACTCATTTGCCACACTTAAGATGGCGACGGCCAGCTTCCATGTCGCCCTGTGCGCCACACTAAAAATGGCGACGGACGCTGTCTTGCGACTTCCGGTTCCGGTTCTGGTCCCCTAATCAGGTCCGGCGGCCTGCACACGCGGAGCACGCTGGGAGTAGCCATGGCGGATAATCCCTTGTTGGAGCTGTTGCTGCGGCGGCTGGAGGTGGCTGATGGCGGTCTGGACAGCGCGGAGTTGGCTACGCAGCTGGGCGTGGAGCACCAGGCGGTGGTGGGCGCAGTGAAGAGCCTTCAAGCTCTGGGGGAGGTGAGTCCAGCGCGTGCCTCGCCTTCACACCGGTAGCCCCGTTCTTTCTGGTGAGGGGACCTTACTTGCCGGTGCACCGTGGCGTGAGCTGGTGGGAAGTCTGGGAACGATCTACGTTCCTTAAGCGACTGATGTTAAGGCGAAAACATGGCACATGTAGGGGCGTGACAAGACGAGTCGCTTCCCGGAAAGGGGTTGCAATCTAATGGGGAAACACAAATGGCCAGAGTGATGTGAAGGCTCAGAGAACCAGCTGTGACAGTCGACCTCGCGTTGCGGGACAGAGAGCCGGGATCCGGTAGAGATGGAAACTGAATTGAGTCCAGTGGAGGAAAACGATGGCACCCAAGACATCGCTGGCAGGGCATTGGTGTGGGATTATCGGCCGTAGAGACCATCAGGGCAGATTTACGTGGGTCTGGAGGGTTTCTGTCCCTCCCCCCCCTTTTTTTTTCTTAAAGATTTATTTATTTATTATATGTAAGTACACTGTAGCTGTCTTCAGACACTCCAGAAGAGGGAGTCAGATCTTGTTAGGGATGGTTATGAGCCATATGGTTGCTGGGATTTGAACTCCGGACCTTCGGAAGAGCAGTCGGGTGCTCTTACCCACTGAGCCATCTCACCAGCCCCCTGGTTTTGGTTTTTCATAATAGGGTCTCTGTGTAGCCCTGGCTGTACCAGAACTCACTTCGTAGTTGTTGTTCAGTTTTTCAGACCGGGTCTCCTCACATAGCCCTGGATATGCTGGAACCCACTCTGGAGGCCAGTCCAGCCTCAGCTTCACAGAGATCCACCTGCCTTTGCCTCCCGAACACTGGGATACAGGCTCTCACTGACCAGTCTGGCCTTGAACTCACTGTGTGTGAGTTCACGAGCTTTCCTTACCTCAGGTTCCCAACAGCTAAGATTACACGCTTTTACCACCATGCACAGCCTGCTTTGTGTGTGTCTTTTATCTCACTAGAAGAATGGAGAACTATACTAGGAGTTGTAGCCAGCCAGATTGTATTCTCCGTATTAGTTTTCAGAAGGAATACTAGGCTAAACTGAGAGCTGGGGTGGGGAGCTGAGAACTGAGGCTGGCACATTCCCAAACTGGAGGGCATGGTGTCCGGTATGGGGAGGCAGGTGACCCAAGATTCCGGGTAAGGAAGAGGGGCAGAGAGGAAGCCCATCCTTCCAGCATCGGCAAACAGACTGGGAAGAAATGAATGATGAGGGGTTTGTGGACCATTGAGGAAGCACGATCCACGAGGCCAGGGTCTGGGCTGTTTATTCCTTGAGCACAAGTTCTGTACTCAAGTTCAGCTCTGTTCTGTAGTCCTTGCCATAATCTTAGGGTGCTGACATTGTGTTTGGTCTTGCACATAAGACAGCTGGTGCTCAGTGTAGTGATCCATCAAATGTCACTAGTTGCCCACACTACAGTCCTCAGTGTTGAGGACAGATTGAGAATATGGTATAGGAGCCAGGGCTCATGGCTTTCTTGATTTTTTTTTTTTCAGCCAATTATTTAAAATAAACTTCGATATTCTTTTCCTCCCCTGATCTTTGCCATTAAGCCTTTAAATTGTTTTTTTTTTTTTTTTTTTAAGATTTATTTATTATATTTATATGAGTATACTGTAGCTGTCTTCAGACACACCAGAAGAGGGCATCAGATCCCATTACAGATGGTTGTGAGCCACCATGTGATTGCTGGGAATTGAACTCAGGACGTCTGGAAGAGTAGTCAGTGCCCTTGACCGCTGAGCCATCTCTCCAGTCCAAGCCTTTAAATACTAAACAAGTTACTGCATCTGTTTAGGAGGTAGAGTTGGGTATACTTTGGTATATTATAGAAAGGCCATTTGTCCAAGCCTTTCTGTGAAATTAAGCAAAAGTGCTCTTAGCAGCCTGTGTATAAGTGATGAAAGACATGTGCAGTCAAGATACAGGATTAGGGCGAGATGGCTCAGTCAGAAGGAGCACTTGGCATACGACCTGAAGTCAGACCCACGCACTCACCTAAAAGCTCACTCAGCACGGCCCCTCGAGCCCAGAAACCCAGAGCTGTTGTGGGGACAGAAAGGTTGTTAGCATGTGCTTGGTACCAGCGTAGATGGGCAATGGTGAGCTCTAGTTTCTTTGAGAGACCCTCTCAAGAGAACAAGCAGAGGGTGATAGAGTCTGACTGGCTTACCCTGCCCGCCAAGTACATGTGTGCCTGTTCATACCCATGTGCTCACACACCGCACACAAAGAAGGAAGAGGAAGGCACAAAGGCTCGAGCTGTGCTGCAGTGGCAGAATGCTTGTCTACCGTGCCCAGCGTCTAAGTCCTAGCACTGAAAAAGAATTTGTCTGGGCTGGGTTGGTGGTGGTCCATGCCATCGAAGGAAAGAATTGTTACAGAACATTAGTATGCAACCATTAGTCCCAAAACGGGAGAATGAGGCAGGAAGATTACAGGGGTCCAGAGGGTTGAATCCCTCTTGGGATATATAGTAAAGCAAAGTCTTGAATGAAAACCGACGGGGGCTGGAGAGATGGCTCAGCGGTTAAGAGCACTGACTGCTCTTCCAGAGGTCCTGAGTTCAAATCCCAGGAACCACATGGTGGCTCACAACCATCCTTAACAAGATCTGATGCCCTCTTCTGGAGTATCTGAAGACAGCTACAGTGTACTTACACATAATAAATAAATCTTTTAAAAAAAAAAAAAAAACAAAAAAAACGACATAACATGCCTTCTCTCCCTCTCTCCATCCGCCTTTCCCTCCCACTCTCTCTCACTCACTGTCACTCTTCCTCTTCCATCCTCTGTCCTTTTTCTTCCCCCACCATATGAAAAGTAGTAAAGTTGAGATGTAACAGATGTGACTGCCCTCTGATTTAATTAGTTTATTTTTTTAGATAGGGTCTCATTTTGTACCCCTGACAAGCCTGGTACTTGATAATTGTACCAGGTCTACGTGCCTCTGCCTCCCTACTACTGAGATTAAAGGTGCTGATTTATTTTGTGTGTGCATATGTGCAGGTGAGTGCAAATACTCCAGGAAGCTGGAGAAGTTAGAGCCCTGGAATTAGAGTGAGCAGTGGCTGTGGGCCACCATATGTGGTTGGTGCAAGAGCAGTGCCTGTTCTGATTACTGAGTCTTCAGCTCTGAGGCTGTCTTTGAACCTCTGGCCCAATGCTATAGGGTGGTGGTGGTTTTGAACATTGTGCCATTCCTTTCTCTGCAGGTCATTGAGGCTGAGCTTCGATCTACCAAGTGCTGGGAGCTGACTGCTGAGGGTGAGGAGATTGCCCGGGAGGGCAGCCACGAGGCCCGTGTGTTTAGAAGCATCCCTCTCGAGGGCCTGGTGCAGAGTGAGCTCATGGTAGGGCAGGGCCGGGGTCCAGGGAGGGGATGGGGTGCAAGTGGCCCTGGAATAGAGCACTCATCACCGTCCCACTTCTCTAGCACCTGCCCAGCAGCAAGGTGGGCTTCAGCAAGGCCATGTCCAACAAGTGGATCCGAGTGGATAAGAGTGCCGCTGACGGGCCCAGGGTGTTCCGAGTGGTGAGTCCTGCAGGGAAATGGCCCCACAGGCTGGAGGTAAAGGTGAGCGGGACAGACACCAGCCCAAAATTTCCTTGTCCTCTGGCAGGTGGACAGTATAGAGGATGAAGTGCAGAAGCGGTTGCAGTTAGTCCAGGCAGGCCAGGCTGAGAAGCTGGCTGAAAAGGAAAGGAATGAGCTCCGGAAGAGGAAGCTGCTGACGGAAGTGTAAGTGGCTGCCACACGAGGCCCTTTTGCCTGTATGTGCTGTGAGGGTGTAGGGAGAGAGCTGCCTAGCCCATACCCAGTAGCTGCTGTTGTCAGTCTTCACCAAAACCCCTTTACACAGGGTTTGTTACTGTGCTTGTTGTTTGGTTTCTTGGTTTTGAGGGTTTTTCTAGGTAGCCCTGGTTAGCCTAATGTGGTTCATGTACTCAACATGTAGTTCAGGCTATCCACAAATTTGCAGAGATCTTCATGCCTCTGCCTCCCGAGTGCTGGGATTAAAGGCGTCCACCACCACGCCCGACTCTTACCCAGGGTTTTGAGTGTGTGTGCTGGGCTCAGGCAGTCGTTCCGCCTTTGCTCTTGCTGCACTTGCTGCTAAGAAGTGGCTTTCTGCCAGGCCTGGTGGCGCAGGCCTTTAATCCCAGCACTCGGGA
>NC_034609.1:9341247-9343979 GCF_900095145.1 Mus pahari
AGCCAGGGCTACACAGAGAAACCCTGTCTTTAAAAACAAAAACAAAAAGAAATGGGGATGTAGGGAAGTCTAGGCTCTGCAACTTGTTAGCTGTGTGACTGTGGCCAACTCACCTGGCTTTTCCCAGCTAAGCTTCTTGACTTATAAAATACCTTCTCAGGCTGGAGAGATGGCTCAGTCGTTAAAGGCTAGCCTCACAACCAAAAATAAAATACCTTCTCATAGGGTTGTGGAATAACAGATCCTGACCCAAAATAAACCCTCAATACTTTGCTGATATCATGTCCTTCTACTTGAATGGACTTTGGTACAAATGTTCTCACTGTTTATAGAACAAATAATTGTATGAACAGGTAGAAGGGTAGTGGCCAGATAAAGTTTCAAATGACGGTATCAAGAAGACAATAAATAATGCAGAATGAACGAGGAAAGATCAGGAGTTCAAGGCCAGCCTGGACTATATAAAACACCTATTCAAAAAAAAAAGACAAAAATGAAGGCTAGAAAAATAACTCAGTGGCTAACAGTACGTCACCAGGCTGCTAACTTGAATTCCATCTCTAGTTTCCACACGGCAGAAGGAAAGAACTGATTCTTGAAGTTGTTTTCTGACTTCCACATATACATGTACATGTATGTACACACCTGCATACACACAAACAAATGAATGTGATAATGGTTCTTAAAGTACTTTTTAAAAGCTTGGGGGCTGGAGAGATGGCTCAGTGATTCAGAGCTCTTGCTGTTCTTAGCCACTGTGTTAGGCTCCTGGTGCCCATGTTGGACAGTTCAAAACTGTCTGCCATTTTAGCTCTAATGCCTGTGTTAGGAACAGCTCCAGGGTATCTGATAGTTTCTTCTGGCCCCCATAGGCACACACACAGACACACACACACACGTGTTACATGTTCACACAAACATACAGACATGGGCAATACACATAAATGAAAAAGATTCTTGCCTGGTATGCCCAAGGCCCTGGGCTTGATCTCTACCACCAGAGAGAGAAAAAGCAGCTGGGCATGGTCATTTACCCTTAAATCCCAGCACAGGAAGGAGCAGAGACAGGTGGATCTGTGAGTTTAAGGCTAGTCTGGTCTACAGAGGAGTTGCAAGTCAGCCAGGGCTCCATGGCGACTTTCTGTCAAAAAAAAAAAAAAAAAAAAAAAAAAAGAACAGTGCAGATAAAGACACTTTGTGATTTAATGCCTAAAGCCTCCACTGTCAGCATTTACTATGTAACCTGACCCTCTCTAGAGAAAACCAAAAACAAAGTAAGGCAGGTTCCAAGATGTAGCTTAGTTGATTGCTGCGCACTGATTCCTGAGTTTGCTCCTTAGCACCACATAATCCTGGTGTGACACAGGCCTGTAATTCCAGCATATAGAAGGCAGAAAAGAAGCAGGAGAATCAGTTCAAGGTCACGCTTGAATAGATAGCAAATTCCAGGTCAGTGTGGCATATGTGAAATCTTTGAAAACAACAACCTAAAACCAGAGTGACTTCATAGTTGGTTCTGAGATTAGCATCCAGTGGCTCTCGAGATGACAGTGATGTCCCTTCTCGTCCTGTGTTCACAGGATCCTGAAAACCTACTGGGTGAGCAAGGGCAGGGGCTTCAGCACGAGTGTGTCTAAGCAGGAGGCAGAGCTGAGTCCAGAGATGATCTCCAGGTAGGCTGAGGAGAGGGGAGAGGGTATCAGGGAGGGTCGGGCAGCTCTCCTCATGCCTGTACACCCTGAATCTCCCCACAGTGGCTCCTGGAGGGACCGACCTTTCAAACCCTACAACTTCTCTGCCCGTGGTGTGCTCCCAGATAGTGGCCACCTGCACCCCTTGCTCAAGGTCCGCTCCCAGTTCCGACAAATCTTCTTGGAGATGGGGTGAGCACCGGGCCTTGGGTGGGGTTTGGAAGTTACCAGACACAGGGCAGCAGGGTAGTCAGTCATGTCTCCTGCAGGTTCACTGAGATGCCTACGGACAATTTCATTGAGAGCTCCTTCTGGAACTTTGATGCACTCTTCCAGCCTCAGCAGCACCCAGCACGGGACCAACATGATACTTTCTTCCTGCGAGGTCGGTGGGCTGGGAGCCTGGCCAATATGGTAGCAGAAGTCTCAAGTCTGGATAAAGCTTCAGGGAAGGGATATCGTATTTCATAAAATGAGATCTGACCTCTCTGCGGCCAGCTGGTCCCATTCTCCACTGTGATCTCTCTTCTCTGTGCCTAGGCTCTGCTTTCTGGACTTGCCAGACCTGCCCTGGGGCCTTTGTCAGCTTAGGCCAACCACCCAGAGGTCTTTTGTTTTTTATAGAGAAAAAGGGTTTTGCTATGTGGCCTTCACTAGTCTAGAGCTCATGTAGGCCAAGCTGGCCTTGGACTCAGGTAGCCAAGGCTGACCTGGAAATTAGAGAGTCACCTGCTCCTGCCTCCTGAGTGCTGGGATAAGAGGCATGCATCATCACTGCCTGGCTTCATGCCCAAGATTTTTAATGCCACCTAAGGGCTCGAGTGTGGCATATTGGAACCTGGATTTTATCTGTCCTTAGCATAAATAAGTAAGTAATCAAACTCCACCCTGGCTCTGTCCCTTCCCCACTCACGATCATGTAAGCCCTCTACTGTGTACTTGAGGCCAGAATCCTTCACTAAACTGAAGCACGTATGTGGCCTAGTTTAGTTGCCAGCACCCATATTTGATGCTCACAACAGCCTTTTTTTTTTTTTTTTT
>NC_034609.1:9345789-9348820 GCF_900095145.1 Mus pahari
CCTGGTCTACAAAGTGAGTTCCAGGACAGCCAGGGCTATACAGAGAAACCCTCTCTCGAAAAACAAAACACAAAAAAACGAAAGACAAGAAGTAAAGGAGAGGACTATATATATGACATAGCTAGAGATGGAGGCCAGTGCAAAGGGCCTGAGGCTGAAATGTCAGCTGGTGGCCCTGTGACTCCAGGTCATGGTCACATAGGAATGAGAGGAGACCAGAGCAGGAGGTAATGTGTCAGAGCCAGAGGGAAGCTTGGGCTTCCACACAGTGAAGAGGAAAGCCAGGGGATTCTGGATGAAGAGGGAAAGGTCAGCTATTGAGGAGAGCCAGGTAACCCTGACTCCCATGGAGCCATACCAGACATGCAGTGATCCTGACCACGTGACTCTGTCTTGCCTAGACCCAGCTGAGGCCCTGCAGCTTCCAATGGACTATGTCCAGCGGGTGAAACGGACCCACTCCCAGGGTGGCTACGGCTCACAGGGGTGAGGCAGAAGCAGGACTCTGGCTGGAGGGGGGTGGGAGGCTGGGGTTCCAGGACCACAGGGCAGACTTCCTGCTTTTCCTCCTGAAGCTATAAGTATACCTGGAAGCTGGAAGAGGCCCGGAAAAACCTGCTTCGCACACACACCACGGCAGCCAGCACCCGAGCCCTCTACCGCTTAGCCCAGAAGGTACAGCTTGGCCCGGGCAGGTGGGAGGTTGGTAGTGTCCTGTAGACCTTCTGACCCATGCCAGGGCCAGGCCTGGCCTGGCCATCATTCCTCCTCCCCAGAAGCCATTTACACCAGCCAAGTACTTCTCTATTGATCGTGTGTTTCGGAATGAGACGCTGGACGCCACACACCTGGCGGAGTTCCACCAGATTGAAGGTGTAATAGCGGACCATGGTCTCACCCTGGGCCACCTCATGGGTGTGCTGAGAGAGTTCTTCACCAAGCTGGGTGAGCAGTCAATTCAGCACAAGCAGGCAGTGTTTGGGGGCCTGGGAGGGTGGCCCTGAAGTCATCAGCCTGCCCTGGCCAACCCCTACAGGAATCACGCAGTTGCGCTTCAAGCCAGCCTACAACCCCTACACAGAACCCAGCATGGAAGTGTTCAGCTACCACCAAGGTCAGGGAACTGGGACCTCGCACTTGCCTGGGTCACCCCCTTTGCCAGTCCCCACCCTATCTTCCCATTCTCTGTGCAGTATCATTCACATGCCTCCCTTTGTCCTCACAGGTCTAAAGAAGTGGGTTGAAGTTGGCAACTCTGGGGTCTTCCGGCCTGAGATGCTCCTGCCTATGGGGCTCCCTGAGAATGTGTCTGTCATTGCTTGGGGTCTCTCCCTGGAGCGGTGAGTGCCTGGCTGGAACTTAGGATGATTCCACTCAGTCGTTCCATTGTCATTCCTCTGACAGTCCTGTAGCAGGAATGCCAATTCTTGTGCCGGGCCCTGAGCTCTGAACACCGTGGCATGTTTCCCCAATACCATGCAACATGGATCCTAGTGGAAGCGGAAGGGTGACTAGCATGGCCAATAAGGAGACTCAGAAGGCTAGATGTGAATGGACAGGGAGTGCTATAGAGAGGACAGAGCAAGACTTAGATGAGGTGATCAAGGAAGGCTTCATGGAAGCTGAGGAGCAGTGAAGGCGTTTGGCAGTATCTACCAGGCACCAGGCACAGCCACTCGGGCTCTGAGGCAAAGCATGAACAAGGGGGGAATGGGGGGTAAGACCTGGCCGATGGTACGCGTTCACCGTGGGGGGAGACTTTGCCATTCATCTGAGAAAGATGGGAGGAAGTCTCTGAGAAGCAGAAGACAGGCTGATCTGACTCAGTGTTAAACTCTGTTCCTTCCACTCTCAGCCCAACAATGATCAAATATGGCATCAATAACATCCGAGAACTGGTGGGCCACAAGGTGAACCTGCAGATGGTCTACGACAGCCCTGTGTGCCGACTGGATATTGAGCCCAGGTCCTCAAAGACGCAAGAGGCTGCATGATATAGGCTGCTGCAGAGATCCCTGTCCAGTCCCTGTGCGTCCCCTGGCACTGACCCACTATTTATGAGGCCTCTGTGAGGCCAGCTCACTCCCCCCGCCTCTCCCACCCCGGTGGCAGGGTTCTAAGTATGGGGAGTTGTTATGCTGGCTTTTAGAGATGTGTGTAGTTTGCTTGTAAAGGTGGGTTTGGGCCCTGCAGGTCAGCCGTTTTAATAAAGTGGGCACATTCCCTCGTTTGGTGCTTTTTGTTGGGACTCTGTTGTCATTCATTTCATTGGGTGACTTGTGGGCGCTGTCTCACTCCCAGTTCCATGCAGTGCTTGGAACTGGTGGCTCACAATCATCTGTTATGGTATCTGATGCCCTCTTCTAGAGTGCCTGAAGACAGTGACAGTGTACGTGTACACACACACATGCACGCACACACACACACACACACACACACATACACACACATATGTATGTGTGTCAGGGCTGGTGAGATGGCTCAGCAGTTCCCAGCATTGGCTCCTCCTTCAGAGGTACTGAATTCAATTTCTAGCAACTACATAGTAGCAACTATCTATAAAGGGATCTGATGCCCTCTTCTGGCATGCAGGTGCACATGCAAATAGGACTCAGACATTAAAAAAATAAAAAAAGGAAGTAAGTTTAAAAAAGACTAATGGCTTTCTACAGCCCCACTCCCAAAGATAGGGAGTAGCCTCAGCTGGCCTCGGGTTTAAGGGTCTTACGCCTCAGTCTCCCAAGTACTGGGGTTATATAGGGTTATGTCACCCACAGTTTTTCCAGTCAGGGTTTCTCTTTGTAGCCTTAGCTGTCCTGAAACTTTGTAGACCAGGCTGGCCTCAGATGGGCCTGTCTCTGCCTCCTGACTGCTGGGATTAAAGCTGTGCCCACCACCACCCAGCAACACTTAGTTTGTTGCCTCCTATTAATAAATTTATGACCTGCCAGTTATTTTTACATTTATAACAGTTTTAGTTTTTAATCACTACAGTAATAAAAGGGAACGTAATTTTTTTAATTTTGCTTTT
>NC_034609.1:9349005-9363462 GCF_900095145.1 Mus pahari
AGTCGGGTGCTCTTACCCACTGAGCCATCTCACCAGCCCGAAAGGGAATGTATTTTAAGAGTGCCAGTTTTTCAGCTAGGTTTGGTGGTACGCCCCCACCCCTCCTTGTCGGGGCAGAGGCAGGCTGATCTCTGAGTTAGAGGCTAGCCTGGTCTATAGAGCTTCCAGGACTGCTAGGGCTACAGAGAAACCCTGGCCAGACAGAGAGAAAGCAAGCAGAGGGAGCCCTGAGTAGGTAGAGTCCAGCCTGAATGTGTATCTTAATCTGGGCATAGAGACCAAGACCAATTGACCCCTGGGAAACCTGTCTAATCAATTACCTATATGAACCAGGCTCAGGAGGAACGGCAATGCTTTCTCCAGAGCTCCAGAATGATGGCTTCCAGATAATCAACCAGTGTGCAAAGGCTAGCAGATCTGGCTTCCTCTCTTGGTGTTTGCAGGCTAGGATTGCTCACCTACGGATTCCTCCTACCTAGGGTCCAGGTTGCAGCCATAGCATTTGAGAGCCCCACGGGGTCCCAGTTTCACTATGTGTCTGTCCTTTCTTCATTCCCTCACATAGCATTTCAGGCCCCAAGCTGCTAGGGATGTAGCATCAAAACCAGAAAGGGTTGGAAAGATGGCTCACAAGTACTGGTTTGTCCTGCAGAGGACCAAGTCTAATTTTAAGCACCCATATGGTGGCTCACAATAGTAATTCCAACCTTAGGGGACCTGAACCTCTTTTCTGGCCACTATGGGCACCATGCACACACGTAGTATAGAAATATATGCAGTCAAAACACCCACACCCGTAAAAGGGGTATTTAAAAACACTTAAACACAAGAGATCCCTCTAGATGGCTCAGTGGGTACAGGTGCTTGCCTAGTCAGATGACCTGAATTCCATCTCCATGACCCACAAGGTGGGAGGAGATAGTGGACTTGTTCAGGCTGTCCTCTGACTGCCACACTCCCGGAGTGGATGGCACATATGCATGCACGAAATAGGTCAAACGTAAAACAAAAATAAAACTCAGCTCATCGATGAAGAACATCAGGAAACAGGAATTCGGTTTTCAACACCCATGCCAGGAGGCTTATACCTAGGGGATCTGATGCCCTCTTCTGGCCTTAGCTGGAAGGTGCCCAAAAGCAGTTTAAATCATATATAACATGTAAATAAAAATAAAAAGTGAAGGTTGTTCCTAGACTTGGTGGTGGCTGCCTTCAATTCCAAGGCAGAGAGGCAAGCTGATCTCTTGAGAGTCCTAGGTTGGGACATAGTGGAACCCTGTTTCAAAAGAATTTGATCCGGGCACTAGTGGCACATACTTTTGATCCCAGCATTCTAGACGCAGAGGCAGGAGGGTGTCCGTGAGTTTGAGGCCAGTCTGATGTACAGAGCTAGTTCCGGGACAGCCAGGGAAACAGAGAAACCCTGTCTCAAAAAGACCGCCGCCGCACAAACTGTAGATCGAAGGGGCGGAACTCTGAAGCAGTGTGAATTCCTCGAACTCTTGAGGGCCACAGGTGACCCCGAGCCCCGCACCTGCGCATCAGACGCCCACCGGTCCCTACACCACAAATCGGTCTGTCACCGCGCGCGCGGCACCAGCATAGCCACCAGTTCGGAGGGCCTTCGAGTTCGCCGCCGGTGGGGAGGCGGGGCCAGGGCGCGGTTCATCCAGCACGTGCTCGGGGCGGGGCTGCAGGGGGCGGGGCTGCAGGGGGCGGGGCGCACGCAGAGGGCGCTGAGGCGGGAAAAGACGGGATGGAGCGCCAGGGAGTAAGTGAGGAGGTGCGGTTTCGCGCGTGCGGGCGGCGGGCGGCGGGCCACGGTCGGGGGCTTAGGGCCGCGGGGAAGCGAGGCTTCCTCCACACACTCGACCCCGGGCCCTGTTCCCCGCGGTTGGAGCCGCCTCTGGCGGGGAGAGGCGAGGTTTCCTGACTAACGAGCCGCTGGGGCCTGGTGGACGATGCTGTGAGGGGGGCGCGGTGCGCTTCAGGAGCCGGGCGAAGACGGCACTCGGTGTAAACCCGGCCGGGCCTCGAACCTGCAGCGGCTGCCCGCCTCCGCCTCCGCCTCCCGAGGCTGGGGAGGGGTTCGCGGCGTGTGCCACACCCGGCCTCCTTTTAACTGCTCTCCGCGGGGAGGAGCCTCCGGGCTAACGAGCCCCTTTGGAGCTTCCCCACGCGGGACGCGGCTTCTCCCCACGCCGCCTCTCAGAGCTGGCTGCGCTCGCAGGTGCCCGTGCCGCCCGTGGAGTTAAAGGACCAGGAGCCGCCGGCGATTGTGGAAAGCGGAGAGCATCCGCAGAGGGAGAACCACGAGGAGACGCCCGGCCCAGTGGCCCCTAGGTGAGGAGTGACAGACCCGGCTGCCCTTCCCGGACCACGGGGCCACGACTTGGTCACGTAGATCATTCCACGAGGTCTGCCCTGGGCCTTGTTCCACGGGTGATTTAACACCTTCCGCAGCGGGCAAGTGGTGGTGCACCGTGGCGGGCCCGGCCTTAGGTGTCCTCGTGAGGAGTCAGCCACGAGACAGACCTCATATAGAGAAAGTTTACTGGCGAGAAGGGAGAAGTGGAGGAAGAAAGAAAGTAGAGAGAGAGCGAAAGAGGGAGAAAATGGAAAGATGAAGAGAGAAAAGAGAGGGAGAGAGAGGGAAGATGGGGAGAGAGCGAGGGGAGAGGAGACAGCCTCAGGAGCCAAATTGTCCTTATATGTGGGCCAGGTTCTTACCTGGCTGTTGCTAGGTAACTCTTGGGCGGAGCCTAGAGGAAATGCTAACAGGTGCCCACAGTGGTTCTGGGTACTCCTTTTGATAACAAGGTTTAATTTCAGGATGCATAGCATCCTCATGCTTAGACTCATATTTTCTTGGTTTTTGTTTTTGCATTTTTTTTTTTTCCCTGAGACAGGGTTTCTCTGTGTAGCTCTGGCTGTCCTGGAACTCACTCTGTAGACCAGGCTGGCCTGGAACTCAGAAATCTGCCTGCCTCTGCCTCCCAAGTGCTGGGATTAAAGGTGTGCGCCACCACTGCCCAGCCACGGATTTATTTAGTAAATGTGTGAACATGTGGAAGTCAGAGTTGGATCGTGTCATTCTGGGATGGAACTCTGGTCTTCGGGTTTAGTAGCAAAATTGCCTGTTCTCTGAACCATGTCATGAGCCTGTTTGTGTAGACTTATTTATCTATTTAGATTTATTTTATGTGTGTAAGTATATTACCTGAATGTGTGTTTGCATACAATGTGCCTGCCTGGTGCTTATGGAGCTCAGAAGAGGATGTCAGATCCTCTGGAACCGAAGTTCTGGATGGCTGTGAACCACCATGTGAATTCTATTACTGACAAGAGTTCTTACCTGCTGAGGTCTCTCCAGCTCTCTCTCAAGGCCAAGTCTTAGTATGTAGGCTTGGCTGGCTTCGATCTCACAGAAATCTGCCTGCATCTGCCTCCCAAGTGCTGGGATTAAAGGCACACATCAACACACACTGGTTATGAATACTATTGTCGATAAAAATCAAAATCTTTTTTTCAAAACAAAAGTAAGCGCCATGTCCCCAGCGCCTCCTCCAAGTTTGACTTGTGCCTTGAATCCATGGATGGTTCAGATATGGATATAGAGAGCACACGGGGTAGCACGATATGAGGAAAAACTGAGGAGACAGTAATGGTGACTTGATTTCCCTTCAAGGTCATAGCAGATTTCCTGGAGAAGGTGAATCGTAAATCACTTGGTAAGGAAGCCCCTGCTCCAGACAGAGAGGAACAGCTGGTATACAGGCATGCAGGGATTACTGAACAGAGAGCTAGTAAGAGACACAGTTAGGCTGGGCAGTGGTGGCGCACACCTCTAGTCCCAGCAGTCAGGAGGCAGAGGCAGGCAGATCTCTATGAGTTTGAGGACAGCCTGGTCTACAGAGCTGGACAGAATAGCCAGGGCTACACAGAGAAACCGTCTGGTTGAGGGGGGGAGGTTAGACCTTTCCTTTTTCCTCCATCGCCCCTTTCTTTCTTCATTGGAGCCTTAGATATCCCAAGCTGCCCTCAAACTGGTAGCTAGGATGACCTTGAATTGAATTTCTGAACTTTCTGTCCCCCACCTCCCAACTACTAGGATTATAGTTTGTACTACTATACCTGGTTTATACCAGTGCTTGGAGTTGAACTCTGGGCTTTGTGCATGCTAAGGAAGCACTTTAACACCTGAGCTACGTCCTTAGCTTTGCAGTCAAGAATTGAGATGCCTCTGAGACTGTCTCAAAAAAATAAAAAATTACTGTCTCTCCTATAATATAAGTTTGTTCTCTTTGGAAGGAAGTAGTAAAGGGCTCCCCCTGGTTGCTGTAACATGAAGGAGGATGGGAGTGAAGAAGCAATGAGGATAATTCAAGTACAACATCTTAGGATTTTACTTCTGTGAAGAGACACCATGACCAAGGCAGCTCTTATAAAGACATTTAATCGGGGCATTACAGGTTCAGAGGTTCAGTCCATTATTATCAAGGCAGGAACATGGCAGCATCCAGGCAGGCATGATGCAGGAGGAGAGTTCTACTCAGAAATCCACCTGCTTCTGCCTCCCAAATGCTGGGATTAAAGGCGTGCACCACCACTGCCTGACTAGTTTCTCGATTCTTTTGTGGATTTATGTGTGTGTTTTATTTAAGACATCAACAGAAAGGGGGTGAAAAAAAAGCTGGGCATAGTGGCCAGCCTTTTATTCCAGCACTCCAGAGGCTGAGAGGAAGGCAGGGCTCTGAGCTCAAGGCCAGCCTGGTCTACAAAGTAAGTTCCAAGGCAGACAGGGTTACACCGAGAAACACTGTCTTGAAAAACCAAAAACGGGCTGGTGAGATGGCTCAGTGGGTAAGAGCACCCAACTGCCCTTCCGAAGGTCTGGAGTTCAAATCCCAGCAACCACATGGTGGCTCACAACCATCTGTAACAAGATCTTATGCCCTCTTCTGGAGTGTCTGAAGACAGCTACAGTGTACTTACATATAGTAAATAAACAAATCTTTAAAAGAAAAGGAAAAAACAAAAACAAAAAAATAAGGCTTTGTGGCATAAACCTTTGATCCCAGCATGGTCTATATAGTGAGACACTCAAAAGACTCCAAAATCAAAGTCACTTAGATTTTCTCCTATATTCTAATTTTGTGATTTTTTTTTTCATTTACTGTTTAGATATGTGATCCATTCTGAATTTTCTCCTTGATTTGCTTTCTTGTTTTTTTGCTGTATAGAGGATGGAACCCAGTGTGCTATGTATGCATGGTAGATGAGCACCCTGCCACTGAATGTACATTCCCAGTTGCTGAAACCTACATGTGTTTGGATTTGACCTTGACTGGTCTGACAAAGGAATAAAGAAAGGACAGGCACATGTACAAAAAAAGCACAGGGGATTGAGTGTGCCATGTGTCCCAATGGAGGTTGCACCAGCAGCAGTCCTGAAACTTGGTGCATTTATAATTGTTTTTTTAGCCAGTTGAGGTAGCAGGCTTATTGTATACAGTTGAATGAGGAAGCAGGTTTAGCTAATTTCAGTAGGAAGTCTCTGTAGGGGAGCAGTCTCAGGCTGTAAATATTCAGGAGGAAAAAAAGTGGTCCATACATTCTATACACACTGTCAACATCTGAACCCAAACCAGGGGACAGCTTTACCATTCCCAGGAATCTGAAGCATTGAAGTTCTTGAAATGGTTGTGTTCATGTCAACAAGGCACACTCACTCAGGACTTGTATTTTCATCAGTCTTGTATCAGTTCATACTGTCCTAGAACTCAAGGTCCTTCTGCATCAGCCTTTCAACTGCTAGGATTATAGATAGGCATGTGCCATGCTGCTTATCAGGAACTTTCTGAGTATCATGTTTTAGATTTGGGGTGTTATTTATCTATTTAATAGGCAAAGCCTCATCATGTAACCCTGGTGTCCTAAAACTCACAATGGAGACCAGGGTGGTCTTGAACTCAGAGATCAGCCTGCCTCTTCCTCCTCAGTGCTGGGATTAAAAGTATATACTACCCATTCCTGGATTTTGGAATTTAGAATTAAGGATGCTCATTCTGTGATATGCCATGCAACTCACCTGTAGAAGTGTGTGATTTAATAGCTTTTAGTATATTCTCAGAGCCATACAAACATCACTGTTGAACTTCAAAATCTTTTCTCATTCAGAAAAAGATCTCATGCCTCCTAGCTGTAATTCCCAGTCCTTGCTTCTTCCTCATACTCTGTATCCATTACTCTGCTTTATGTTTCCATACATTTGTCTATTCTGGATATTTCATGTGCATGGAGTCATATGGCATGTGTTTTTTTGTTTGTTTGTTTGGTTGGTTTGGTTTGGTTTTTTTGGTTGACAGTGTTTCTCTGTATAACACCCCTGGCTGTCCTGTAACTTGATCTGTAGATGTGGCTGGTTTCAAACTCACCTGCCTCTGCTTCCCAAGTGCTAGGATTAAAGGCATGTGCCACCACTGCCAGGCCTGGCATGTGCTTCTTTGTGTCTAGCTTTCTTGTTATGCCATTTATACCATAGCCTTTGTCAGAACATAAGTCTTTTTTGTAGCTAAACTTTCATATTATAAATCTATCATTTTATTTGCTATCAACAGACAAATTGACATTTGACTATTATATGTAACAGTGCTATGAACATCCATATGCAAGTTTTTGTGGGGAGGTAGCATATGTTGTCTCCTGATATTCAGGTTGCCAGTTCCACACGACATATTTAGCATGGTTCTTTTCTTCCATCTTTTTTTTTTTTTTTTTTTTTTTTTTTTTTTTTTTTTAAGACAGGGCTTCTCTGTGTCGCTGTCCTGGAACTCACTCTATAGACCAGGCTGGCCTTGAACTCAGAAATCCGCCTGCCTCTTCCTCCCAAGTGCTGGGATTAAAGGCATGTGCCACCACGCCCGGCTTCTTCCATCTTTATCTGGGTTCCTGGGATTGAATTCAGGTCTTCAGGCTTGCATAGGAGTAGCTTTTACCTATATGGCCATCTCGCTGGCCCAGTGTTGGGCTTTGTTTTTGTTTGTTCTTTTAAAATAGTCTCTCATGTAGTCCAGGCTAGCCTTGAACTTGATACATAGCTGAAATTGTCCTAAGTTAATGCTGCTGCTTACACTTCCTGGGTTCTGGGATTGCGGATGTGTACCACCACTCCAGGCTTGCATCAGGTATCATAAGTCTATTAGATATGATAGAAGTCTACTGAAGGGTATGTATAGGTTCTGTGCAAATGTTACACCATTTTACAGAAGGTGTATAGATGATGAGTATCCACAGATTTAGGTATTTTAATAGGCTCTAGAAGAAAGGAGATTATACTTAGTGGGAACTGCTGGGCCAGGGATGTGACATACTTATTAGGTTCTTGTTATAAAAATAGGATGCTGGCTAGGTGTGGTACACAGCTTTAATCTCAGCACTTGGGACAAAGAGGCAGGCAGACCTCTGTGAGTTCAAGGCTGGTTGATTTGGTAAGTTATGGGGCAGCTGATATTATAGAGACTGTCTCAAAAAAAAAAAAAGCAATAAAAAAGAAACAAAGGCTGTGGCTACTATGGAGAGAGTATTTTGAAGGGAGTGTAAAGAGAAATGGATTAAGTTGGACTTCTGTATGGGGTGCCATTTAGTAAGACAGATTGGGAAAAGGCCCTTAGGGGAAATGGCAGAAAGGAGAGTATCCGCATCCATTATATACTGGAGCTGACTCCTGCTGGTTTGCAAGAGCTGATTCTTTTGTGTGTTTTGTTTTGTTCTTTGAGATAGGGTTTCTCTGTATATCCCTGTCAGTTCTGGAACTCTAGCTAACCTAGACCAGGCTAACCTTAAACTTGAGAGATTCTTCTACCTTTGCCTCCTGAGCTGTGGTTAAAGGTGTGTGTCACCACTGCCTGGCTCAAGAGCTGATTCTATATATCCCTTCCTAAGTTGGCAAGTTTATGTTAGAAGCTTGATATTGCTATAGTGGGAATGTTTGCACATTGGCACCTGACAAACTACAAATCATGGCTGACTTTCCCCATCCCTCAGAGGGCCAGTAATAAGTAGCCCAGTGCCTACCAGGACACCTCTGCTTTCTGCTTGTTACGGTTTCTCATAAGTTCCACTTTACAACCTCCCTCACCACCTTAAAGTGGTATGACACAAGGGACTGTTAGGATGCTGTGAGAATGCTGTTAGGACAGTTGTAGACTGAATGAACTTACTTGAGGTCTCGAACCCCTGGCAACAGGATTTACCTCTACACCAAGAAGGTTGGGAGAGCACCTAAATCCGCATGTGGCGTGTGCCCAGGCAGACTTCGAGGGGTTCGTGCCGTGAGACCCAAAGTCCTTATGAGATTGTCTAAGACAAAGAAGCACGTCAGCAGGGCCTATGGTGGTTCCATGTGTGCCAAGTGTGTCCGTGACAGGATCAAGCAGGATTTCCTTATTGAGGAGCAGAAAATCGTTGTGAAAGTGTTGAAGGCACAGTCACAGAGTCAGAAAGCAAAATAGATCTGCAACTTTTCTAAGTAATAAAAATCAAGACTTGGAAAAAAAAAAAGAAGAAGACGACCAAATTCCCCCTTTCACTCCCATTTCTCAGTAGGAAAGCAGACTGAAGGGCTATCTACACCTGTGCTATTATTAGTCAGAGTCAAGAAAATAGGCAGCTATGAATGAACCATTCATTTGATAAATGTTCTGAAACATTAGCATGCTTAGACCAGAATCTCTGTGGTAAAGAGAAACAGGCAAAGAAAGTATTTACAGACGTGAAAGATTTTTACTAGACCCAAAAACCAGATGGTTGAAAATCATCACGGGGACCAGTTAACGGATCCAGCAGCCAACACTCGGCAACATGATTGAAATATTAACACATTTCTGAAGGGGAGGTGGGTGAGGAACTAGCTCATCAGCATCCACTACAACCTTCCCCCTTTCTGGCACAACTTCTGCCTGAGTGCCAGATTCTGTGGGTCCCTCTCCTGGGCCTGCCCCCCCCCCAGATGGTCATAAGTAGCTGGTAGCTTATTTACTTGTGTTATCTGTGAATGGCCATGGAAGGAAGGCCCCATCAGTGAGTAGCTCTGGCCCATACGACTACCAATCATAGCTTTACCTGGAGTGAACAGATGGTCTCTTTGCTTAGACCCATTTCCTGGGCCCCCTGCCAACTTAGGCCCTGCTTGGGAACTCTTCTAATTCTTGGAACTGATCAGGGGCTTCTTAGAAGGACAGACATAATAGATGGGTGCATTGATATGCCTACAGGCCTCACATCCCAAGCCCCACTCAGGCCAAGCACACCAGGCAACTGTTAATGTGCTCTCTTCCATTACCTGGCCTTAGTCCAGGGTTCTGCCACAGAAGTCAGCCCAGGAACTGAAGAAGCCTGCAGAGAGGACACCACACATTTTGTTTATTAAAGCTAATTGGTGAGTGCAGACCCAGGGAACCCAATGATTCATTAGCATCTTGATTAATATGCAGCTGCTGAGTATTAAGAAAAATGAAATGGAAAAGCTGAAATCCACAAAAGATGGGTTTGGAAAAATAAAGAAGCTCTCAGTAGACATCTGATGCCGGCCTTAGTCCTGCCATAAAATTTGCATTAGCTGAATTCAAGTGATTTTTTTTCCCACTATTTCTGTAGTTGCCATTAAAAATCTGTCCTCTCATCTCGTGAGCACTGAAGGAGAACATCTTGGAGCCATTAAAAGTTAAATCAGGTTGCAAATAATTACACAAAAAGAAATACCTGGTGCCGGGCAGCACTTGGGAGGCAGAGGCAGGTGGGTTTCTGAGTTCAAGGTCAGCTTGGTCTACAGAGTGAGTTCCAGGACAGCAAGGGCTATACAGAGAAACCCTGTCTCGAAAAAACAAAACAAAACAAAACAAAAAAGGAAGGAAGGAAGACAGAAAGACAAACAGACCTGGGAAGATTGAGTCTAATTTCAAAGTCCTAAACTTTGGTCCAGGAGAGTTGAAACAAGGCAAGCTGGGTGCAAAAAAGGCATGAGAGCAGAGATCCTAGAGTAGCTTGTCAGCAGAACACTTACAGCACAGGGGGAAGCCTTTGAGGTAAAAGTACAGAAGAGAATTGCCATCTCCACCTGAGTACACATGCGCACCAAAAGCATAAAGTAAGGCAGAGTCATGACCAAGAAGAGGAGGGGAAGCCTAGGTCTTGCTCTGGGAGAGGCGGAAAGGGAAAGTGGTTCTGGGTAAAGGCTGATGGATTTGGGGAAATTTTTTGTTGAAGGACCAGATTGCTGGGGTAGAATGTATGGCTCAGTGGTAGAGCAGTTATCTTGTGTATACAGAGCCTGGGACCCACCCCTGCCTTGAAAACTAAACAGGCTGGAAAGGGTGCAGGCCAGGCCTTGGAAAGTCTTGTCTGCTGTACAAGGAATTTAGTTTTGACCCTGTGGCACCATTTTGTTTGTTTGTTTTTGAGGGGGAGGGATTTTTCTTAGACTATCACACAGGTTTAGGAGAGCAGATTTTGGGTTGGAAGGTCACAGGGGCCCAGGTGAGAAATGAGAGACATACAAAGAATAATAGATTGTCGGGGGGGGGGGGGATTCGAAAGGTAGAAACTAGAAGATTCCAGCCAGGATATGGAGGACCAGAGAAGCTGACTGCTAAGTTTCTAGTGCAGGGCTCAGGTGGTTTTATGTATTATTTACTAGGAGGAGGGAGGATGGGATCTTATGTAGGGAGAAGAAGGGAGATGCTAACTGGTGCACAAAAGCGGGGCTTGAATGCTTTTGGAGTAGCCTTGCTGAGAGGTCTAGAGTAAGACACCTTGTTGAAAGATTTGAAGAAGGTCATGGACTGGGAATACATTTTGGGTCAAAGTATGAATGGTAATGAAAGCCCTCAAGAATCATAATTTTGTATTTGTTTTAAGGCAGAATCTTTACAGCTTACCCTCCAACTAGGAGAGCTCTGCCTACCCTTCCAAGTGTGGGATTAAGTTTCCATCACAGCCAGTTTAAGAGTCACTAAGTTTATTTATTCAGGCAGTGGTGGTGAGTGCCTTTGATCCCAGCACTTGGAAGTCAGAGGGAGGCAGATCTCTGAGTTCCAGGGCAGCAAAGTATACACATTGAAACCCTGTCTCGAACAAAGGAAAAAAAGAATCATTAATTTATTGGCTGCACATTTATTGCTTCTCTCACACAGAGATAGGGAAGATGACTTCTAGACTTGGCTAGGGCATAGACAAAGACAGTGACACTGTAATTGATGTGTGTCCTAAGGCTGGTCAGGAGCACTTTCTAGAGCAGGTCTCAACATTTCTAATGCTGTGACTCTTTAGTGTAGTTCCTTGTGTTGTGGTGACCCCAAACCATAACATTATTTTTGTTACTACTTCATAACTGTAGCTTTGCTACTGTTATGAATCGTAATGTAAATATCTGTGTTTTATGATGGTCTTAGGCAACTCCTGTGAAAGGGTTATTTGACCCCCAAAGGGGTGGTAACCCACAGGTTGAGAAATGATGTTCTAGAGGATTCAGGACTTAGGTAGGAAAGACACTACCCTGGCACCCCACACTACAGAAATGCCCTTGGAAAAGGGTAGCCTGAACTGTGGAAGGGCCTGAAGGCATAGGTGGGAACAATAGGAGTTAGAGTCAGTGATATGCTCATGGGGGCAAGGTACTTGCCTCTCGAGTTTGGTGACCTGAGTTTGAGACCTAGGATCCACATGGTTAAAAAAAAAAAAAAGAAGAAGAATTCAAGCAGGACAGGAACCGAAACAGGCCATGGGGAACACTTCTTGTTCTCCATGGTTTGCTCAGCCTATTTTCTACCTTTTTAAATTTTTTTAAAGATTTATTTATTTTATGTATATGAGTACACTGTAGCTGTCTTCAGACACACCAAAAGAGGGCATTGGATCCCATTACAGATGGTTGTAAGCCACCTTGTAGTTGCTGGGATTTGAACTCATGACCTCTGGAAGAGCAGTCAGTGTGCTTAACCATTGAGCCATCTCTCCAGCCTCTATTTTCTTATACAACTCAGGACCAAATCAGAGATGGTACTACCTACAGTGGCCTGAGTCATCCCACATCAATCATTAATCATGAAAAGGCCCACATAGACTTGCTTACAGGCCAATCTAATGGAGGCATTTCTCAATTGAGGCTCCCTCTTCTTAGACAACCCTAGCCTGTGTCAAGCTGACAGAAAAACAAAAACTAACTGGCAGATAGAATATGGGAAAAGAGAAAGCATTTGGTTGTGGAAAGGCAGGGTGGTTTTTGTTAGAGGGTATGGCAAGGAAGAGGAGCTGTGGCCACCAGCAAGCTTTGAAAGCAGTATCCCAGTTTGAAGCAAAGTTCAGGGGAGCCAAGAGCAGGCATCTTGAGCCTGTTCCCTAGCTCTAGTCACATGTAAGGAGAGCATGACTGTCGTAAAGCATCCAAGCCACATAGCATCTGAGTGAAACTCCACCTCAGTCAGACTTGGAAAGATGACTGACTTCAGCCTCAGAGGTCAAAGATTCTTTGTAAATCCATTCCACCCCAAAAGCCATTTTATAGAAAGTTCAGGGGTTAGCCTCCTAGTTCCCATGCTTTCTGTAGCTGGCCTAGCTGTAGTATTAGTATTTCTGCCTTTCTAGAGCAGTCCTATTATAGTAAATGCATTGGAGGAAAATGAACTTGTATGTAGCTGGAGGTGGGATAACAGATCAGCATTGTATTCTTTATTTAACCTACAGTGGAGCTAAAATGCATAGTGGCTTTTGTCTGTAATCCCAGCACTTGAAAGGTTGAGTCAGGAGTATTGCCTTAAGTTTGAAAATAGCCGGGGCTAAAGAATAAGGTACTGTTTCAAAACCAACAGCAACAAAATAGACTAAGGACAACCTCATGCTGGAGAACAGGGGTGACCAGGACACATGCCTTTGAGGCTTCTGATCATATGTGACAAGCACATGGTAGTGTATATCCACAGGAGTTATAAATGGCAGAGGGCGGGCGGGCATATTGCTCTCAGCAGCATCAGAATTCACATCTTGATGTACAAACAAACCCTCAGAACCCCGTTTGGCACACCTTCTCCAACAAGGCATACCTGAAGGCACTCTAGCCAGCTCACAAACATGGCTCTGGCAGGCCTTGCTCTTCTCCCCAATTCCCTCCACCTTGCTAAACCCCCTTAGATTACATTCCTAAAGCCAGCCACCAAGGTCTATTCAGTTATTTGGCCACTTCCTCATCCTGAGGCTGACTACCAGTTATCGAAGTATTGAAGTCCAGCAATCAGAAGCCCCACTTTGGCTCACCTAATTAACATGCCCAATCAACACCTCATTCTGACATGGGGTTTTGCTTTTATAAACTGCCATTTTCCTATGGGCCACCTCTCTCTTCTATCCAGAGGCAGTTCATTGTCCCACTTCAGGATAAACAGCTCTCCTCCCTCTTCCTTGTTCCCTTTCCCCCATCCTGTATCTTCTGCCTTTGTCCCTTATCTCTGCCCTCTGGGGAAATAAATCTCCCTTCTGCTGAGAACTTAGACTTTGGTGTATTGAGCTGACTCCAGGATTCCCTACAATACCTCCTAATGCTTCCCAATAGTCCTACCAACTGGAACCAAGTAGTCAACATATGAACCCCATGGGGTAGTGGGGGTGTTCTTACTCAAACTACCTTAGTGCTCATTTCAGAGAAGCCAGTGGTGTGTGTATATATGTGTGTGTGTGTGTGTGTGTGTGTGTGTGTGTGTATAGTGGTATGTGTTTATGTGTGTGTATATAAACACACACATAAAACAGTGGCTTTGGGCTACATAGATCTTGTCTTGGAACTGCAGGCATGTTGGACTTAAACCCTAGTCCAGCTCTAGGTTATACAAGGGTTGGGAGGCCTGTGCCTCAACCCTCAGTGAACTAGGAAAGTTGTTCCATGTCACCCACAAAGGCAGCCACCTACTTACACCTTCCTCACGCATACCATACAGCTTATTTAGGTCACATTTTCCCTGCCCCTGTGTAAGTGTGCATACATGCTATGCTCTTGTGGTAAGCATATATTCTCCCACTGAGCTCCACCTCGGATCAGCTACTTTTTGGAGAACGTGATTCTTTCAGTGCTTTCAGAAGTCAGAGTTTAACCCTTGTATCTCTACCTTAGTGCCAGTTGCCAGCTGCCAGGACCGTTCTCCTCTCTGGACTCTAGCATTGAAACCCTGAAGAAGAAAGCTGAGGAACTGATTGAAAACATCAATGAAAGCAGGCAGAAGGACCATGCACTTATGACCAACTTCAGGGACAGCCTCAAGATGAAGGTGATGAATCCCTTAGAAGGAAGGGAAGCTATAAGAAGGAAGGAAGGGCCGGGCGTGGTGGCGCACGCCTTTAATCCCAGCACTTGGGAGGCAGAGGCAGGTGGATTTCTGAGTTCGAGGCCAGCCTGGTCTACAGAGTGAGTTC
>NC_034609.1:9363579-9377592 GCF_900095145.1 Mus pahari
AAGGAAGGAAGGACCTATGGTCTGACATCTGTTAGCTTCCAGGCACCCTGCTAGGCGGGCACTTTGCACATAGCTCTCATTTTACTCTAGAAGAGTCAATAGATTGGTCCATATTATAAGTGAGAAAAATTAAGGCTCATAAGTGAATGATTTTGGATGAAAGTGTTGCTTAGTGGTAAAGCATTTGCCTAACCTGAAAAAAGTGAGGCCTGATGGCTCAGCAGTTAAGAGCACTTAGTGCTCTTCCAGCGAACTAGGTTTGACTCCTAACACCCATGTTAGGTAACTTACAACGCCCTGTAACACCAGCTCCTGTAGATGAGATGCCCTCTTCTGACCTCCATGATCAGCAGGCATGCATGTCACACATATAGATAAGCAGGCAAAACACCAATATCTATATAATATAAGGGAGCCAGGCTCAGAAACTGAGATTTATTCAAGAGTCTTCAGCATGCTAGATAAGTACTCTTAATACTGAGCTATATATATACCCAGACTTATTTTTATTTTGAAGCAGGTTCTCACCCAGTTGCCTTGAACTCACTGTGTAGTCTAGGCCTTGAACTTGTAATGTTCCTGCCTTAGCTTTCTGACTACCTAGGATTACAAGCCTACTACAACAGGCATAGCTGTGGCTTGCCTTACCTTTCCCATGTGTCTTCAGAAAGTAGCTGTTGTCTAGGATGAGATAGCTGGTCCTACAACACGTGGGACTCATGCTTCACAAAGCCTGATGGTACGCTTTTTGGAATGCAGCAGCTGTGCACTGCCTGAATGTACACTGGTCTTGGGCCTTCATTCAGACCTTTACTATTTCTAATTTATACATATTGTCTTCCCTTGGTATCCAATAACAGCATTAGTTTCAGAACTTCACAGATACCAGTTTTTTTTTTTTTTTTAAAGATTTTATTTCTTTAATTATATATAAGTACACTGTAGCTGTCTTCAGACACACCAGAAGAGGGCGTCAGATCTCATTGTGGGTGGTTGTGAGCCATCATGTGGTTGCTGGGATTTGAACTCAGGACCTTCGGAAGAGCAGTCAGTGCTCTTACCCATTGAGCCATCTCGCCAGCCCAAGATACCAGTTTTTATAAGTGGTATTCAGTTCTCTCATATCAAATGAGGTAATATTTGCATAGAACCAATGAATGTCTTTCTGTACATTTTATTTATTTTGGGGTTTTTGAGGCAGAACTCTAGATGGCTTGAAACTCGGTGTGTAGCCCAGAAGACTTTCTCCTGCCTCTGCTACCAAGTGCTGCACTTACAGTGCGTACCACCGCACCTGGTTTCCTACAGATTTACTTTCATCATTCTTTAGTAAGAACCACCTGAACATAAACAATGTTATCTTCTTTTAATATAAAAGCTGGGCATTGTGGCATATCCCTATAATTCCCAGGATTTAGGAGGTAGCATTAGGGTCAGGAGTTCAAAACCAGCCTCGACTACATAGCAAGTTCAAGGCCAGCCCCAACTACATGAAACTGATCATCTGAAACACAAGAACTGGGAATGGCGGTGTACACCTGTGTGCATATAATCCCAACACTAAGGAGGCCGGCACTGGAAGATTGATGAGTTCAAGACTAGCCTGGGCTACATGGCAGAACCCTGTCTTAAAAAGAAGTAACATAAACACAATTCTGCCTATGGTCAGTATAGTTCTTGATTACTTTTTGTAAGGTCTCAGATCTGACAGAAAAGTTGGAGGAGAGGATGTACCAGGTGTACAGCCACCACAGCAAAATCATTCAGGAGAGACTACAAGAATTCACCCAGAAGATGGCAAAGATCAGCCATCTGGAAATGGAGCTCAAACAAGTCTGCAAAACTGTGGAAACGGTGTACAAGGACCTATGTGTCCAGTCTGAGGTAAGAATTTGGGAGTGTATCCTGTGATAAAGACCTGGAATGTCTCTCTCAGCTGAAAGTAAAACATGAATAGGAACTGGAAGTGTAGAAAATCAAATCCAGATAAGTGCTGTCACCAATACCCACCCCAACTCTAGGCAGGAAACAGGACCTTTACTAATCCCTACACTGCCAGTCCCAGCCCACAGGGTTACCGTTCCTGTAAAAGCCTTTGATCTGCCACCCTGTTAGGAGTTCCTAGTCACATGGTCTAGATTGAGAAGCCAAAGTATTGTCCATGTTGTTATTGTGTAGTTAGCTGTGTCATGAGGGAAAGGACAAAGTGTCCCCTGCCCGTCAGAATGCCTAGATCAAACTGTGTGTGCTATTCCAGCCCGGCACAACCCCCAGGCATGTTTACCCCTCCTATGAGAAATTCCCCAGACCACCTCTCCATGGTTACCAGTAAACCTAGTCCAATCCCAAGGAGTAAGGCACAGGCTCTTTATTTTCATCTCTTATCTGCTCAGTGTTGCACATAGAAGGGACTGCCCCTGGGATAGAAGCAAGAAGGTACACTGTAAAGTCCAGTGCACCTTCTCACAGGTCTGCTCCATCTCAGCAGCTCCTGTGTTACTCCCCTTTGTCTCACCCAGTTCCAAAAAAACATTAAACAGGGTAGATGGAGGCTGATTTCATCCACAGTTAAAAAGGGCCGAGGGCCATACAGAGAATTTCATCTTCTTTCTATAGAACATATCTGAATATCTTCCAGAAAGAAATTTCCTGAGTCTCAAATCAGTGTCTCACTTTCTACCATAAAAGCTGGGTCCATACATTTCTTCTTGAGCAGACTCAGGGCAAAGTATTTCTCTGTTGAAGTGGTTTCACTTGCCAGCCGTGAATGCCTGAATCCCAGTAATTGCTCTCCCAAGGATCAGAGCATGGATGTCATGTGTACCTGTGTGAGACGAATGTGAGAGTTGGTTTGGAATCTTCAGCTCAGAACTTACCTTTAAAGTCATCCCTCACGCTGCCCTAGGTTCCCACTTGCGAAGAACAGAATTACAAAGATGGTGAATGCTGACTTCTGCTAAGAGGCTTCCATCTCAATGCCTTCTCACGAAGAGAAGGCAAGCTGCTGTGTGAGTCGTGCTGATATTGTTTTTTACAGCTCTGTAACCCAGTACAAAGCCACCAATGCTCTTTGTGCTAATTACCACAGTGTGACAAGGTTTGACCCTGCCATAGCCTTGCCTTAGCAAATTCTTCCAACCCACATCTATAGTTGATTAAATGTTTTGATTTCAGCCTAGTCATACTTTATTCCAGAATTGGGAAGACTAATGATTATCTATGCAAAAACATGAATGGTCCTTTACTCTTTCCCACCTTCAGGGACAGCAACAGAAACCATAGTTTCCTTTTTACATGGTCAAATACTACCATTTATTTCCAAAAGCCTAAATCTGACCCATATCAAATTATGTTCACATTGTAGGATCTCACCTCACCCCTCCCTCTCACTATTTCTGGAATGTTTCATCCAGTAGCCAAAGATAACCGCTGAAGGCTGTCAGATCCTGTCATTGGGGCAGGCAGGGAAGATATCCCATGTATTCTGCTTTTTCTGTCTAGAAGCTTCCCTGCCCGTGAAGCTGCTGCCCCTGCTTAGCATGGATCATAGGGGATTCTATTTCCCTCCCTTTTGAATATTGGTCAAAGATGTGTGAGTTTAGGTGCCCATGTGTACTGCCTCAGGTCCTGGTCCTCATTTAAGACAGGAGATGTTGTTATTGTTGTTGTTAATATTGACAACTCTATACCCAGGCCAGCTGCTCTGAGAACTTCTAAGGATTCGTGCCTGAGTTTCCCATTTTACCTAGAAGCACTGGGTTGCAGACACGTATTACTGTGCTGGCTTTTACAAAGGCTGTGGAGACTTAGACTCAGGTTCTCTTGCTTTTATGGCAACTGTTGGGATCATTGAGCCATCCCCACAGCCCTCCTTTATGTTTCAGCCCACTATATTTTTAATGTCTTTTTCCAGGTTTGTCAAAAGCCATGGGTACATGCCTTTGTGCATTTGGTAGTATACAAACAGCTTTTTCTCTGAACATAAAGTAGTGATACAAATAATGTGTGCTGTTCTCTTCCTCACACCCACCTCCACTATACCTCTCTTGGCACCTTGCTCTTGGGACTGCGTCCCCCTTCATGTCCCATCCCATGATGAGAACAAGGGTCAGGAGCATCTCAGAGGGTCTGCTTATTGGGATCTCTGAAGTCATGTAATCACTCCCCTACACATTTATTCCCACAAGCTCTGAACAACTAATTCCAAGTAAAGGACAGAGTGGTAGAGTTGAAGCCACTTGGTGACAGCTGGTGGACTCAGCTGTACTTGTCTCCCTCCCCTAGGCCACTGTGACACCCTCCTCCCTCAGCCCAGCCCTGACCTTCATAAGTATTCACTGCCTCCAGATTCATAGCATGCCGGATCACATGGTACTCATCAGAAATCCCATTTCCTCCCAGTATGTCTCGTGCCTGGCGGGCAATGTCCAGGGCTTTCCCACAGTTGTTTCTCTTCAACATGGAGACCATTTCTGGGGTAGCCCTGGGAACGACACAAATAAACCCTGGGTCTCATGTACTGACCACACCCAGAAGATAAAGCACACGTACAACTAGCAGGTCTGTCTCTGATCCAGCCCATCCAAGCCAAGGGGGCACTGAGCAGTGGTGGCGCACGCCTTTAACCCAGCACTCGGGAGGAAGAGGCAGGCAGATCTCTGTGGGGTATAAGGCCAGCCTGGTCTACAGAGAGTTCCAGGACAGCCAAGGCTATACAGAGAAACCCTGTCTTGAAAAAACAAAAAAAAAAAAAACAAGAAAAAAGGGAAATGGGGAGAAGCTTATGTCCCTGGGGCCACCATTTGGGAAGGATCTCAGAAAGGGCCTAGGATTCAGCCATGGTATATAATCCATACTTGTCCTGATCCTTTAAACGGCCAAGTTGCAAACAAGCGTGGAGTCCCAGCGTGATCTCAGTGAGCATGTCTGCCAACTTCTTCTGAATCAGCTGGTTCCTGGCCAAGGGGACTCCAAACTGGATCCTATAACAGGCAAAGTCACGTAAAGACCCATAGTTCAAGAGGCTTCCTAGTTCATACTGGCCCTGCTGTCACCACATTTTAACTGCTCAAGCTGTCCTGGGCCATCTCACAGAGAACTTAAACTTGGTGGGTGCTGGAGAACCCAAAAACCCTCCACACCCTCAGGTGTTATAGCAGCCCACATACCTGTCCAAGGCATACTGCCGGGCTGTGTGCAAACAGAACTCAGCAGCTCCCAACACACCCCATGTGATGCCATATCGGGCAGTGTTAAGGCAGCCAAAAGGTCCCTATAAGATTGACAAGAGGTCTCAGTCAACTGAAGGCCTGGGAAGAACCAACTGAAGGAAAAGCCATCTCTCAAAGGGATCTGCAGTCATTTAACACCCCCCCCCCCAGGGTGTGAGCCCCAAAACTTGAGTGCATCAAGCCTTGTTCAGTGATTTTCCACTCTGTATGTGCAAGCAGTCCTATACAACATGGAGCCTGACCTCAATGCTCACATCTAAGAGGCTGGCAGGAGAGGGAGCTACTCATACATACAGAGTAGAAAGTGGTCCAAGGCCCAGATGTATTCTGAGCAGAGATAATGAGCTAAGTGGTAACTGGAAAGGTGAACTTAGCACATCTGTGAACAGGGAGGATCACTAACTCTACAATGCTCCATAACTACAAGGACTGTGTGTGTGCTCTTCACTTGAAAAGGTGAGAAAGATGAGCCAGCAGGTGCCTACCACATACCGCCAGGCTGGATACATTAGGCAGCACATTCTCCTCAGGCACTTCCACGCCGTCCATGATGATCATACCGGTAGCCGAGGCCCGCAAGGAGAACTTTCCTTCAATCCTAGGGGCTGAGAGGCCCCGCATCCCCTTCTCCAGTAAGAAGCCCCGAATACAGTTATCCTCACACCGAGCCCACACTATGAATAGGTCAGCCACAGGGGAGTTGGTGATCCTGGAGGCCAGAGAGTTATGGAAGGATCTGGCTGCTGCTTCCTTGTACACACCTTATCACCCACCAGTCTACCTGGGGCTCTCACCAGGTCTTGGTCCCATTGAGAGTGTAGCTCTGGTTTGATGGATTGTGGCGAGCTCTGGTCTCCATGCCACCTGGGTCACTCCCATGGTTGGGCTCCGTAAGCCCAAAGCAGCCCAGAAGTTCACCCTTGGCTGTAAGCACAAGAGAGGGTCTCATTCATCTCCTGATAAATTATCTTCTCTGTTGAGCCAGACCTGAATAAAGGCAGATACACCCTGCATCATGGCACTCAGCTGCTGAGAAAATGGTCTAGGCCATAATCACAATGTCATAATGTGAAGGATGCCAGAAAGAAAGCGGTTGGCAAGAGTATCTTGAAGGGCACTAAGAGGTTTAGCTGAGGAAGGTATGAAGTTTGAGGTTTTTCTTTTTTTTCCTTGTTACTTGCTTTTGTTTATTTATTTTTTAAGATTTATTTATGGGCTGGTGAGATGGCTCAGCAGGTTAAGAGCACCCGACTGCTCTTCCAAAGGTTCAGAGTTCAAATCCCAGCAACCATATGGTGGCTCACAACCATCCTTAACAAGATCTGACTCCCTCTTCTGGAGTGTCTGAAGACAGCTACAGTGTACTCACATATAATAAATAAACAAATCTTTTTTTAAAAAAAAAAAGATTTATTTATGGTATTTATATGAGTCACTGTAGCTGTCTTCAGACATATCAGAAAAGGTCATGGGATCCCATTACAGATGGTTGTGAGCCACCATGTGGTTGCTGGGAATTGAATTCAGGACCTCTAGAAGAGCAGTCAGTGCTCTCAACGACTGAGCCATCTCTCCATCCCTTGCTTGTTTTTTGACGCAGGGTTCCTTAGCTCTAGCTGTCCTGGAACTCACTCTGTAGACCAGGCTGACCTTGTACTCAGAGGTCTGCCTGCCTTTGCCTCCCAAGTGCTGGGATTAAAGGTGTGGTGGCACTTGGCTTGTTTGTTTTGAGGTGGTCTCACTGTATACCTATAACTGTCCTATAACTCACTATGGAGACCAAGCTGGCCTCTAGAGTGCTGGGATTAGAGGGGTGCCACCACATCCAGTTTGAAAGAGGGTATGAGGAAGTTGTCACCAAGGTGACTGGAGAGTACCTAGGACCTGAGCAATCAGAACAGGGGTCAGAAGGACAAGCGTGATAGTATATGCCTTTCATCCAAACTGTCCCTCCTCAGGAGACCGAGGCACGTAGACCTTTGAGTTTGATGCTACTGGTTTACAAAGCTCACAGCCAAACAGGGCTACACAGTGAGACCATATCTACAAATAAAATCTGAGTAGCCAAAGAAGTAGAGGAAAGGTCCCAGGGGCCTGCTTACAAACCTCGCGGATCTGGTTAGCAGTTAAGACTTTAAACTTTGGACTGGGGTGAGAGGCCTAGAAAACAAATCCAATGGGAGATGATGGTGACCAGAGGTAAAGTCAAAGGGGGGAGGGGGGACCGACAGTGCTGACAGGAGATCAAGGAGGACAACTGAGCCCTAGGACCTGACATGGACACGGGTGGTCTGTAGGAAAGAAGGCAGGCTGTGGAGGGACACCGGAAGGGACCTGCTTTCCAGACTGTCGTCGGACTTTCCTCCACTTGGCAGCAGCTGCTTACCCAGTCGGGGCAGATATTTCTGTCGCTGCTCCTCACTCCCATAGGTATAGATGGGGTGCATGACAAGGGAGGACTGAACACTCATCATTGACCTGTAGCCACTGTCCACCCTCTCAAGCTCTCGGGTCAGGAGCCCATAGGCCACCGATGACACGCCAGCACAGCCATACCCTGGTGCAAAAGAAGAGCAGGTAGACCAAAGGCCAAAGGTCAGCCCTGGGACTGAGGAGGGCTATAATATGGCCCTTCTGGAAGTGGGCAGGGGGCTGCCCTGGTTGGGACTTTGTTCCTCTCATTCCCACAGCTGCTTTCAGGAGAGAGAACCATTGCCCGTTTTACAGATGAAAAGCTGTGACTGAGGAAAAGGGATGGCTCTTCAAGATGTGGTGGGTGGGTATAGGCTGCATAGTATACACAGAAATGTCCTTACCTTTAATGGTGGGTCCCAACACGCCCAGCTCCCCCATCTCATACACAATGTCCCTGTGAAAAACTGCAGAGATGGGTTTCAGAATCAGGCCCTGTCTCAGTCTGATGGAGTCCCGCAGCACATGCAAATCATGTATGGTTGTGGAACCCAGCATGCCCACCCGTCCACCAAGGCACCTTCATTTCGATTGGCCAGCAGAATTCGAGACATAAGCCGCTCCTGGCAGTAGTTGCGGAAGGTGTCCCTGATGAGTTTCTCATCGGCAGTCAGCTGCTCCTCCAGTATGAGTGGGTCCTTCCAGTCAAACACAGGACGAGAGGCTGGGTAGAGTATGGGGGTCGAGTCAGCCAGAACCCCGTATCCTCTTTCACATTTCTAAGCTGTACCCATTCCTCCCCACCCCCATCTCGCTCCAGGTGAATTCTGGCTTCAAAACAGTCTGACAAACGCAGCCCCTCTCCAGCCGAGTAGAAACAAATACCCACTACTTTAGACTTCTGACCCAGCCTCCCTTCCCAGAAGTCCTTGCATTCACGGACTATCATGGGTCGGAGAAACAGCTGGACGGGGAATAGATGGGTAGGTAGGTGATCCTTACATTTGGCCGATCGGATCTGTGTCTTCTCTGCAAACAAAGGACGAGAAAGTCGTACTGAGAAAGTGTCCCGTGTCTCCCTGCCCACCCATCCAGAGCCCTGCACTGACCGGTGTGGGCGGCCGCCGAGCTCCAGGTACGTAGAACGCGCGGAAAGCGCAGGCCGGACCTGCGGCTCAGCAACCGCGCGGAGACTCCTCTCAGGGACATGTAGCCGGTGAGCATTGCAGGAACCATCACCTGGAAGGGCTGGGCGTCAGCGGGGACCAGCCTTCTCCCACCCCATACCCTTAATACCTGGTGCTTGCGGGCTGTGCTCCGGGACCAGCACACTAGGCCTAATAGGGGTTGCTCATTGGTTCCTCTCAGAACACCGCCTCCTCTGTGGCTCTGCCTTTTAAAAGAGCCAAGGCAGCAGCCTGGTTTTGCAAGCGGGTTCTTCCATGCCCAGGCAGGTTTCTCCTTTAAACAGCGGAACCAGGAAGGGGCGGAAACAAGTGTGCAAACCCGATTGGCCAACTGAATTTCTGCCACGCCTACTCCTGGTTAGCTAGTTGCCAAGAGCCTGAGAGGCGGGATCCCAAGGCCAGACCTTGAGAAATCCTCAAATGGGGTGCCAGCAGAGGGAAAGGTGGACTGCAAGTGGTGAACCCCATCCCAACTTGTTGCTTTGTGTGTACTTCGAGGAAGGATGTGATCCAGTTATGTGAGGCACAGTAACTGCGTTTCTGTGTACCTGTGTGGACCCCCTCCTTTCTGAGTGATGTGCAGAATAATCTAGAATATGTTGTAACTGGGTGTCTTGGATATTACAATTTATTGGAGTAGACGCTGTTTTGAAGAGAAAATTAAGACAAGAATAGAAAAAAAGAGGGGGGGGGACATAACTGTATAAACTCTCCTGAGAAATAGTAACTGGTTATCCTGACAAAACAGCCATCTAACAATTGTCCTTCGAAAGGAGAAAGCTCTAACCATAGCTCCCATATCTGATTCTCAAAAGTGCTTGACTGACGGACCACACAGAGAGACTTCCCCTTATAGACTTACATCGACCCTTTTATGGTTTTTAGTTTAAGGCACCAATGAAGATTATTGGTTTAGCAATAATGTTATAACTATAAATGTTATAGAAACCCCCCTGTGCAATTGCTCAAACCAACGGTGGGTTTCTCCCCTGGGCTTATGAGTAATAAATACTTCTGATCCTCTTCTCAGTTGTCAGTCTGAGGGAAGCAACTTGTCATTTGGACCTTCCTGTAAGGCATTTTATGGGGTTGTATTTCTATCTTATAACTGGCTATGTAGCCAGGTAGTGGTGGTGCACGCCTTTAATCCCAACACTTGGGAGGCAGAGGCAGGCGGATTTCTGAGTTTGAGGCCAGCCTGGTCTTCAGGACAGCCAGAGAAACCCTGTCTCGGAAAAAAAAAAAAAAAAAAAAAAAAACAAAAAAAAAAAAAACAATAAATAAATAAATAAATTACTGTCTATGTCCCCTCTTTTAGTTGTGTGTGGGTGAAAACTACTATGATAGACATCTTTACAAGTCTGTCTTTTTTGTATGTCTCTCTGTGTGTGTGTGTGTGTGTGTGTGTGTGAGAGAGAGAGAGAGAGAGAGCAAGCGCAATGTATGCACACTCTCCATGTCCCATGTGGAGAAGGACAGAGGACAACTTTCAAGAGTCATTTCTCCTTCCACTATGTGTGTCCTAGGGATCCAACTCAGGTGTTTAGGCTTGGTGACAAGTGCCTTGACCTGCTTTACCATCTGGGGTTCCTTAGAGATTCACCATAACCATAAATTTTAATAAGAAGAGGGTTATTTAGGTATGGCTTCCAGTGTGGGATGAGGGCTGCACCTGAGAGCACTCTCCCCTAGCCAGATCTAGGAAAGGCTTATAAAGTCAAACTCCACAATATTATAGATATGCTCAAGGGTGTAGTTTTAACATATATGTCTTACAGTTGCCCTAGTCATCTTTTTGAGTGGAATAAGGAAATTTGATTACAAAAACAGGAATATAAATTAAACTTATGACCTTCTATCTTGCTAGAACAGTCAAGATCAGTCAATCTAAATTTGTTTTATGAGACAGGGTCTCTCTGTGTAGCCCTGACTGTAGGTATACATTTTTCTTTCTTTCTTTCTTTCTTTCTTTCTTTCTTTCTTTCTTTCTTTCTTTCTTTCTTTCTTTCTTTCTTTTTGTTTTTGTTTTTTGTTTTTTGTTTTTCTGAGACAGGGTTTCTTTGTATAGCCCTGGCTGTCCTGGAACTCACTCTGTAGACCATTCTGGCCTTGAACTCAGAAATCTGCCTGCCTCTGCCTCCCGAGTGCTGGGATTAAAGGTGTGCGCCACCACGCCCGGCGGTATACATTTTTTTACAGCCTAATTTAATAAACATTCAACCTCTCCCCTTGCCCACCACTCACCAGAGGTAGTGGAAAAGTAAAGTTATTAGGATATGGGGGAAGTGGATCCGTGCAGCAAGAGGTCTTTGGAAGCTAGCTCAATCTTCTTTGGCAGCAGTTCAGTCCTGTGGCAAATACCAAATAGGAATCAGCAGCAGCAGTCATAGCCTCTCTGTAGGCAGACACCACGCATGAACCAGCAGCTGTAGTCCAATCCTGGGGAAGCTGAAAGGCTTGCCAACTGGCCGAGGCTGCTGCAGTGGCAAGCTGCCACAGGAACCTCATGAGTTCTTGGGTGAGTTTCTCTCAATGGCTGTGCCACCAGTGGAGCTCAACAACACTATATAAGGCGAACCAATACAAGCATGTTGTTAGTGAAGAAGACTGAGGGGGAGCAAAGCAAACCGATGCTCCAGCTCGCTCTCCCACTGTCTGTGGGGTCATATTTATACTCCATCGTGTGGCCTTTCACATGCCTGCCATAGCAAAACATTCTTTCATCTGAGTCCACCCCAGGAAAACACTCCTTTCGCCTGTGTGCCCTAGCAAAACATCATTTGACACAACCAACCCTCCAGAGAAACTAGAAGTTTCCATTTTACCTGGCTGTCCTTGAATTCACTCTAAAGACCACGCTGGCCTTGAACTCAAAGATCCACCTGGCTCTGCCTCCTCCTTACAAGTGCTGGGACTACAGGGGTATGCCACCACCCTTGGGCTCTGTCCAGTGCTCTTCACCACTATGGCCAATTCTCCAGCTCCTACATAGTTTCCTCCCCATTCCCCAGAAAGTTGTATTTACTGTGTATGTACATACCAAGTCACTCCTTTGTGTGTCAGCTCACTCCCACCACTATGAGTCCCAAGGAGGAATGGAGGTGGTCAGGCTTGGTGAGAAATACCTTTACCTTCTGCGGCCTTCCTTCTCCTCCTACTACTGTGGATTAAACCTCGGGCCTCACAAACAAGCCCTCCAGCATTGATCTACAACCTCAACCTGAAACAGAACTCCAGACCTTAGCACAACTGACTCCATGATGGAAGTGCCATTCAGTCTGTAGAACTCAGCAGGCAGACAGAAATACCCACCAAAGGCCTGATCCATCAAAGTCCATACAGTTCTGAGAAAGTCTGTAAATGTACTAACTGTACTTTGGGGCTTCTGTAGTTCTGCTTCTGGCTAACTGTTCTTGTTAACTGAAGTGTGTCAACCCAGGACATGGTCTTTATGACTAAAATCTCACCCTGAAAAAGACTCATGGCTACACTGAGATCCTGAACACTCAGTGTAGTCATCAGCCAGCTAATAAAGACCTTCTATTGGCTTCAACTTATATCCGCAGTCTTCTCTGGTGAACACCTCACAACAAACCCCAGTGCTTGAGTCCCGACTGTTCCTATGTCTCTGTTGACTGCGGGTGACTGAGTAAAGACAGAAACTCTCTATGACTGTTCATGTGACTGAAAGTGTTTGTGACTCCCTGCCTCCCTCCTCCCTCCCTTCTATCCTGGCGAACCAAACTTAGCACCTAGCACAGGATAAGCAGGCACTCTACCACGGAACTACACTCATGAAACCCAGCTCAGTCTTACGGGCTTTAAAATATTGTTTTAAAGATTTATTTATAGCCAGGCATGGTGGCAGAGGCAGGCAGATTTCTGTGAGTTCAAGGCCAGCCCGGTTTACAAATAGAGTTCCAGGACAGCCAGGACTGTTAATCAAAGAAACCCTCTGTGGATGCCTGGAATCCTCTGCAAAGCCTCCAGCGCTGCCCCCTCCAGGGTTTCTCCGTGTAGCCCTGGCTGTCTTGGCTCTTGCTCTGTAGACCAGGCTGGCCTTTAACTCAAAGATCTGCCTGTATCTGCCTCCTGAGTGCTGGGATTAAAGGCTTTTATCAGCCTGCCAGGCTTGCCCTTTTGATGGCTTTTGGTTTTGTTTGTTTGTTTGTTTGTTTTGAGACAGGTTTTTGTTCCACCCTGGCTGTCCTGGAACTCACTTTGTAGACCAGGTTGGCCATTTGCAGAACTGCCAGCCTCTGCTTCCAGAGAGTTGAGATTCAAGGCCTGTGCCACTACACCTAGCTCTCTTGATGGTTTCTTGTCTACATAGTTAATTGTAAGTTTATATTCTCTGTTAGTTACTGTGCATTTAGGCAGTACCCAGCAAGGAGCTCTATCTGGTGGTTTCCTATTTGGGTGTGGCTATTACCTTTGGAAACTTGTTTTTCTTTAGCTGTTTTTTTAATTATTATTATTCTCATTATTTTAGTTTAGTTTTAGTTTTTTCCAAGACAGGGTTTCTCTGTGTAGCCCTAGCTGTCCTGGAACTCACTCTGTAGACCAGGCTGGCCTCGAACTCAGAAATTTGCCTGCCTCTGCCTCCCAAGTGCTGGGATTACAGGTGTGCACCACCAAACCCAGCTTGCTTATTTATTTATTTATTTATTTATTTATTTATTTATTTATTTATTTATTTTGTGAGAAGCTAGTAGCTAAAGTCTTTCTTATTAATGCCAGAAGAACTGAAGCAGGAAATCACGGTGGTTGAGCAGCCCAACACCTAAGCCCAATTTGCAGGACAAGGCTCATTTTTATTATTAAAACTCCTTTGGTAACAGAGAAGGCTGTTCACAGCCAGCATGTTCAGGGTATTATAAAGCACAACAATGTTATTTGTCTTCAGAAACCCATCTGAGGTGTGGGAACATCATTTACCCTGACTCTGCTCTAGAGATGGAGGAAGGTCTCGGGCACTCCTGTGGCCCTTCCCAAGTCTATCAACATTCCAAATTGCAACTCATTTAAAGTACAAAGTGTAATCCCAGTCCACTAGGAGTTGAAACATACATTATGTTGTAATACAAATTCTTCTTTTTTTTTCCTTTTCAAAGATTTATCCGCTATTATATGTAAGTACACTGTAGCTGTCTTCAGACACTCCAGAAGAGGGCGTCAGATCT
>NC_034609.1:9377702-9402134 GCF_900095145.1 Mus pahari
TCACTGTTTTTTTTTTTTTTTTTTTTTTTTTTGGTTTTTCGAGACAGGGTTTCTCTGTGTAGCCCGGCTGTTCTGGAACTCACTTTGTAGACCAGGCTGGCCTCGAACTCAGAAATCCTCCTGCCTCTGCCTCCCAAGTACTGGGATTAAAGGCGTGTGCCACCACGCCCGGCTCCCACAAATCCTTCTTGAAAAACATCAACACCAGATGTCCCCATGCCCTTTTCTCAAATTCATTATATCTTCACATAATTCACCTTAATTCAAACCCCAACATCAAACCAGAGAGCTGGTGCATGCTAAGCACATATTGTGTCACTTAGCTACACCCTTTACGATGATCTGACTGGATCCTGCTGTAATGGGGAGCTGGTGGTTGTCTAGGGGATCCCGAGGTCTTTTCCTGGTGGATGAAAGATTGAAAGTTCATGAAAGAAAGAAGATTGAGCTGCAGAAAAAGCAAAAGTCACTTTATCACTTGGGTAGGAGAGACACTAGGTCTGAGCCGCTAAGTAGACTGGCTTAGGTATTTTATCATTTCTTTGGGTTTTCCCCTTTCTCTTACTGGTCTTGTTTAGAGCACACACTCTCTCACCCTTAACAGTAAAACAAAACCTTCTGGGCTGGTGAGATGGCTCAGCGATTAAGAGCGCCGACTGCTCTTCCAAAGGCCCTGAGTTCAAATCCCAGCAACCACATGGTGGCTCACAACCACCTGTAACGAAATCTGACGCCCTCTTCTGGAGTGTCTGAAGACAGCTACAGTGTACTTACATATAATAAATAAATATTAAAAAAAAAAAAAAACCTTCTGATCCTCACCTTATACAACAGGGACTGCATCACCACCCTGGGCTTTTGACCATTTGGTCACCTCCCTTATCCTGCAGCCCTTGGCCTCTTCAACCCCTAATTCCTGTGAATCTGACTATGCCCTGTGCAGGTAGGGCTATGTAAGATAACTTTTTCCTATCAAAGGTTCTGTGGAGGATTGATTAAGAATGGTCCCAGTAGGGGACTGGAGAGACATGGTTAAGAGCACTGGTTGCTCTTCCAGACGTCCTGAGTTCAATTCTAAGCAATTCCATGATGGCTCACATCCATCTGTAATGGGATCCATCGCCCTCTACTGGTGTGTCTCAAGACAGTCACAGTGTACTCATACACGTAAATAAAGTAATTTAGTTAAATAAGTAAATAAAAAGAATAGTCCCCATAGCTGGACGGTGGTGGCAGAGGGAGTTGGAGGTCAGCCTGGCCTACTGAGCAAGTTCACGCTACACTGAGACTTTGTCTTGAAAAAACAAAACCAATAAATCCCAGAGTGCCCCCCCCCAGGCTCATATATTGAATGCCTACTTAGCAGGGAGTGACACTGTTTGAAAGGATTGTAAGAATTGGGAAGTGTGTCCCTGGGGGTTCGCTTTGAGGTTTCCAAGTCTCTCTCTCTCTCCCTTTCTCTGCCTAAGGGTCAGGATGTATCTCTCAGTTATTAGACCAGCTCCTGCCTTCATGCCACCATGTTCCCCACCATAATGGACTACACCTATGGAGATGTGAGCAAGCCCCAGTAAAATGTCTTGTTTGGTTGTGGCTCATAACCATCTGTAATGGGATATGATGGACTCTTTTGATGTGTCTGGGGACAGCAACAGTGTACTCATACAATAAACAAACAATCAAACAAATAAATAAATACAGATTCAGTGGGCTATGTAGCATCACAGTGTCCTGTGACAAACACTTCAATTGAGTTTCGGAATGCTTCTGTCCTCCCAAATGAGACTTTGTCTCCTAGCAATCCCCTGCCCCAGCCTCTGGGAAGCACTAACTCACTGCTAGCCCTGCCGACCTGTTCTGGCAATTGTATAGACAAAATGATGCGGTATGTAACCTTCCGTGGTTGCCTTGCCCTCCTCCATTAGCCTGTTGTCCTCTGGGTTACTCGTCTTAGCACACTGATTGTTGGGGCATGTGTCTGGTGTGTGCCTGAGCATTCGTGCAGCCCAGCGGTCAAGGTCAATGGTCTCTTCCTTAGTTTTCTTTACCTTATTTCCTAGGCTGGGTCTGACACTGGACCTGATTGGCTAGGCTGGGTCTGACACTGGACCTGATTGGCTAGGCTGGCTATCCACTGAGCACCAGGTATCCTCCTGTTTCCTTCTGTCTAGCACTGGTCTTAGACATGCACGGTGACACTTGGCTTTTGTGTAGGTGCTAGGGGTCTGAACCTAGGTCTTTATGCTTTCCTATTAACATTAGTACCAGGCAACCACTCAATCATAAAGTGCCCAGAACTGTTTTTCCCTTCTTGTTGTCTTTTAAGACAGAGATTAACTATGTAGCCCTGGTTGTCCTGGAACTTATTATGTAGACCAGACAGACCTCTCTAATTCACAGAGATCCACCAGCCTCTGCCTCCCAAGTGCTGGGATTAAAGGCATCACTACCATGCCTGACTAGGTACCACTTTCTATAATGGATCTGATGTCCCCTATGGACACTGAGCAATGATGGTGTATATATGATATTATGGTACATGTGACACTCCATTTCCCTACCCTGACTCACATGGCACCAGAACAGAAGTATGGGAATAGCAGGCCATCTACCATGGGAACCACACATAATGAGCCGTTAGGCACAGTCAGGGCTGAGCTCTCCTGAATGGCATACTAGCTGCAGCCCAATCTATGGGTCCTATCCCACCACACTGTAAAATTCCTAGCCATCCCCTTCAGCTTGATGCAGTAGCCAGTGAGAGTTCTCAGAGCCCCAGGGTGGGCTGATTTGAGGGGACTCCTTTTGCTAAAAACAGCTCAGACCCCAAAGAAACGGAGCAATTCAAAGCCAAGATAATTTGTGGCACCAACCCCCAGCTCTTCTGCTCAAGGAGGAACAGAGCTATGGTTGTTCTGGGCCCCCTACCTGATAGATAGCGGCCTGAAACATCTGGTGTGTCTGATAATGCCTGAAAGAGAGCTGGTGCCAAGGCCCGCCATTAGCACCGTTGCTGCTGCTGTCTGGGAGGGTAAGGACTACAGTGGTCTCAAAGGGGGTCAAAGGGTCCCAAAGACCTTTCCCAAGAAATTTATCTTCCTGGTCCTCTCCTTCTCCAAGGAGAGAGACTTGAGACCAAACCAGAGGGGTCCTCTCAGACCCGTGGGAGGCAGGGGTGAATGGGAGTGGGGGGCAGTGATCAGGACTTTACCCATCACCTGAACCCTAAATCTTTGAAGCCCCTATTCCTTGACATCTGACTTTACATACAGGGCTGGTTTTCGGACCAGTTTCCAAACAGACCAGGGTGAGGTCTGTTCCTTGAAAGTGACAAGTCACAACTTTTAACTCAGAAAACAGAGGCAGGCAGATCTCTGTGAGTTCTAGGCCAGTCTGGTCTACATAAACCAATCCAGGACAGCCAGGGCTCAGTTACACAGAGAAACCCTGTTCCGAAAAACCTTTTAAGAAAAAAAAAAAAAAAAAAAAGACGCACACCACACACATATCACACACACCCTTCCTTTGCCTTTTTGCCTTGCCTGGGTCTTATCAGGGAAGACAGCCAATCAGATGTGGGCAGACAGGAGCCCTCCAAGAAACCTTCCTAGCCTCATAGCCCATGAGGCAGAAGAGAGAGAGGAGGCCTGAAGCCCAGGGTGGACACCAACCAGCCATGGCCTCAGCTGAGACTGTCTTACCCTCCATCAGTACACTCACCACCCTGGGACAGTTCCTGGACACCCAGGAGGACTTCCTCAAGGTGGGGCCGGTGGGGGGGGGCGGTGAGGGTGCTGGTGGTCTTGCTGAGACCTAGGGCACAGTGCTTAGGGGTGGGGCTTCTATCTTACTTTAGTATCCTCTGCTCCGTTTTTTGGGGGGTAGGGGAGCCTCTGAGCCTGGTTTGGGGGAGATGTTCTAGGGGTCTGAAATCAAGGTAAGGCCTATTTCTCCAATAGAAAGCAGAATTCTGAGCTCTATATCTTAAAAGTCTAGGCTCAGAGAGACAAAGGCCCAGCTAAAGGTGTTCTGGGATTTCCAGGCTTTGAGCTGTAATTTTGCTGGGCTATGTGAAGACATGGAAAGGCTGGGGAAAACGAGTCAAAGCTGTCCCCTTTGACTCAGAACTCTGCAACCCCTTCTCCCATTCTGAATATTATTCTTGGCAAGTGTCTTATCTGTCTCTAGCAAGACCTAATGGAGTTGTCTGGAACTGAGAAGGGGGTTAGGGGAACCGTGTGGGTAAATGGTAGACATGCAAACCCTCGACCAGCCTGTGCCAACGAGGTTTCCAGCCTGGGTTGCTTGAGGGCCAGGTACCCAGTGCCTACCATTCAAGCACTGCGCTCCCTTCCGCAGTGGTGGCGGTCTGAGGAGACTCAGGATTTGGGGCCCGGGCCCCCGAATCCCACGGAGCCGTCCCTTCACGTGAGTCTGAAATCGGAGGACCCTCCCGGAGAGGACGATGAGAGGGACATGACCTGTGCGTGGGACCCGGATCTTTTCCTTACAAACTTTCCAGGTTCCGAGCCTCCCGGCACTCCCCGGACCTGTGCCCTGGCGCCCAGCGCGGGGCCAGTGGCACAGTTCGCGCAGCCCGAGTCTCTGGGCACCTATGCGGGTGGCCCAGGGTTGGTGACCGGGCCTTTGGGCTCCGAGGAGCACACAAGCTGGGCGCACCCGACTCCGAGACCCCCGGCCCCTGAACCCTTCGGGGTCCCTGCCCTGGCCCCGGGACTCGCTCCCAAGGCGCAACCCACATTCTCCGACTCGCGAGCGGGCTCAGCAGGGGGCTTCTTCCCGCGGGCGGGGCTTGCGGTGCCCGCAGCTCCAGGCGCCCCCTATGGGCTGCTGTCGGGATACCCCGCGCTGTACCCCGCGCCACAGTACCAAGGCCACTTCCAGCTCTTTCGCGGGCTCGCGGCGCCTTCTGCTGGCCCCACGGCACCCCCTTCCTTCTTGAATTGTCTGGGACCTGGGACGGTGGGCACAGAACTCGGGGCCACTGCGATCGCCGGAGACGCAGGCTTGTCCCCGGGAGCTGCGCCGCCCAAACGCAGCCGGCGAACTTTGGCACCAAAGAGGCAGGCGGCACACACGTGCGGCCACGAAGGCTGCGGGAAGAGCTACACCAAGAGCTCGCACCTCAAGGCGCACCTGCGCACGCACACGGGTAAGGGCGGGGCCGGGAGGGCGGGGGCGGGGCGGGAGCTGGAAGTGGAGCGAAGGGAGGGGCCGGAGGGTAGCCAGAGGCGTGGCTAAAGGCGGCCTCAGCTCTAGGGGTCGCGAAGACAGCACCTGAGACACTGGGTCAAGTCTAAAAGGGGCGATTCCAGACCCAAATGGGCGAATCCCAACACTCGGGAGGCAGAGGCAGGTGGAGATCAGTGACTTCGAGGCCATTTGGGCTATTATAGCGAATTTCAGCAGCCTGAGCTACTTAGTGAGATCCTGGCTCATAAATAAATAGATGTAGACAGAGGACCTGGGGAACACTTTGGGGGCTTCAGTGTTAGAAGTGGATTGTAAGGCCTGGCTTAGAGATGGGAGAAGAAACTATAGGGGTGAACCTCGAAGGGTACAAGCTTGGAGTGCCAGAGTTCAGGATATATCCAGTATTCACGTGCAGGCTCAAGCTGGAACTGTCTGGGATCAGGCGGTTGAGACACTCAAGTAGAATCAGTTTCAGGGACCACTGGCGGAGGTCTCAGAGAGAAGAAAAGAAAAGAAGGAAATACTGAGAGACAGGGCCTAGAAAGAGAAACGGGGTCATCCCAGAACTGGAAGACAGTTGAGGGCCTCCAAACATTGCAGGGCATGCACCAGGTTGTAATAGGACGAGAGGGAATCTCTAGAGACAGGGCCTTGGTCACTGGGGTGGATTTCTGGGCTTGGACCAAGTTCAGGAACAAGACTGGATATCATCGGGAGGCTCTGCCAGAGCAAGAAATAGCTGAAACGCTGAGAACAAAGATCGTGCAGCCACATGAAAAGGCAGGGAACCAGCACACAGGAAGTGGGATAGGAGACCAAAAGTGAGAAAACTGCAGGATTGCAGCTGTAGATACAGAAAAGGATTGGGTCACAGAAGGCAGGACTGTGTGACCTTTAAACTGTGTGGGCTAGGTATGTCCTAAGACTTGGCTCTACTTCATCAAGTGTGGAAACTGGAGCTGGGTTGCTTGGAGGGTGGTACTTACAGCTCCCTGTCCTTCAGGAGAGAAACCTTATGCCTGCTCCTGGGATGGCTGCGACTGGAGGTTTGCTCGCTCTGATGAACTGACGCGCCACTACCGGAAGCACACCGGACATCGCCCCTTCTGCTGTGGCCTCTGCCCACGTGCTTTTTCACGCTCTGACCACTTAGCTCTGCACATGAAGCGTCACCTCTGAGTGATCCTACACAAGGACTGGGGATGAAATAAGAGTGGATCCAAGGACCATATCCCAAAAGATGGGCCATTATACAGTCCTACCCAGATCAAGAACTGACCAGAAGACCATACAAAGGACCCTTCAGCACAAACCTCACATGTCCTTAGGGAGCCACACACATGGCCCCACAGACCCAGCAATACAGACCACCAGATAAATCAACTCAGATGGACCCCTAGACCACAGGAGTGACCTTGTGTCCTGGAGGTAGATGAACTGGGGTGAGATTTCCCAAAATCTAGAAGGGAGCTTCACACTGTACCCATCGGCTAGGATTGTCGTGGTTACTATAAAAATTTCCCATATAAAACCAGTGTCTGCCTCACTGTAGTATGGAGCTGGAAATGACGAGAAGCATTGAGTCCCCCCCCCCCGCAGGTGATACACTTACCTGTACACACACTTCCTAAACTTGCTAAAATTCATTCACTTCTAATGACACTCCCCCATCCCCTCCCCCCCTCCCCCCACCCCAGCAGTCTCCTCCATCAAGATCAGCCTTACAATCCTGTCACCTGTTGTCAAGTCAGTGATGAGATATTCCCAGCTATTATCTATGCCCTTCTCCCTGTTTTCACTAAGACAGGATCTCACTATGTAGCCCTGGCTGGCCTGAAACTATGTAGACCAGGCTGGCCTGAAACTATGTAGACCAGGCTGGCCTGAAACTATGTAGACCAGGCTGGCCTGAAACTGTGTAGACCAGGCTGGCCTGAAACTGTGTAGACCAGGCTGGCCTGAAACTGTGTAGACCAGGCTGGCCTGANGACCAGGCTGGCCTGAAACTGTGTAGACCAGGCTGGCCTGAAACTGTGTAGACCAGGCTGGCCTGAAACTGTGTAGACCAGGCTGGCCTGAAACTATGTAGACCAGGCTGGCATCACACAGAGATCATCCTATCCTCCTGCCTCTGCCTCCTGAGTGCTGGTTTTAAAGGCATGGGTGACTATGACCAACCTGTCCACTTCTTCGGCCAAAGTGGGTCAACAAAAGTAGTTTAGGCCTGTAATCCAAGCTGTTTACGAGGCTGAGGCAGGAGGATTGCAAATTTAATACTTGCCTGTAATACAGAATAAGGTCAAGGTCATCCTGAGAAATTTAGTCAGTTTTTCATCTCTCTCTCTCTCTCTCTCTCTCTCTCTCTCTCTCTCTCTCTCTCCCCTCCCCCGTGTGTGTGTGTGTGTGTGTGTGTGTGTGTGTGTGTGTTTCTTTCTCTGAGAAAAGGTTTGTCTGTATACCTTTGGCTGTCTGGGAACTCACTCTATAGATCAGGCTAGTACTAAACTCAGAGATCTACCTGATTCAGCCTCCTGAATATTTTTTGTTTGTTTCCTTCATGTCTCAGAAAATTAGCAACAACAACAACAACAACAAAACCAGCTGTGCATGGTATATATATTTAATCCCAGCACTTGGAAGCACGAGGTGAATCTCAAGGCCAAAGAGAGCTACATAATCTAGAGACTTTGTCTTCTAAAAAGGTAGAAAAAAGCCGAGCAGTGGTGGCACACGTCTTAAATTCCAGCATCCTCTGCACTTGGGAGGCAGAGGCAGGTGGATTTCTGAGTTCGAGGCCAGCTTGGTCTACAGAATGAGTTCCAGGACAGCCAGGGCTACACAGAGAAACCCTGTCTCGAAGAGAAAAAAAAAAAGTAGGAAAAAAGTTGGGTGGTGGCGCACACCTTTAATTTCAGCATTCGGGAGGCAGAGGCAGACTGATCTCTGAGTCTGAGGCTAGCTTGGTCTACAGAATAGTTTCAGGACTGACAGGTGCCAGGTGTACACAGAGAGACCTTGTCTTCAACAATGATGACGACAATGACGAAAGCATGGTGGTACAAGCCTTTAGTTCCAGCATTCCAGATTTCTTTAGCTGGGGCCAGCCTGGTTTATGTAGCATTCAAAACCAGCCAGGGCTGTGGTGGTTCAGGCCAGTAATTCCAAACTTTAGGAGGTAGAAACTGGAGGACCAGGTGTCAAGGTCCCAGTCACATAGTCAAATCTGTGGTCGAGAGTTCAGCCAGTGCTATAATCCTGCCTTTTCACAATCTGGGTGATTCCTTGGTCAGCACCATGAGCGGGGCTAGAAAACTTGTAGACTGGACAGGGAGAGGTTGCAGAAAACAGTGTGATTAAGTTAGCAAGGGTGACCTAGCTGGGGTGGCCCATTCACTGGGAATCCCAGCACTTGTCATGCTGGGCCTGGAGAATGGTAAGTTATAGGTTAGTCCGGGCCACAGAGTGAGAGCTTGCCAAAAACAAAACCACAAGGGCAGGGGTGGTGGTGGCTGGAGAGATGGTTCCGTGGTTCTAAGCACTTCTTGCAGAGGCCCTGACTTCAGGTCCCAGTACCCGCACAGTGCTTATAACTACCTGTAACTCCAACTCCTGGGATCCAACACGTATGGGTGTCTGCACAGCCTGCATCTGATACATGCAAACTGGCAAAGGCGCGCACACACATTTTTAACAAGGTAAAAGCTGGAGGCCGGCTCATATTTATAATCCCAGCATTCATTCAGGAGGCTGAGCAAAAGTAGAGAGTTCCAGGCTAGCCTGAGTACACAGTGTGCCCTGGTCTTAAAAAAGAGAAGGGCCGATAAGATGTAAGGGTGCCTGCTCTCAAGCTCGCCGCCCTGAGTTTGACCTTCAAATCCCATCTGGTGGAAGGAGAAGCTCCCACACACTGTCCTGTTCTCCATTTGCATGCTGTGCCATGTGCTCGTGCATTTACACGTATGTACGACGTGCTTGAGCACCTCTGTGATTTGAACACTTGGATGATAAAGGCTGGAAGATCAGGAGTTCAAGGGTCAGCCACAGTGTTAAGAGGTCAAGAAGGAATGGGGGTGGGTGGGGGTGGAATCAGGAAAAATTGCTGCATGCTTTAAAATTTCTGCATGCTTTTAAAAAGCCTTCCAGAAGCAGGGGCAGGGGCAGGCAGGTATCAGGGAGTTCCAGGCCAGCCAGGGGCTCATAATGAGATCCTGTCAAAAAAAAAAAAAAAAAAAAATAAAAAATAAAAATCCTGTAAAAAAAAAAAAAAAAAAAAAATGGGGATAGAATTGGACTGGTCCAAGCACACAAGTGATGCACAAACATACACGCAGGCAAGACTATCCAAAAATTAAAAAAAAAAAAAGTTCCCGAGTTGTGGAGCAGTGATGGAAAAGAAATAGAAAGACAGATTTGTTCCTGATTCAGAACTTGAATAAAAAACAGAACAAAACAAAACAAAACTAAAAAGCCTCAGACGTTGGAGCGCCTTATAAGTCACGTGACAGCCAATGCCCAAGGGAGAGGCGTGTCCACGGGTGAAGCCTATCCGGAGCAGAGTCGGCCAGAAGCAGGAGGACCGGGCGGGGCGGACACTGGAGGAGGCGGGGTCCGCTGGTGGGACAACTTCATAGGAAGCCCCGCCTCCGTATCGGGCCTGGCGGGCTTCGTCTCCACCCTCTGGAAGCCGGGACCCAGGTCTCTTCGGTCTTTAGGGGAAGTTAGTCTGAATCTCGTGACCCGGCTGTCCCGGGTCTTTCAGAGTCCATTGCTGTCGCCTCATGGCAACACCGAGGTCGCTGGTGCTGGCTGCGCTGCTGTGGATCCCTGCCGAAGCTCTAAGCTGCTATGGGGACTCTGGGCAGCCTGTGGATTGGTGAGCAAGTAGTTGCGGGACTATCCCCCGCACACTGCCTGGGGACCGGCGCGGGAATCCACAAAACCTCAGATTCTTTCTCTCCCCCAACCTCCTGTCTTCCCGGACCTCCAGGTTCGTGGTATACAAGCTGCCGGCTCACAGCGGATCTAGGGATACTCCAAAGGGTCTGACGTATAAATACATGGACCAGAACTCCGAGGGTTGGCAAGACGGTGTAGGGTACATCAACAGCTCAGAGGGAGCCGTGGGTCGCAGCTTGCAGCCATTGTACCGAAAGAACTCCAGCCAGGTGACTTGAGTGCCAGGGCCAGGACACTGTGGTGGGTCCCACGGGGAAGGGAGGGTAGTTACATAGCCTCTGCATTCTCCTAGCTGGCCTTTCTACTCTACAACGACCAACCTCCTAAATCCAGCTCAGCTCGGGATTCTTCCAGCCGTGGGCATACAAAGGGTGAGAGGCTTGGACTGGTGGTCGTGGAGCCTCCCTTAATTTCTTGTAAATTTTACCCTAACTAACCTTTGGCCTGATGAAGGGTGGGGATTTGCCCTGTCACTGGTCTCCCTTTCCCGCTCTAAGACCCCAGCCATCTGAGATCCTGTATCTGCTTGCAGATGAGCTGGCTTGAGGGGCCTACTTTTAGCAGCCTCTCTGACCTCTTCCTTCTTGTTCAGGTGTCCTGCTCCTGGACCAAGAAGGGGGCTTCTGGCTGGTCCACAGTGTGCCTCGCTTCCCACCCCCTGCGTCCTCTGGTGCATACAGCTGGCCTCCTAATGCTCAAACCTATGCCCAGACCCTACTCTGTGTGTCCCTCCCCTTCACTCAGTTTGCAAAGATTGGTGAGTTGAATCACTGAGAAGCTAAGCCTCAAACTCCTCTAAGGAACCACAGTCTCACACGGCCCCCTCCCCTTGTCTTCCAGGCAGGCAGCTAACCTACACCTATCCCCTAGTCTATGACCACAAGCTGGAAGGCATCTTCGCTCAGAAATTACCTGACCTAGAGGAGGTGATCAAGAGCCACCATGTCCTCCATGAGCCCTGGAATAGCAGTGTAATACTCACTTCCCAAGCTGGGGTCACCTTCCAGAGCTTTGCCAAATTTGGAAAATTTGGAGATGGTAAGCCTTGATGTTGAGGGTGGGGGGAGAGCATGTCCATTGTAGAAGGAGGTCCCTAGTATCCCCAGGCCTGAGGGCAATCGCATTTAGAGCCCAGATGTCCTTGGGAGTCATATTACAATAATAACCATGAGCAGTAAACAGCCAGCAGACGGGTTGGGCGGGTTGATACATATCTGTGACATCAGTACTGTGGGGGCTGAGATGGAAGTTTGAAGTCAGCCAACAGACCTAGGTTCAAATGTTGGTTTCTGGATGTGTAATATTCGATAGGACCTGAGTCTGTTTGCTCATCTGAAAAATTAGGATATTAAGGCTTCCCTTAGTGGGTTGTGAAATAACGTAATTGCTTGGTAAGGATTCCCGTTGGGGGTTGAGGGGCAGGCTCTCACTGTGTATCCCTGGCTGGTCTGGAGCTCTCACGGAACCATCTGCCTCTACTGTCTCAGCGCAGACTTTAAAGGCTCGAGCCTCCATGGCCAGCCTATGTTTTTGTATAAGAGCTCTCTGTACATTCCAGGCTAGACTGCGGTGTGACCTGAAGATTGATCTGACCTGTTAATAGGGGCTGTTTAGGTTCATGTCATTCCAAAAGTAGACATTTGAGCCTAGTAGGAAGCTGTACGGGGGAGTGTACCAGTGTCCCTCACCTCATCCTTCCTTCCCTTGCAGACCTGTACTCTGGATGGCTGGCAGAAGCCCTTGGTACCAACCTCCAGGTCCAGTTCTGGCAAAATTCTCCAGGCATCCTGCCTTCCAACTGCTCTGGGACCCATCAGATTCTGGATGTGACTCAGACAGGATTCCCTGGCCCATCTGGACCAACTTTCAGTGCCACAGACGACCACTCCAAATGGTGTGTGGCCCCTCAAGGGCCCTGGGCCTGTGTGGGTGACATGAATAGGAACAAAGGAGAAACACACCGAGGTGGGGGCACAGTATGCACCAGACTGCCTTCCTTTTGGAAGGCCTTCCAGTCTCTGGTGAAAGCCTGTGAACCCTGTATAGAGGGGAGCTGACTGAAGCCCATTAGAGCAAAGGACTAAGACTCTGTGTCTAACCAGGTTGGGGCAGGACTAGCCTTTACCCCAGCACTTGGGAGGCAGAGGCAGGTGGATCTCTCTCTCTCTCTCTCTCTCTCTCTCTCTCTCTCTCTCTCTCTCTCTCTCTCTCTCTCTCTCTCTCTCTCTCTCTCTCTGGTTTTTCGAGACAGGGTTTCTCTGTGTAGCTCTGGCTGTCCTGGAACTCACTGTAGACCAGGCTGGCCTCGAACTCAGAAATCCGCCTGCCTCTGCCTCCCAAGTGCTGGGATTAAAGACGTCTGCCACCACTGCCTGGCTCAGATGGATCTCTTGAGTTCCAGGACAGCCAGGGCAACACGGAGAAACCCTGTCTCAAAGAAGAAAAAAAAAAAAAGAAAAGAACGGAGAAACCCTGTCTCAAAAAAAAAAAAAAAAAAAAGAAAGAAAAGAAAGAAAGAAAAGACTCAGACTCATTTTGACTTGAATTTGTTTGTGCATCTGTTGATGGGTTAAACCCAAGGCATACCATGTGGGACACAAGTACTGTGCTGCTGAGCCACACTCCCTGTCCCAGCTGTGAATCTGAATACCAGTTCAGTCCCTTCCTAACTGGAGACCTTAACAGTGCCTTAACCTCTCTGGCTGTCTATTGCAAAATGGGCATCACAACATGTCTCTAAGAGGTTGTTAATACAACAAACTCTGTGCCTGACACTGTAAGCCTTTTTCTTAAGATGGATCCCAAGACACAGACCAGTGGTGGGACAACTCTTCCTTACAAAAGCCGTTACCATGTGTGGAATTGAAAGCCACCTTCTTACTTTCTGAGATGCCAAGGGCCATCCCTGTCCAGAGAGGAAGTGTGAACCCCAGGAATCTCAGGCAGCACGGGCACTTTATTTATATGTGTACATATGTATACAGGCATCTGTACAGCACAGCACCGAAAGCCTGCTCCGCTATGGACCTAGAGATGCAGGGCTGGGTGCCCCATTTTTGGTGAGGCCTGCAGGAGTCGCAGCTTCAGCAGGACACCGGGAGTTCAACCCTGCTTCAGGCTTGGTGCCTGGGACCATGAGGGAAGCAGGTGGGACTGGAGGAGCTGCACTGCGGGGTACATTCTTTGTTGGGACTAGGGTTGGAGTCTGGGGGTCAGGAGAGAGTTTGGGGGAGGCGGGTTTAGAGCGAGGTCCGCTTAGTGTGGTCCGCTCTTCCACCTCCTCTAGCACCCAGCGCTCCCTGCCCCTTGGGGCATCAGGCACCAGAGGCATCTGGGCTACAGGTTCCTTCAATCCCTTGGAGTCTGTGCCCAGAGGCTGGGGTGCCTGGGTCTTGATCCCTGGCCGAACAGGCTCTACAACAATGGGCACCGGGGGTGTGCCTGCCTCACCGGAGCTACTGCGCCGGCCTGTCTCATGTTCCTGCACTGGGCTTAGCGCTGCCTTGGCCAGGGCCCTGGCCACCCCACCTGGGCCATCCTCAGTCTGCACGCTCTGGTGCCTTGTGCAGCCCGAGTCACGCTCCAGGGTCCGGCTCCCAGGGGTTGTCGCGCGAGGTGGGGTGCAAGCCTCTGTACTTCCCGCGGAATCCTCCTTGCTTGACGCCATAGGTCTCTGGACACCATCGGATAGCAACGGGTCCGCGCCCAAGCTTAGGGGTGATTCCTGGCGGCCCAGGCGTCGCACGGCGACTTGCCGGGTCGCCCCAGGACCCTCAATAGGAGGCGTCTCACCATCGGACTCAGCGAGGCTATGCAGCGCCAGCTCACCGTGGAAGTCCTTTCGGAAGTCAGGGTGTCCCACTTCCAGACTGTGTTTGCGCAGTGCGCCCTTCTTGTCTGCTCCCAGCGAAGCCCCTAGTTTCTCCGCTGACTGCACGCGCTTGAGCAACGGCGAGCGTGGTGGCTCTGCACTTTTGGGGCGCGGGCGCACGACAGGTGGCGATGAGTGTAGTTTGGCAGGGAAGCTCTGCGTGGTATGCGAGCTGCCCACCGTGTGGCCTGGCAGCGGCGGCGGCGACGCCTGCGTCGGGGATGGTGTGTGCGCTAGAGGTGACAGCGGGATGTTGCCAGCGGATTTACAGCGCGCTGAGCGGTACTGACGGTGTAGTTTCGGTGACAGCCCGTGCAGGGTGCTGGGCCTGATGTGGTGCGAGGCGGATGAGGCAGGGGAGTTAGGCGTGCTGGAAGCTGGCGAGCTACTCTGTGACGAGGCGCCTGCAGGCCAGAGAAGGTGCAAACAGTCTGAGCATCTCAGTGCCCTATTCCCCTACCCTGCGCAGGCGCAGAACCTACCTAGGTAGGAGGAGTCAGGTGTGGAGCGATAGCTATGTGTGGGCGAGCGTGCCGGTAGCCCGTGCGTGGGCGAGCCCGGAAGACTGTCGCTGGACGACAAGGACCGGTTCAGAGAGGACAGCGATCGACTAGTGTGCAGCAGGTTCGACTGCTTTGTGATCTTCCGGAAGAGAGAGCTCCGCTTCTTGCTGGAAGACAAATCCCAAAAGGTCACATCTCTCCTTAACTCCGGAGTTCTGGGCACCCCCACCCCCACCCCGGTTCTAGACGGGGCAGTAACCTCCTACCCCTTTCTAGCATTTCCCCTTTCCCTACAACCCGTTTATCAAAGCAGAACTAGAGTTCTGCTCAGTTCTGCTTGACCGTGCCCTCTCTGGCTACTGTACAATGCAAGAAAGCCCATCCAAAAAAACTCCCCTCCCAAACATCATCTAGCCACATTCCTTTCCCCTGCAAGCCCACTTTACAGGTTAGTTCGCTTCCTTCATTCAAATCTGCACACAAGACCTGGCCAAACTCACTGATCAAATCTCTCTGTCTGTCTGTCTCTCTGTCTCTGTTTTGTCTCTCTCACAGACAGGGTCACTATGTACTTCGGACTACCCTAGAACTCTATGTTTAGACAGGACTGGCTCTGCACTCACAGAGATCAATCACCCTTCTTCTTCAGGGGATTAAAGGCATACGTCCCTATGGCGTCTTTGGGGCTAGAGAGATGACCAGCAGTTAAGAACAGTGGCTGCTCTTCCAGAGGACCAGAATTGGCTTTCCAGCACCTACGTGGCAGTAACAACCACCTGTAACTCTAGTTCCAAAGAATCTGGCGCCCTCTTCTGGCCTCTGCAGGCATCAGGCACACATGGAGTACACATAAACAGAAGCAATCAAAATGCCAATACAAATTTTAAACAACAAAAACTAAAACAAAACTGGTCTCTTGGGGCTGGAGCCATGGACAGTTGGTTAAGAGGGTATATTGCTCTTGAGCGCCTCTGTTAGACGGCTAACTCATAGTATCTAGGCGAGCCAACCAATACCCTCTCTGGCCTCCAGAGGCTCAGCCACAACCAGACACAAACCTATGCATAATTAAAATATTTTAAAAATTAAAATAAATAAGTCTTTTCTCTTGCATCTGGAGAAGTGGTTTGGCGGTATGAAGACCTGGGTTCAATCACACACACTCACACGCACACACCCTCTCCCTTAACTCTTCTAATCTATGAGAGAAGAAATTACAGTCATGCCCCATATATAACCATTTCCAAATACCCACCACGTAACTCCCATATGGTTATATGGCCTAGAATCCTCATGGGTGAGTTGTGTAAATTTACTGATAGAAATCCCAGAAGTAAGGATGCATTTGTAGTAACACACCTACATCATTAAAAAATGTCTGGCTGTTGTTTCTTTTCTTTTTTCCTTACTACATAGGTCCACATTGGCCTTTAACAAAATCCAGAAATCCTCTTGCCTCAACATCCCAAGTGCTGGTATTACAGGGTGACCAACTTCAGTTGGTCTGCTTAATTGTATCCCACGTGGCTCAGTATTACTTGGTAGAAACCTTTTGTTTTGGTTCTTTGAGACAGCTTCTCTCTACATAGCCTGAATGTCTTCAAACTCACTTTATAGACCAGGCTGGCCTTGAAACTCAGAGATCCGCCTGACTCTGCCACCTCACCAGCTATTTATTTATTTGTTTATATATATATATATATATATATATATATATATATATATATATATATATATATACAGTGTCTAGTTGTGTAGAGTGTTGTCGAACCTTGAGGACTGGGAACTGTTGGAATTGAAGGCACGCACCACTTTGCCCAGCACAGTAGTAATCTTTTATCTCAGCTCCTTCCTACTCCCGTTGAAACAAGTCTAACCTGCTCAAGGGCTCACCCAAAATGCTTTTAAATCGTTTCCTTACTTGGCCCCTCCCACTTTCCCAGCCTTCCGCTCCCCACCCCCACCCATACTGCTCTTTCCCCTAAGGTACTTGTCTGCTCACCTCCTACTCTAACCCCGCCCATTGGTAGAAGGATAAGCCACTTATGGCCCCACCCACCTCTCCTGGCCGTCTTTAGCGGAAGGTCTTTTGTTCCTTCGTGCCATTTTGGCTTTGTAACTGCTGCGCCTGGCAGGCCCAATCCGGATGGAAGTGTTTTCAAAGGGTGTGGTGGTCACAGCTACTTTGTTGCCGCTCTGGGAGAAGGGAAGGTAACTCATTTGTTAGTGGCTGCTGGGTCCTGGCCCGCCCCCCACCCTTCGAAGCCCAACCCCTACATTCACCTTCAGGATCAGCTCAACCACCTCAGGATGCACCATACCATGCACCGGCTCACCATTCACGTGAGTGATGAGGTCCCCAGCACAGAGCCCTGCCTCTTGGGCTGGGCCTCCTTCCTCCACGTGCTGTAAACCAACAGAGACATGATTGAAAGATTGTTCAGACAGATCCACGTTTTCTTGCGTTGACTTTTTATGAAAATAGTAACTCGTCTTCCTGTTGTATAGTTGAATAACTTGGGGTTGGAAAACTAACTGGAAAGAGAAATCTCACCCAAACTGCACTGTGCACCCCAAGGCTCCTTCCCCCCCCCCATTCACTGTCTGCGCACCTCCCACTCTAACACCGCCCATTGGTAGAAGGATACGCTACTTATGGCCCCACCCCCCTCCCTTAGCCTCTTTGGCCTTTTGTGCCTTTGGGCCATTTTGGCTTTGTAACTGCTATGAGACTATGAGCCGATGAGACTCACCCAAACAATGTGGTGGACACTGTAGACATCGGAGTCGCCCATGTAAACACGGATGGCTCTCAGTGTGAACCCGTATTTCTTGCCTGAGCGTTGGATGGTGATGGGGGAACGGAGTCCACTGACAGCTGGTGAGTAGTCTCGGCTAGGCGAAGAGTCCCTTGAGGACGGATTGGAGGAGAGAGATCGAGGGGACATGGGACTAGCTAAGGGTGAGCCTCCGTGTGGGTCCACTGCAGGCACAAAACCACGATGGTTAGAGATCAGGGCAAACCTCATACTCCTATCCCAGGATCTGCTCCTCGCTCCTAAAGCCCCTGAGCGGGTTCTTCATTACTCCACCCTGAGACCACCTTCCTGCCACAATTGCGGGTAGCCCCTTCTCTGGCGTGTGCTGCCCCACTTCACCTGCAGGAATCATGACCGACAAGGCTGTAGCTGAAGCCGACTTGATAACTTTGCCCCCTGTTCGAGATGGTCGCTTCTCCACCGCAAGATCCCCAGACAGCTGCTGGTGCCTTGCTCTTCGCAAAACCAGGTCGTTGGTGGCCCTAGGGCCTGATGGGTCTCCATCCTTGGAGGGCGGGCCGAGGTCACCTGGATGTGAGCGCTCAGCTGCAAAGGACAAGAGTTATCAGGTCAGGGACTTTCATGTGCTGTTCTTATTCCTTGAACTTCACAGAGCAGGTCGCAAATACCTGTGACACAACCTCCGCACAGGGAAAGCTTCACTACCCTTCAGTTTGGCTGATCGCCAGCCTAGAACAGTGAGTGTTCTTTTGTTTGTTTGTTTGTTTGTTTGTAGACAGGGTCTCAGGATGTAGTCCTGCCTATTCTAGAACTCACTATGTAGACCAGGCTGACCTCAAACTCAGAGATCACCTTGGAAGTGCTGGGGCTACAGTGTGTGCCACCACTCCTGGTTTAGTGCTATCTATCTATCTATTTATTTATTTATTTTTGGTTTTTTTTCGAGACAGGGTTTCTCTGTATAGCCCTGGCTGTCCTGGAACTCACTTTGTAGACCAGGCTGGCCTCGAACTCAGAAATCCGCCTGCCTCTGCCCCACCGCCCCCAGTGCTGGGATTAAAGGCATGCACCACCACGCCCGGCTTATATTTATTTTTATGTGTGAGTGTTTTGCCTGCATGTATGTATATGCATCGTATGCGTAGTGCCTGCAAAGTCAGAAGAAGGTGTTGGATTCCCAGAAACTGGAATTATGAATGATTGAAAGCCACTCTGTGGGTTCTGGAACCGAACCTGGGTTCTCTGAAAGAGCAGCAAGTGCTTTTAACCACTGGGGTATCTCTCCAAACCCTGGGTGCTCTAGAGAGAGAAAGAAAGAGAGATAGAGACAGAGATCTAAACTCTGGGTGTTAAGCCACGCCCCCAGGTCTTCCACTGGATGACTCTAGGCAGGGGCTCTGCCCCTGAGCCTCACCGACCCTGGCAGGCGTTTTCGGTGGTAATACTCACAGATAGGTGCATGGATAGCGCGTGAGGTCTTGCATAAACTGTACTATATACATTAAATGGATGCTCAATAGATCGCCCGTGCAACTGGGAAAAGGCTAGAGAAGGCACTCACTGGCCTCCGGTTCCCCGGGGGTGGGCGTGCCCTCTCCTTGAACTGCCTCTTTGGGGACGCGTGTGTCCAGTGAGCTAGGGGGATCGGAGCTGGGTCGAGGAGGTCTGCGGAGTCGACCCTCATCTTCATCCTCTTGAGGGGCAGTGAAGCGGCTGGGCTCCAGCAGTGCTGAGAAACGTCTGCGCGCTCCCAGCGGGGGACTGGCCTCTCCTTCCAGAAAACTGGCTTCAGACGCTGAGAAGCGCTTACTGCACGGAGAAGACCAGATCAGCAGGAACACTCCCATTTGGCCCCGCCCTCGAGCCCCTCTATAGTTCTGCTTACATCTCTGGAGAGCCCCCTCTCCAGGTCTTCTCACGCAGAGTCAGGCCACCCAGTCCCTCCCTCTTGCCGGCCACCTTCTCCTCCGGGCCCTTAGTGCTTGGGTCCCGCTTGCTGGCCCCCGATGCTGAGACGGGTGTCTTAGGTTCGTGCTGAGACAACTGCTCCATACTGCTGTACACCTAAGAGCAGAGTGGGAGGTGCTTGACTACGCCTTCGCGTGGGAGCCAAACAGTTTTCTAAACCGGAGGGCGCTCTGTCCTCCGCCTGCTCAATTCTACAATTCTCTGCACCTTCAAAAGACCTCATGCAAAGTTAAGTCTGCCTTGCTCTACTTAGTCCAGTCTTATAGGCCTTCTCTAATTCCTATCGATACGTCTCCAGGCTGGACCAGGCATCCTTCCAGTTGCTCGGTACTGCTAAGGCTTTGCACAGCTTTGGCCCTTCCCTACTCTCACGCCAATCCAATGCCAACCCCAACTCCAAACCCTCCAAACAAGACCTCTCGGCTCTCTAGAGTTCCCAACCCCTCTCTAACTTTCCAAACTGAGACCTCAGATGCCTGGGACATTAGTGCCCAAAGACCTTCCAGGCTCAAGTCCCGCTCGGTGCACCTTGCTGAAGCGCGGCGAGCAGGAGGAGAATTGACGGATCTCCACGGGCTCCTCTTCAGTGGTGTCGTCTTCATCATAGGAGTTCACATGGTGATACCTGTCGGAGCGGGCTGGAGAACCGCCGCCTCCTCAGAGCCCAGCCAATCCATGTCCTCGCCACGCCCCCTCCAATTTCCTCTTGAGTTTCTTCCCTAGACCTTCCCCTCCCCCCCCCCCATTCTCCAAATCTCCGCCCAGAGTTCTGGATTTGCTACAATACCAGATGAATTTACAGTACCCTGCACCCTGTCTCCACCTCTGGCTTCTATAGATTTTGCCCCTTCTTGGTCGTAGCCCTATCATCTAACAAAAGCCAAGGCCCAACATGAGAGTTCTCCCAGGTTGAGCCTCCATCCCTGTCCCCTACAGAAGTCCTTGCCCAGTGCTTTTGTTTTGTTTTGTTTTGTTTTGTTTTGTTTTGGGGGGGGGGGTTGTTGTTGGTTGGTTGGTTTGGTTTTTTGTTTTTGTTTTGTTTTTTTTCGAGACAGGGTTTCTCTGTATAGCCCTGGCTGTCCTGGAACTCACTTTGTAGACCAGGCTGACCTCAAACTCAGAAATCCTCCTGCCTCTGCCTTCCAAGTGCTGGGATCAAAGGCGTGCGCCACCACCGCCCAGCATGGTTGGTTTGGTTTTTTGAGACAGGGTTTTTCTGTGTAGCCCTGGCTCTCCTGGAACTTACTCTGTAGACCATGCTGGCCTTGAACTCAGAGATCTGCCTGCCTTTGCCTCTGCCTCCTGAGTGCTGGGATTAAAGGGATGTACCAACATGCCAAGCTCATCCTTGTCTGGTTCTTAGCACCAGCATCATTGTTCCCAAAGTGGATAGTGCCAAATCCCACAAGGTCACACCCCAAAGCTAGTGTTGTCTCTATCTTTTATTTTCGACCTTACTGAGACTTGAACCTAGGTTCTCTCCCATACTAGGCAGACACTACCTCTGGGTTGTATCCCTAACCAACTTCCCACTTTGGTTTTTTTTTTAATTGTACAAATGTGTGTATCTGTGTGTGTGTGTGTGTGTGTGCGCGCACACCAGAACACAGTTTGAGTGTAGGTGCCTGGGGAGGGTGAGGCACGGGGTCCTCTGGATCTGCAGATACAGATGTTTTTGAATACCCCCTGCTCACCCTTAACCTCCACCCTCTGGCAGGGGTGTTGGGAGCAGAGTCTATACCCTCCCCAGAGCAGCAAGGGCTCTTGAGCCAACCCTTCTTTACAGCTTTTGTTATTTCTATTTGGTTTTAAAGTGTGTGCCTGTGTATCTGTCGCTGTACCACTCTCAGGCCTCATGTCCATGGTGGTCAGAAGTGAGTGTTGGGTCCTCTAGAACTGGAGTCACATGTGTTTGTGACCAAGAATGTGGATGCTAGGGACTGAACCCAGGTCTTCCAGAAAGAGCAGCCGTCTCTCCAGCACCAACACCCATTTTGACTGAGCCTCAGCCTGGATATGAGCTCACAGAGACACGCCTGCATCTGGTTTCCAAGTGCTGGGATTAAAATACCACCATGCCCAACTTTAAAACACATTGCTATAGCTAAGGTAGCCTTGAACTTGTCAGGTAGGTGAGGCTGGCCTTGAACTTCTCCCAAGTGCTGGCATAACAGACATCAGCCACAATATCCAGACTCAGTTTTTATTTTCAAATGGCGTCCTACTAAGTTGCTTGGGCTGGCCTTGAAATCTCTGTGTAGCCTAGAAAGCTGTACCTTCTTAGTCTCTGGGGCAAGGGCGACAGGCCTGTACCACCTGACATGACCAGTGCCAGCATTTTTATCCCCACATACCCTTAGCCAGGCTCCACCCCAGTCCTCACTGTGGGCCTTCTCTTTGGATCCCATTCTCTACTCGGACCTGGCATTGTGTCTCTCCCTACCCCCAACTCACTGTCAAAGTAGCTGGTGTCGTCTTCTGACTCTAGGTGGGGGATGAACTCCGCCTTCTGCCGAAGTAGCCCTGTCCAGTCTAGGTCTCGGAAGAAACTATGCTGCTTCACCTCAAAAGCACCACCTATGGGCAGAAGATGAGAAAGGTGCCCGACAGCCTGCCCAGCACACCAGCCCTTCAGCCCATTTACCGCTCCAGGCCTCAGCTCAAGCTCAAGGGGCAGCACCCTGCTCCCGTCTCAGCTGTCTTTGCAGACGGCCTCTTACCTGCCCCAAGCCGGACCAGCGGGTTGGTCTGCAAGAGGCTAGATATTAGAAGCTGTGCATCTGTGGGCAGGGCCTCGTCCCCTTCAGGCCACAGTATGTCATCTGCAAGGCACAATGAAGCTGAGGTCACCCCAGGCTGCCCATCTTTCCATACATAGTTCCACCTCCCACCTAGGAGTCACGTACCACTGATGACCTGTCCAAAGAGCTCTTCTGGGGTATCCCCGAAGAAAGGCACACAGCCCACCAGGAACTCGTAGAGAATGATCCCCATGGCCCACCAGTCCACTGGCTTGCCGTAGCCCTGGCGCAGGATGACCTCGGGTGCGATGTACTCTGGGGTCCCACACACCTGGGGACAGGTGGTCAGCCTGTGCCCTGGCCACAGAAGGGGCCTCAAGGGAGCGCTGTGACCCCCACCAGGCCCTGGGCCCCTGAGGTCTTTCCAGGTCACTCCACCCTTGGTGACTCCCATGCCCGCCACACACCTGTTTGTCCAGGAACTCCCGGGCATCCTTCTCAATGTGCCCCTCATATAAGTTGGTGGTGAGACTCATGAGTCCCATCTTGGAGAGGCCAAAATCTGTGAGCTTGATGTGACCCATGGAAGTGATGAGGAGGCTTCAGGGACAAGGACACAGAGCAGGTTTCAGAAGTGAGGTCCTTGCCCTTCACCCCTGGGTCTTCCAAGGAACAGTGGGGGAGGAATAAAGAAGGCCAAAGCTCACTTGTCTGGCTTGAGGTCACGGTGCACGATGCCATAATTGTGTAAGTACTCAAGGGCTAGAACTGTTTCTGCAAAATACATTCGCGCCATCTCCACAGGCAGTGCCCCAATGTTCTTGAGGAGGGTGGCACAGTCACCACCTGAGAGCCAGGGGAGAGTTGCAGGTAAAGAGAGAGTCACCCCAAACCCGAAGCCAAGCCCACAACATTCACTGTTTCTCTCCTTCCATCGTACCCATTTTGCAGAAGGGGAAAACTAAGATCTAGAAATGGGAGCTCTTTCCAAGTCTCAGAAAGAACCGCATTCTCCTAGGCTTACCTCATGTTATTAGTCACCCTCTGAAATTGGCATGCCCAACCCACTTACTTCATAAGGACTCAAGAGAGAAGTCTGGTCACACAGGAAGTTGATGATAATGAGTTTTGTTTAGAGTCAAAGAAAGCATGACTCTTGGCCTCTTGACAACTGAACCTTGCTGGTCAAGGGTTTGTAAGTATGGGCTGCTGGCTTCCGCCCAGGAGGAGTGTGAGCCACATGTGATTTAGCTGCAGATGGGCCTTGTGCATACTCCAGGCCCTTGTGCAAACTCAGCGATAATTCCAGTGTGGAGCCACACTCCCAGCCCCTCCCCAGTGGATTCTAGACAGGTGCTTTACTACTGAACGAGGGCACTGCCAACATTCGTAGTTTAGTTTGCCTGATACCCTCTCTTTTCTTTTCTTTTAAGATTTTATTTATTTATTATATGTAAGTACACTGTAGCTGTCTTCAGACACTCCAGAAGAGGGCATCAGATCTTGTTAAGGATGGTTGTGAGCCACCATGTGGTTGCTGGGACTTGAACTCTGCACCTTTGGAAGAGCAGTCAGGTGTTCTTACTCACTGAGCCATCTCACCAGCCCTCTCTTTTCTTTTCTTACAGGGGTAGATGTCACTCAAGGCAAGCCACCTAGGTCAATATGCAACAGGATATGCCCTTTCACATGAGCATTAAACAATATGCAATTGGATGGACAGCAGCCTTGCTACTCCATGGTACATCAGGAGGGAACAGTTACACTATAATACATTAGGAGGGAACATGCATGTCATGTGAGAAAGCAGTGCTATGTGACAGCCAATAGCTTGGTAAGAGCACCTAGATGCAGCCATTCCTAAAGGCGGCATAGCATATAAGTTCCTATGTTTCCTTGCTACACGAGATAGAAAAAGATAGATGAAATGGCTGGGGCTGAAGCCAAGCACACACAAGGCCTTGAGTTTGAACTCCAACATGGCTTCAGCCATACATTAAGATGGAAAAAAAATGTAAAAAAGTGTGAATGATAATATACACCATGAGCTTTAGTTAGTTGATATTGTAATCATTTAATTAGCTTTATCTGTAATAGTCTATTTATAATAATATTTACTGTTAACTAAATTATAACTGAACCTGGCCTGGATAAGCCTCTGCCCGGGGACATGAGTCAGAAGGAGAGCCACTGCCTAGAATCCCCAGTGAAGCACTAGGGTTACAGGTTCCGTCCCCAGCACCCCACAAAAGCAGTTATGGACAGACAAACAGAAAGTGGAAGGAAGAAATGGGTGAAGCTGCACACCTGAAGTCTCAGCTATGGAGACTGAGGAAGGAGATGGACTATTTCAGATCTCTCTCTCTCTCTCTCTCTCTCTCTCTCTCTCTCTCTCTCTC
>NC_034609.1:9402434-9404357 GCF_900095145.1 Mus pahari
AGTTCAAATCCCAGCAACCACATGGTGGCTCACAACCATCCGTAATGAGATCTGACTCCCTCTTCTGGGGTGTCTGAAGACAGCTACAGTGTACTTGCATATAATAAATAAATAAATAAATAAATAAATAAATAAATCTTTAAAAACCGGGCGTGGTGGTGCACGCCTTTAATCCCAGCACTTGGGAGGCAGAGGCAGGGGGATTTCTGAGTTCGGGGACAGCCCGGTCTACAGAATGAGTTCCAGGACAGACAGAGGTACACAGAGAAACCCTGTCTCAATCCCCTCCCAAATAACCCCCAAAACAAACAAACAAACAAACAAAACCCAAAAAAGATTTAATACAAAGTAAGCCCTGCCCACCTGAAAAAAAACCACAGCTAACAAATAAGTCTGATGAACCTCAGCACTCAGGAGGATGAAGAGGAAGACCAGAGTTTGAGGCCAACCTGGGCTATACACTGAGACCCTGTCTCAAAACAAGAATTATACCGAACAAACGATGGGCTATGTAGGCAGACATCAAGTACAGGATAGCAAACAGTTGGAAAAGCAAGCATATGATCATATACAGTGACCCTGCAGCATTGACTGGCACAGTGGCGCCCAAAAGTGGCCGTACCTTCCACATACTCCATGACCATGCAAAGGTGGCGCCGGGTCTCAAAGGAGCAGAACATGCCGACCACAAATGGGTTCTCTGCAAACGTGAGGATGTCGCGCTCCACGAACGCCTGCTGGATCTGGTTGCGCAGGATCAGGTTCTGTTTGTTGATCTTCTTCATGGCGAAGCGCTGCCGCGTGTCCCGGTGCCGCACCAGGTATACAGCCCTGCGGGGGAAGAGAGCGAGGACCGGCCGTCACCTCCGAGACACCCGGCCTCCGCCACCCTCCCCCGCCAGAGCCCCGGGTGGCTCACCCGTAGGCACCATTGCTAATGAGCTTGATAGTGTCAAAGTCACTTTCACCGGGAGGTTTCTTGGCCTTGGAGGTGCTGCTGCGACCCTGTGGGAGAAAGTGTAAGACCACCATCATCATCACACCTTTACATACGGGGAAACTGAGGAACGGAAGGGAGTAAAAACTCCTTTATCCAGTTAGCACAGTGAGAAAAGAGGACACTTGAACCCAAATATTCTCTGCTGTCATATTTTCAACTTCTGCTATTAGGAAAGATAGAAAACCTATAAAATGGCTAGTCGCAATACATGTATGAAATGTTCCTAGAAGTTGGCAGCCGGCAAGGTGGCTCAGTAGGTAAAGGGGCTTGCCACCAAATCTGACAACCTAAGTTCAATTGCCAGGATAAACTTGTAGATGGAGAAAACTGGCTTTCTCAAGTTGTCTTCTGATCTCCACAAACGTACACATAATATATATAAATAAATTTAACATACACATACATGCACACAAACAAAATTAATAGAGGTATTAATAAACATTAAATCAAAATTACCCAGGAATCAATAACTACGCCTAAGGATTGAAAAGGTGGCATACATATTAATTCCAGCACTCAGGAGGCAGAGGCAGGCAGATCTTGGAGTTTGAGGCCAGCTTGGTCTACAAAATGAGTTCCAGGACAGCTGCTAGGGCTATAAAAAAAAAAAGAAAGAAAGAAAGAAAGAAAAAGAAAAAGAAAAAGAAAGAAAGAAAAAGAAAAAAAAGTGGCAGGCAGATTTCTGTGAATTTGAAGACAGCCTGGTCTACAGAGCTAGTTTCAGGACAGCCAGGGCTACACAGAGAAACCCCATTTTGAAGCAAAATGAGGGCTGGAGAGATGGCTCAGTGGTTAAGAGCAATGACTACTCTTCTGGAGGTCTGGAGTTCAATTCCCAGCAACCACATGGTGGCTCACAACCATCTGTAATGGGATCTGATGCCCTCTTCTGGTGGCTCTGAAGACAGCAACAATGTACTCAT
>NC_034609.1:9404829-9411534 GCF_900095145.1 Mus pahari
AAAAAAAAAATTGAGGCCTTGAGGTCATATCCCTAGCAATCACATAAAACTTGGAAATGGTGGCCTCTGCCTAACCCAGCACTGGGTAGGGTGGAGATGAGCAGCTCTGTGGAGCTTACTGGAGAGCCAGCCTAGATGGTTGGCGAGCTTCAGGCCCAGTGAGACAGCTTATTTCAAAAAACATGACCGAGAGCAATTGAGGAAGATACTGGATACCATTTCTTACGCGCGCGCACACACACACACACACACACACACACACACACACACAGCACACAGCTCAGGGAGGAAAAGCTAGTGTACAGATGGTGAAACTGAGGCTCAGAGTGTGGAACCAAGACACTGGCAGTCACCCTGAGGCAGACAACCCCTGGCTGGCCTGAGCACCAGGTCTTGGCCACAGCTTACCTCAGATGTGTCGTCTTGCTCCGGAGTGTTGGAGCCCCCGCTGTCCTGCTCCTCCAGGCGCACCACATCTACAAGGAGGTGGGTGTGAGTGACTGTCCTGCTGCTCAGCCCGCCCCCTCAGGGCCCTCGCACACCTGGAAAGGGGTCCCGAGTGAGGCCCAGCTGTCGGATGATGTATCGGGGGATGTCAGTTTTGACCAGGTGGCCCTCCTTGGCGTGTCCCTCGGCTGCTTCCAGAAGGTGGTAGAATTCTTCTGGGTTGAATTCCTAGGGCAGGGATGGGCTCAGCTTGCTGTGCCCACTGAAGGCTGCCCCATGCCCCACACTCCCGAGGAGCCGCCCACCCCCCACACTCCCGAGGAGCCGCCCATCCCCCACATTCCCGAGGAGCCCCTCACCAGGCACTCCAGAAGTCTTGCAGGGCGAGAGATGATTATGAGCAGTTTCTTCACCAGCTGAGTGACAAAGGCTACCTCCAAGCTCTCCGAGCGTTCATAGGCCTGGAGTGGAGTAAATGGGGAAATGGGGCTCACAACTCAACTGCTCATCGGGGCCAGTTTCCCAGACCAGATTCTCAGGATCCTGGGGATGAACAGAGCCCGAGGTGTTCCTGCTGTCTCATTTACAGAAGAGGACTGTGGGTGCCAGTAAGTAAGCAACTAAGACCCTGTCCAGAATAGTGGATTATTATTATTATTATTATTATTAATTATTTGGTTTTTTTTTCAAGACAGGGTTTCTCTGTATAGCCCTGGCTGTCCTGGAACTCACTCTGTAAATCATGTTGGCCTCAAACTCAGAAATCTGCCTGCCTCTGCCTCCCGAGAGCTGGGATTAAAGGCATGTGCCCCACTATTTATTATTATTAGTGTTGTTTATAACTTCCCAGCTATTTATTATTATTGTTGTTGTTTATATGTGATGTGTATGAGTGCAGGAATGTGTGTGTCATGGTGCACATGTGGAAGCCAGAGGATGACCTTTGAGAGTGGGTTATCTCCTATTGTGGGTGGAAAGGGATCACCATCCCTAACATTCTTCAGAGATGATGCTTATTAAAGTAAACGAGGCACACATCTTGGAGCCATAGATGTGGCTCATTGAGTGATGAGCCCTGATAACCTGGGCTTTATCCTACACACACACACACACACACACACACACAGTGGATGGGCGTGGGCAGAGAGATGGTTCAGCAGATAAGAACACTTGCTATAAAACATGATAACCTAAAAAAAAAATATGATAACCTGAGTTTGATCCCAGAACCTGCAGTGGAAAGAGAAGTGAGTGACCTTCAAAAGTTGCCCTTCGGGCTGGTGAGATGGCTCAGAGGTTAAGAGCACTGACTGATCTTCCGAAGGTCCTGAGTTCAATTCCCAGCAACCACATGGCTCACAACCATCTGTAATGGGATCTGATACCCTCTTCTGGTGTGTCTGAGGACAGCTACAGTGTACTTACATATAATAAATAAATACATCTAAAAAAAAAAAGTTGCCCTTGGTCGGGCAGTGGTGGTGCACGCCTTTAATCCCAGCATTCGGGAGGTAGGGGCAGGTGGATTTCTGAGTTCAAGGCCAGCCTGGTCTACAGAGTGAGTTCCAGGACAGTCAGGACTATACAGAGAAACTCTGTCTTGAGAAAAAAGAAAAAGAAAAAAAGAAGAAAAAAAGTTGCCCTCATGGGGGCTGGAGAGATGGCTCAGTGGTTAAGAGCACTGACTATTCTTCTAGAGGACCTGAGTTCAATTCCCAGTAACCACATGGTGGCTCACAACCATCTGTAATGGGATCCATGCCCTCTTCTGGTGTGTCTGAAGACAGGGACAGTATATTCACATACATAAAATAAATACATAAATCTTTTTAAAAAGAGAAAGAAAGAAAGAGAGAAAGAAAGAAAGAAAGAAAGAAAGAAAGAAAGACAAAGAAAGGAAGAAAGAAAGAAAGAATTAAAAGAAAAACAGCTACCACCAAACCTACAGTTTTCTCTGCTCAAGGCAATCCTCCAGCCTCTTCCCACAGATGCCATCTACTCACTCTTGCCCCAATTCCTGTCACATCCCAGAGTCCCCAGAAGGGGTGAGGTCCCCAGTTACTGTTTTGCTTTCTTCCTAGCCCTAACGACAGCTGACACCATGATCCTTGATCTGTTTCCCATGATTCCTAAACTAGCATTTGCACCCAGGAGGCAGCAGGCATATTTGTCTTCCGTGCTGCCGGGGCCCGGTGCACAGGAAGTGCTCAGAAAACGCTCTCCACAATCCTTAACATGGATGGGGTACTATCTTGTTTGCTGTTAGTTGTGCACCCTCTTAATCAATTAATTGATTAATTAATTAATATAACTAATTGATAAGCGAGGTCTGTGGTGTAGGCCAGGCTGACCTGGAACTTAGGACACTCTTCCCTAGTGCTAGGGATGGAACCTAGGGCTACCCATGTTAGGCAAACCCTCTGCCAAAGAGCCATGCCCTCAGAGACATCTTAGCAATATTTGTTGAACCAGGCACCATGCCAGACACCAGGGACTCTGTATGGAACCGAGCTTTACCTTCCCAGTCATGGTCCTGACACTGGAGTACCAAAACCAAGAAAGAAGAGAAGCAAAAATATATAGAACGGTGAATTGCTTGTGCAGGGTTGGCAATCACACGTGGCCTGGGTGTGACGCTGCAGGCCTGTGACTCCAGCTACTCAGGAAGCTGAGACAGACAGGAAGACTTCAAATCCATGGCCTGCAGGGGTTAGGCAGTGGTTTGAAGGCCAGTTAGTGGACAACTTAGTGTTAACTAGGAGTGTAGCTTAGTTAGTAGAGAGCTGCTCTCCTGACATACAGAGGTCCTAGGTTCCATCCCCCAGCAGCTCATAAATGGAAGGTGGCGGAGGCATAAGACTGCAATCCCAGGGCTGGTGAGATGGCTCAGTGGGTAAGAGCACACAACTGCTCTTCCGAAGGTTCGGAGTTCAAATCCCAGCAACCACATGGTGGCTCATAACCATCCATAACAAGATCTGAAGACAGCTACAGTGTACTTACATATAATAAGTAAATAAATAAATCTTTTAAAAAAAAAAAAAGACTGTAATCCCAGCACTCAATAGGTGGAAACTGAAGACTCTGAAGTTCAAGACCATCCTCAGCTACATGACAAATTGGAGACCAGCCTGCACTACTGTTTTGAACACAAAGAAGGGAGGAAGGAAGGAAGGAAGGAAGGAAGGAAGGAAGGAAGGAAGGAGGAAGGAGAGCTGGAAATGTAGTTCAGTAGTAGAGCACTTGCCTCAAGGCCACTGGTTCACAGGGTTCAATTCCCAATGAGGGGTAAGGGTCTAGGAGGCCACCAGAAAGGGTGACAGTTGCTTAAATAACTGAAGGGCCTGTATGGAGACAAATTCCAGCTCCTCCATCGGACCTAGAGTGGAAACCACAGTACCCTGCCAGCCTGGAATACTGCTCTTGATGGGTGTAGGAACCGAGCGGGGTCTATCCGGCTCACGGGCGGGGCCTGAGGTCATTGGCACTCACATCCTGCAGCAGCTTCTCTAGGTTTTCCTGCAGTTCATAGAAATAGACCGTGGTGATGAGCCCATCGCGGGACTTGGTAAGGCAGTCTCGGGCCAGTTCAATGATCTGATGGTGGATGAAGCTGAGCACGCCGTCCGCCAGCGGCAGCACGCTGTCAGGTTCATAGGCGCGGGCGAAGTCCCGCAGCTTCTCTTCCATCTGCGCGGTGGCCTGGACAGCGGTACAGGGATGCAAGGCTCTAGGAGGCTGTGGTCACTGGAGCCTGCGCCCCGAGCGCTGACCGCTAGGGGGCACACAGAGCTCAGGCTCTCAAGCGAAGTCGCGTGATGGGAGGTGGGGGGCGGGGTGTCTCACCTTCGGGAACCGCTCCTTGTACACATGGTTCATCATCACAATTTCGTTGTCGTAGGAGGAGGGGGAGCGCCCGGGGCTGCAGGAGAAGTTCATCCTGTCCATTCCCCTGACTTCGAGTTGCCCCCTACCCGCCGCCGCCTTTCCCCCTCCCCCGCCCCCGCTCGCACTCCACTACATTTTCCCAGGGCGGAAGGTTCCCTGGTCATGCACCAAATCCCGTCCCTCCAGAAGGGAGGTTCGGTGCCAGCGCACCTGAGGCTGCGAGAGCGAGGACGCACGGCAGGAGAGCGGCGGCCACCATCCTCGTCGGTGATGCTCTCGGTGCTGCCGAAGTGTTTGGACAGAAAGTGTAGCTCGTCCACGGTGGGCTGGTACGGTAGTTGATGCAGGCGCTCCTGGGAGGAGCAGGAGGACTACGGGGAGGGCGGTGGGTCAGAGCCACCGCGGGGGCAGCACAGCACTGGACCCTGGCCTGGGGCTCCCTTCTGTGATCCCAGCGCTTAAGATGACAGAGAGTTTGAGGCCAGCCTCGGTTACACTGAGATTCTATTTCAAACCACCAAGGGGTTGGGGAATATCTCTATGCAGAACCATCCATTGGCTCCTACCTTACATTGAGCTCTCAAGACCACTAGACCGCCTGGCCTCACCTCCTTGCCATCATTCCTCCTACTCCTACCTCTGCCCGCTTTATCCCACCCCTACTGCTCCTGCAGATCTTTGAACAGGGCAGATCCGGTTCTCCCCCCCCCCCAACCTTGGCATTAGCTGTTTTTAATGCTTGGATCATTCCCCCTGTGGATCACCTGCTCCGCTCCAACCCTTGGCAGAATAGCTAGCTTTTTCTTTTCCTTTCCTTCCCTCCTTCCATCCTTCTTTCTTTTGTGGTACTGGAGATCAAGCCCAGGGCCTCAGGTATAAAAAGCAAGCTCTTTGTTTATTTGGTTGGTTGGTTGGTTGGTTTGGTTTTTCTGAGACAGGGTTTCTCTGTGTAGCCCTGGCTGTCCTGGAACTCACTCTGTAGACCAGGCTGGCCTTGAACTCAGAGATCCCCCTGCCTCTGCTTCTCAAGCGCTGGGATTAAAGGCGTGTGCCACCACTGCCCAACTGCCCCGCCTTTCCTTTTTTTCTTCTTCTTCTTCTTCCTTCCTTGCCCTGCTCCCCCACCAGTGGTGGTAAGGGACGGAAGTAAGATCTCAGGTAGCTTAGGCTGGTCTTGAACTCCTAATGTTCCTATTTTAGAGTCTCCAGGGGGGATTACAGACTATGTCATGGTATCCCGCTGTACAACACAGTTACTTTCAGATTGCTGCTGTGTCCTGTTTTCTGAGGCCTTAGGAGTTGACCATGGTGCTGACCTCCTGAACACCTCCCCCAAGTCCCGACTGATCCTTTATCTTGACTTCAACCACTTCCTTTAGGAAACCTTGCTTTATACCTTCAGCCAGGTCACATGATCAAAACTTGTAATCATCATGGCAAAGGATGGAAAACCAGAGCTTTGCCTGCAAGGGGCACTGAAGGACAGAGATTTCCAAGGTGTGCAGTGAGTGGGTAAGCAATTGGGCTCAAGGTAGAAGCTATGTGGTATCTAGCTAGCTAATGATACTTGGGCTCATGCCTTAGTCCCCAAGACTGAGTCATCACGGACAATGAGAAATTAGCAGGTTCCAAGGGAAATGCAGTGAGGGCAGAGATGGGCCTCTGCAGAAGACCTGTCACCTCTAACAGACGGACAGCTGAGTATTCTGAAGGGCCGTGAAACCCGGCCTCTCAGGACAGCTGGGACATCCGGTCTCGGTGTGGTCACTTGAGTCCCTACCCACCCATCCATCCAAATCCAGATACTCACCGAAACGGTCGAGCTGGGCGTGTTGGTGCCATAGCCGGAGGAAGGGAGTGAGGCAAGCGACCATCGGCGTCCATCCGCCCTGCAACCCAGTGAAGCTGTTCAGAGGCCGCCGAGGGCCCCTCACTCTCTGAGTGAGAGAAACCTCTGGCCATGACCAGCATGGGGGTAGGGCATGGGCTGCTCAGATACCTGAGGCTCCCAGAGTAAAACAAGAAAGATGGCAACTTCTGGTCAGGTGCCAGGTCTTGGAGGAAGGATCCCATCTCTTTGGGACTTCCTATGATTCTTTCTTGCTTGGTATTATCACCATACCAGAGTAGACACAGAAAGACTGGAGAAGCCCCTCCACAGGAAGTCAGGAGTGCAGCTCAGCAGCAGTGAGCTCTCTTAGCATGTGTTAGTCACATCTTGGGTCCAATCTCCAGTATCACAAGTCATAGTAATACAATAAAAAAGAAGTTATCGGGCTGGTGAGATGGCTCAGTGGGTAAGAGCACCCGACTGCTCTTCCAAAGGTCCTGAGTTCAAATCCCAGCAACCACATGGTGGCTCATAACCAT
>NC_034609.1:9412643-9414131 GCF_900095145.1 Mus pahari
GAGAGAGAGAGAGAGAGAGAGAGAGAGAGAGAGAGAGAGAGAGAGAGAGAGAGAGAGGCCAGGCATGATGATGTACACCTTTAATCCCAGCACACAGGAGACAGAAGCAGGCAGATCTCTAAGTTCAAGGCCAGCCTGGTCTACCAAGTTACAGAACAGCCAGGGCTACACAGAGAAACCCTGTTCCCAAATAAAACAGAAACACTCTTGATCTTGCAGAGGACCCAGGTTCAGTGTCCAGCATACACATGGTGGCTCACAACCATTTGTAGCTCTCACTCCAAGATCTGGAATTGAATTCTCTTCTGAACTCTGCAGGCACCAGGCATGCACATGGTGCACATATGTACAGACAAAACAGTCATATAAAAATATATAAACCTAGAAAAAATTAAAACAAAATAAGGGCCAATGAAGTGGCTCGGTGGGGAAAGGAGCTTGTCTTGAAAGCCTGATGACCCAAGTTTGATTCCTGGAACCTACAGTAGTAGGCAAGTGGGGTCAACTGACTCCTGACAGTCATTCTCTGCCCTCTGCATGAATACTACACACACGTGAGTGTGTGACACATATAAATAGGAAGTATGGGGAGCTGGAGAGATGGCTCAGGGGCTAAGAGTACTGACTGCTCTTCCAGAGGTCCCAAGTTCAATGCCCAGCAACCATATGGTGGCTCACAACCATCTGGTAAGGGGATCCAAATCCCTCTCAGAGAATGACAGTGTACTCACATATATAAAATAAATAAATCTTAGAAGAACAAGATGAAGGAGAAGGAAAAGGAGAAGAAGATGTAAAGGCAAACTAAGGCAGGGCTAGTCATGGTGGTGTTCACTTTTAATCCCAGCACTTAGGCGGCAGAGGTAAGGGGTTCTCCGTGAGTTCCAGGCCAGCCTGCTCTACACAGCCACTTCTGGTGGTGGTGAATTCCTGCAATAACAGCTACTTGAGAAGTAGAGGGCTGGGCAGTGGTGGCACACGCCTTTAAGCCCAGCACTTGGGAGGCAGAGGCAGGTGGATTTCTGAGTTCAAGGCCAAGGCCAGCCTGGTATACACAGTGAGTTCCAGGACAGCCAGAGCTATACAGAGAAACCCTGTCTCGAAAAAAAACAAAAGAAGAACAAGAATGAGGAGGAGGAAGAGGAGGAGGAAGAGGAGCATCTAAGTAGTAGAAGAGTTCAAATTTCTTCTTGGTTACACAGCAAGTTGCAGACCACCCTGAGCTACACGAGACCCTGTTCCAAATGACATAAAACATATACAGAAATTCAGTCTGTTGGAGCTGGATAGGCCAACAGGATAGCTGGACAGGGGGGTAGGCCAGTGGTTAAGAGTGCTTGTTGCAGCCGGGTGTGGTGGCGCACGCCTTTAATCCCAGCACTCGGGAGGTAGAGGCAGGCGGATTTCTGAGTTCAAGGCCAGTCTGGTCTACAAAGTGAGTTCCAGGACAGCCAGGGCTACGCAGAGAAACCCTGTCTCAGAAAAAAA
>NC_034609.1:9414646-9425904 GCF_900095145.1 Mus pahari
AAAGGAAGGAAGGAAGGAAGGAAGGAAGGAAGGAAGGAAAGAAAGAAAGAAAGAAAGAAAGAAAGAAAGAAAGAAAGAAAGAAAGAAAGAAAGTTCCCACACTCATGACTCTTCACTAAGGCAGTTGTGTGTCCTTAGCCTCAGCACATGAACTGGAACATTTTGCTTCTCACACACTCACACACCAATGCATAATCACATGCCATGCAGACCCACACCGACACACAGAGGTACACATGAGAGTAAGACCCACACTGACACACAGACAGTCTGACAGACACACAGACAGTAGCACACTGACTCACGAGCCTTCCCTGTGCTTTGCTCTTCATGCAGCTACACATCCGAGATTCTCATTCATTGTCAGACAGTCAAACTCCCACACAGCTACACACTCATCCAGTCATCCTTATGCCCACACCCATTGATGCACACAGGCCAGAACTCCCTCACACACATTATTATGTCACAGACACACACTCACATACATTCTCACTCACAGGGCCATAAACTCAGCCAGTCACACTGACACACATTCATTAATGCACTCAGGCACAAGCTCTCTTTCTCTCTCTCTCTCTCTCTCTCTCTCTCTCTCTCTCTCTCTCACACACACACACACACACACACACACACACACACATACTTGCACATGCACATGTTCCCACTCCCACATAGGCTGCACGTGCCTCAGAGATGCAGAGGTGGGGGTGTCCTCCTTTAAGTTACAAACCCACAGTACACACAGATTCACATCCCAGTGCACGTGCATGTCACTACGATTGAACACGCCCACATTGGTCTATGGGCCGGTCTCATAGACATACCACCTGATAGGGTGTGCTCTGGCCTCTTTCTACACAGGACAGAGTCACTCCTCGATCTACACTTCCTTCAGCTAAGTTCTACTACTTTGGAAGGGCTTCCCCTCCCTCTCCAGGACGCTATTCCCCATCTCCTCCTACAGCCTTCATTGATACTTGCAATGACCCCTGACCTAATTTTAATGCCTCACCCTCCCCTCACCATGCTAAGGACAGAAACGAGGTGTCCTTCACTCCACATGTCTAGTTTCTAGCGGGTCCTAAGCCATGAATAGTTAAGAAAAAGCATCCTCAATCCTCACTCATGCTCCAAAGATCTCATTGACTCTTTTTCTCCACAGAAAGCAGGAACTCTCTTCCCCTCCCCACTTTTCATTATGTTCCCCAAGAAGACTCATTTAAACCCACCAAAAACCTTGGAGGCAAACGCAATATCTTGCTTTTGGAAAGGTTGAGAAAATGTCCTAGCCGCCTCCTCCCCCCCCCCCCCCGCATGGAGGGACTGAGGCCCTTGATGGGTTCCGTGCAGTGTGCGCTTGCGCACCTCATCTTGACAGCCCTATTCTGTTGCTATGGAAACGCTCGGCCAAGCGCACGAGGCTAGGAGGAGGCCGACCCTGGGGCCCCAGAACACAAGCAGTTTCCCTCCACTTACAGCTTCTCTCCGTTCTACACCAGTGATTGGCTCCACCTTTTTATAGGCTCCACCTTGAATTCTAGTAGCTTTTCGAGCTAGGACATTGAGGCCTTTCCACTGGTCCCCAGAGGCTACTCGGGTGCAATTAGGACAAGAACAGATGGTGGCCCAGACGGTGGATGGGGAGAATCGCCGAGTTCTGGGGCCCTCAGGGGAGGGACTCACCTTCGGGAAGAAGCAAACGAGAAGTGGGCGGGAGTGTTGGGAGAGAAGTTGCGGGGGCTGTCCAAGGGACTGCTACCTGCAGGAGAAAGGAGGGACTTAAGATCTTCTGATCACCAAAATAGGTTGCCAGGGTCAGCTCACCCTTCTAATGTAGGCCCGGGCATGTAGAGTAGGCTACGCCCCTTTTGCAGTGGCCCTGCCTCTTTAAACATAATTTTGAAAAGGGTCTCGAGTCACTGAACTCACCTTGGTGCCTGTTTGGCCTCCTTTAAGAGGGCTCTGACTTTCAGCCATGGTTCCTCCTTTATGCCTCTACCCTTGTCCAATCCAGCACCCTCTAAACTGAGTGCACCCCCACCATCAATCCAGAGTGGCCATGCCCATACAGAAATGGCCACGCCCCTGCTGTGGCCCCGCCTCCCACGGTCTACATCCACACTGACCCCAGCTCCATCCTTATCTCACCTAAGTGGCCTGGCAGCGGAGAGTGGGGTCGCGGCAGAGTCGGAGAAGTGCTTGTCAGGATGAGGCTTTTCCGGTTACTGGTACGGCAACTGCCAGGGAAGGAGAGCGGGTATCAACAGAGACCCCAGAGCTTTGAGTGTGAGCCTATGCAGCCACTCTTCCATTTCAGGTCCTCACTTTCAAGCAGCAGCCAATATGTGCTACATCCAGGGTAGAATGTGACTCGTGTGCAGCTCTGTGAGGTTTGTGTCAGATATGGCCACTGGTGACCCTGAATGTCTGTGTCCTTGAGTCTGCCCATAGCATTCACATGCGGCATCCACTGTATGAGATCCACACTGAATGACACTAGTGTGTCATGTATGCTATCTGTGTGATGGCACATCCTTCTGTGTGGGTGATGCAGTGGGAAACAGCTTGTTCATGACTGTGTAACTCCAGCATGGTGCATGAAGGCTGCAGGTGTGCCGTTGTCAGTTGGGGTTATCAGGACGAGAGACGCTGGCTGTGTGTGGATTCAACATCTACTGTGTGTGGATTTACACCCTGTGACAATGGGCGCATCCAAGCATGCAACCGCGTACCACATGGGTATCTGCTATGTGATTGTGTGTCCCTGATTTTGCAGTAGTCCCTATGTCTGTTTTTCTTGGTGTCAATGTGACACAGATGCTGTGATGCTGTTAGGCGTATGGTTGTGTCATTCTGAAAATGGATCTATGTATCTTGGATGGGAACATTGTTTTGGTGGGTAGTCATGCGTGTGACATTTTACTAGGAGAGCACGATGTGTGTGTGCGTGTGCGTGTCTGTGTATTACATGGGAGGTGACTCTATTTGTGCATGGCTTTGACCTGTGGCTGAGTATATGTGGTTCCTCCCAGTGTATGGGAGTCACTAGGGTTGTATGTGTGTGGTCATGTTCTGTGTGACGCCGTGTCACTATTTTCAGTGTGAGGATGTGTTCGAATTGGGAGGCTTCTTGCAGTGATAAAGACCCCCCCCTTTTTTTTTTCCTCTGCCTAGCATCTGGGTAAGAGGAGCCCCCAGTCGCTTTAGCCCCCTCTCTCTCAGCCGCAGTGACTGAGCATATTAGCTTGTCCAAGAGCACGCAGATGGGGGCGGGGGGAGACCAAGCTGCGGCTATTGTTCTGAGGGTGTCAAGGCCCCCCTCTCCGCATTCCCCTACCCCCACCGGGCCGCCTGAGCCCACAGCGTTTGCAAACAAAGGCGCTGCAAACCCCCGCAGGCACGACCCCTTTCCCCAGCTCAGGCCTTTTTGGTCTCCCCTCCACCCCACCCCACCCGCAGCACTACCCGCACTGTCCGCGTTTAACCCCATCCCCTGCGGGAGGGCACAGCGCGGACACCTCTGGCGCAGCTGGACAGCTAGCAGCATCCCGGCCCCGCCCTGCAGCAGCAGCCGGCGGGGTGGCTTCACCCGGAGGTCCGGGACAGGGTCTAGGGGTTGGGGGTCTACCTCTTGGTGCGGCGAAACATGCTGCCGCCGGGGAAGGAGGGCATCGAGAAATTGGAAAGCGCGGTCCAGAGAGAGTCAGACATGACCCGGCGGCGGCGACATGGTGGCAGGTGCGGCAGCAGCAGCGGCAGAGGCAGCGGCAGCGGCAGCGCGGGGAGCGAGTGCGCTGGGCGGAGGCTGGAGCCGCAGCAGCGGCCAGGGGAAGGCGGGGGAGGGGAGGGCCCTGTTGCTGCAGCCAGTCGCGAGGGGGCGCTGCTGGGTGTCGCCGCGCGAGACCCCGCCCGTGTGCACGCCTGATGCCCTACCTGGGGGCCTCATCCCAGTGTATCTCTCCCCCAAGGCTCACCTGCTGCTTTTCCGGGGCAGGGGTAAATCCTTCTGGAAGAAAAAGGGGTAAAAAGGATGAAGGTCAGCATGGACAGTGGCCACTGCCCACAATGCCTCTCCGCTCACCTAGGGAGCAAGAGCTTCCATCAGCTGATATCACCATGTCACCCTTGCTGTCCTGATTCCTCTCCCGATTCCCAGTAATCAAAACAGGGTCAAGTACACAAGAAATAGACCCAACTGGGCATCTAAAGGCAAGTTCCTGCAAATAAAGTTTTTCTTGGCTTTTTTGGGGGTGGGGTGGGGGGTTCCAGACAGGGTTTCTCTGTATAGCCCTGGCTGTCCTGGAACTCACTCTGTAGACCAGGCTGGCCTCGAACTCAGAAATCCTCCTACCTCTGCCTTCTGAGTGCTGGGATTAAAGGCGTGCCAACTGCCCAGCTTGATGATCCAGTGACCAAGAAGCTTGGTGACTTGACGTATATTCCTAGGACCCACATTGTGTAAGGCAAGAACCCACTCCAAGAGAAGGCTACTTACTTACACACTCATGCTGACGCACACATGCATGCCAACACGCGGATACATACATACAGAGAGAGAGAGAGAGAGAGAGAGAGAGAGAGAGAGAGAGAGAGGGGAAATTTCGAAAAAGGGAACAGGTTTGGAGATATAGCTCAGCGGGTTAGGGGCACTAGCTGCTCTTACAGGGGTCCTGTGTTTAATTGCCAGCTCATCTCCGCTTACAACCGTCTGTAACTGGATCTGAATCCTTCTCATGTGTGTGAAGACAGAGTGCTCATATACATAAAATACATGAATAATCAATTTTTAAAAACCAGGAAGGGGTAGCCATGGGAGGATCTGTGGACAGAGCATGTAGGAACTGCAAGGATAGAGGCCTGTAGATAAAGTGGAGCTTGTCCAAAAAAAACAAAACAAAACAAAAAAAACCCAAAAACCAAAAAAAAACAAACAAACAAACAAACAAAACCAAAACCAAAAACAACAGCAACAACAACAAAAACCCTTAAGCCCGGGTGTGGTGGCGCACGCCTTTAATCCCAGCACTTGGAAGGCAGAGGCAGATGGATTTCTGAGTTCAAGGCCAGCCTGGTCTACAGAGTGAGTTCCAGGACAGCCAGGGCTACACAGAGAAACCAAAGAAAGAAAGAAAGAAAGAAAGAAAGAAAGAAAGAAAGAAAGAAAGAAAGAAAGAAAGAAAGAAAGAAATCTGTCTGTCTCTGCCTCCCAAGTGCTGGGATTAAAGGCATGCGCCATCAATGCCCTACCCGGCTTTAAATTTTTTTGGTGTTTTGTCTACATCCATGTCTATGTGAGGGTGTCAGATCCCCTGGAACCGTAGTCACAGACAACCGTGAGCCACTATGTGGGTGTTGGGAATTGAACCCAGATCCTCTCGAAGAGTAGTCAATGCCCTTAACCACTAAGCTATCTCTCCAGTGCCACCAAAGGTTTTTTTTAATTAAAAAAAAAAAAAAAAAAAAAGAGCTGGACATGGTGACGCATGCCTTTAATCCCAGAATTAGGGAGGCAGAGGCAGGTGGATTTCTGAGTTCAAGGCCAGCCTGGTCTACAGAGTGAGTTCCAGGACAGCCAGGGCTACACAGAGAAACCCTGTCTCGAAAGAACCAGCGTTCCAACCAACAGCACCTATCCAGCTGCTAGGTGTGTACTCCCAATCCCAGTGATGGCCTTGGGTGGAGACCAGGGATTTCCAGGAAAGGCTGACTAGCTAAACTAGACTAATCCATGTTAGCAAGATCGGGGCTCACTGGAGATCCTGAATCAGTAAAGAGAGGGGAGATGATCAGGGCGGTGGTGGCGCACGCCTTTAATCCCAGCACCTAGGAGGCAGAGGCAGGCGAATCTCTGAGTTCGAGGCCAGCCTGGTCTACAGAGTGAGTTCCAGGACAGCCAGGGCTACGCAGAGAAATCCTGTCTCAAACAAACAAACAAACAAAGAGGAGGGAGATGGAGGAAGACAGCTGGCATCATTCTCTGACCTCCACACATACATGAAGATTCAAATACACATGCATGCACATCAGACACATACATGTGCAAAAACAACAAAAAGATGTATATCCTAACCCTTTCTATGATCTCTCAGACAAGAAAGTCCAGCTTTCAAATCCCAATTTTGACTTTTTTGACCTTGACAAACGACCTTCCCAAGTGCTCTAGTCTCCTGGAAGCCTCTGAGATGACACAGATTTTTATCATTTTAGGTGGTTCCTGGTATATGGTATATGCTCAGCCAGTAGTAGATAAATCCAGGCCAGAAGAAATGGCTCAGCGATAATGGTATTTCCAACAAGCCTGATCACTGGAGTTCCAGTCCCAGGACCCACAGAGTAAAAGGAAAGAATCTACTCTTAAAAGTTGTCCTGAGGGCCGGTGAGATGGCTCAGCGGGTAAGAGCACCCGACTGCTCTTCCAAAGGTGCCGAGTTCAAATCCCAGCAACCACATGGTGGCTCACAACCATCCTTAATAAGATCTGACTCCCTCTTCTGGAGTGTCTGAAGACAGCTACAGTATACTTACATATAATAAATAAATCTTAAAAAAAAAAAAAAGTTTGTCCTGAGGGCTGGAGAGATGGCTCAGCAGTTAAGAGCACTGGCTGCTCTTCCAGAGGACCTGAGTTCAGTTCCCAGAAACCACGTGGTAGCTCACAACTATCTGTAATGGGATCGGATGCCCGCTCCTGGTGCGTCTGAAGAGAGCAACAGTGTACTCACATAAGAAAAATAAATAAATCTTCGAAAAAAAAGTTTTCCTGAGACCTCCACTTATGAGCAAAGGCACATGCTTATACATACATACAGATACACAGAGAGAGACAGACAGACACACAGACTGTTTCTGTCTCTGTCCCTCTGTCTCTCTGTCTCTCTGTCTCTCTGTCTCTGTCTCTGTCTCTCTCTCTCTCTCTCTCTCTCTCTCTCAGCTGGGGAGATGGCTCAGTGGTTTAGAGCACTTGTTCTTGCAGAGCACCTAGATTCAATTCCCAGTACCCACATTTCAGCTCATAGCATTTCCAATTGGAGGGGTCTGATGCCCTCCCTCTTCTGGCCTCCATGGACTCTGCTCACATGTAGTGCACAGGCATACATGCAAGAAAAAGATCCTTACACATAAAATTTTAAAAATAGTAATAAAGTTTTTGAGTAAAAATTAAAACATAAAATGTTAAAGTAGTAAGTTATAGGAGTTATAAACCTACATGTCACACCACAGAAAGTGTCTCAGAGGACCCTACCACTTTCATGGCAAAGGACACTCAGATAGGGCATGTTAGAATGGCAGCCTTGCCCTGGAGGGGAGCCACAGTCATCAGAAATCCAGACCAGATTTTCTCTCTTGTAACAGCAGGTTTAGGCTGAATTGGTCTCTGCTTACCGTGCTAGGCCACCTCAATACACCTAGCAAAACCAAGACCCGGACTTTTCAGCCAGGAGCCAAGGGTTCCAGACCTTTGTTACTTAACATGGTAGATGGTTATAAGGAATCTTTAAATACCACGGAAAGAAGTCGTGGGAATGGGCCTCACCTGCAATCTCTCCATAAACACCCCAGAGTGGAGAAAAGGGACAAATTTAGACCCTCCCTGTATTGGGGAGTAAAAGTCAAGGAAATCTTTGTGACTTTGAGGCCAGCCTGGTCTACGTAGCAAATTCCAGGCCAACAGGACTACACAGTGAGACGCTATCTCAAAAACATTAAAAGATAAAAAGAAAAGAAGAGAAATTCAGATCTTTGGAGTCAGACAAACGCCACCTCTCCTCCATCTGCAAAGCAATTCTGCATTTCCCCATAGGGTGTTGTGGCAGGACATTCGAACAATCAGCTCTTCTTATTTAAGATCCTAACTGCACATAGGCGATTCTCTGGCACTGAGGGACAGTGGGACTTTTGCTTAGCGATGGAACCGATGCATGTGAGTGGATCCAGGCATAAAGTGGTTAGTTAGCTCGGAAGGCACAGGTGGTCGCATTCCGGAAAGCAGGGATTCTCTATCTATATAGCACCTCCTGAGCTTAGTGGGTGAGCGGTAATCTAAGGGGCTGGGGGTGGAGTCTTGCGTCAGAGACAGAGTCCCGCGTGGCGTTGAGCCAATGGGATTCCGCGCCGGTTCCGAGGACCAGGACACACCCCGTGCAGGCCCCGCCCAGTTCCAGCGTTTTCACGAGGAGCGGATGGACCCGCTTAGTCGCTGAAGTACTTACTCTAGCTTTGCCGCAGCTCGCTCTGGTACTCAAGACTCATACTCCTTACCTACCCTGGGAGCAGGAGGGAAAGCGAGGAAGATGTCGAGAAGCCTAGACTCTTGAGATTGTGTTTGAAAGCAAATTAGCTTTCTAAACAGGCTGCTTCAGCAGCAACCAGCCTCCTGGGATGCCCTTCCTACTGTCTTGAGTCTCATCTTTTCCCCTGCTCTACCAATCGGTCATCTCTTCGTGGTCTTGATCTTAGAAATGGTGCATTAAGGGAGCCTAGAATTGGACAAAAGACTGAGCTCATATTTAACTTAATCTAAATACTAGAGTAGAAGCAGGAGCTAACCCCGGTGGAGGCTCGGAAGGACTGGCCTCTAGGAAGCCCTAGGAGCATTGATCATTTCACCTATGAGGTTAGTTTATGAACTCAGAAAGGCAAGCAGCAAATCTCAGAGGATCATCTCGGCCTCAAAATCCCTACCTATTTTGGGGGGTGGGAACTCCTGAGGACTGGATTTATTCCAGCTTTCCCCTTCACTCCAACAACCCTCAGTATCCCACTCTGCAGTGGACTCACGGCTCCTGCGCCTGCGCAGCCTGGAGACCAACATCTTCGAAGACTGCAAAGAGCTAAAAATCGCTCCCGCCCACCTACAAGCTGGGCTGGACTTAAGGATCGCGGGCGTGTGTGTGTGTGTGTGTGTGTGTGTGTGTGTGTGTGTGTGTGGTGGGAGTATTGTAGTGAAGGAGGTGGACTGGGAAGTGGGGAGGCTGTCTAGGTGCCTGTCCAATTAGGGCAGTAGGAAGAGTCTTAGTGGCCAGACAGGTGAACGGAGGACTCAGGGTCGCAAGCCTAGGAAGGGCTCTGGAGGTGGTAAGGGGCGAGGCTTACGAACAAACATGTTTACAGCTGCTGAAGCGTTGGTGGCCCCGAGGGGCTCGAACCCTGGGGCAATAACTTTACTTGCTGCACCTTCACCCCCAGACTGTCCAGGTGCCTGGGCAAGAACCTTAGGCCCCCTCTCCCTCCGACTCCGGCGGGGCCAGGCGCCACCCAGGCCATCCTCGAGGGGGCGCGCTAGGATGCAGCCCCTCCAGCAGCCTCCGGGATACCCGGGCGACGCCTGAGGGGCGGGGTCCGCGCTGCCAGGACTCGCGGACACAGCACTCTTCGGCCGAGAGCATCCTCTGGCAGTACGAAGGGGCGCCACGGCCGACCCTGGTGCAAGTTCTCCTGCGTTCTGCTCGGCCCCGCCCCAGGGCACCGACCCCATCCCCTCCTTGGAGCCCGGGCTGCGGCGTACCTGCAGCCTCCGGCGGCGGATCAGGCCAGAATCGTCCATGGCGGCGGCGATTTCGGTCCGGGGGAGGGAGGGAGGAGGGAGGCGGCGGCGGCAGGAGGAGGGAGGAGGGAGGGAGAGAGAAGCCTCGGGGACCGCGGCGGCGGCGGCCGGCGAGGGGGGGCCCGGAGGGGCGGAGCGAAGCGGGGCGGACCCGGCGCCGTCACTGCGTCTGGGAGCCGGAGCCGGGTTTCGGCCACCGCTGCCCGCGCTGGGGGTCGGGTGGGGAGGGGGGGGTCGGGTAAACGGGGTTGGGTGGGTGGAGTCTCCAGATGTCCCTAAGGGAGGCTTGCTGGAGACAGACCCTATCAAGACAGTCTCTTTCACAGACCCTCCAACCCAAGAAAGATCCCTAGGGGAGTTATTCTCACAGATGAATTCCTGGTGCGACTAGAGACACCCCTACACACACACACAGGAGACAGATTCTCACAAGCGTGTGATTTGCTATGAAGACCTGTCCCCTCACCCTAAAAATCACTCCTAATAGAGATAATGTCTGAAAGATGACGTTTCATCTCAATTTCTCCCTTCCTGAGGCGGCATTTCTTCAAAGATCCAATAGGTGACATCTTTAGGAACCCTGGAAAGACTATCCCCCCAACGGGACGACTCGAAGGTATATTCTCTTCTCTGTGGGAAATTGTCTCCACCCCAGGGCACCCTTAGATCTCCACTGATGCTTTCTTCCAGAGTCACGTGTTCAAGCAAGAGGCTGGACCTCATGGGAGTTTCCCCCTCAGAAAAACGTATATAGACACACAGACCTCCTTCCTTTGCCTCCCACAGGGCAGAGTCCCTCAAGCCTTGCAGCCCCTCCAGCGTCTCATCCTCATGGTCAGGATTAAGGAGTCAGGCCAGGTCAGGATATATTTATAAGAGCGATTAGCTGGTAGCTGGGGAGGGGGCAGATGAAGCGATTCTTACTCCGCCGCCAATAATCACTCTGCTGAGCCCAAACCAGACCATGCTTCTCAGAGTTGGAGAGAACATCGTCTAAACCCTAGACAGAAGGGAAGGTCTTTCTTTACTCGGGTGGCAGCCTGTAACGGACACAAGGTCTTGGAGGGCAGGGTCTCTGGACTAGAGCGACCTCTGCCGGATAACGGAGACGACAATGAGGTCTGGGTCAGTGTGTTCTTGGTTGATCCTCACGTCTGCGCTTTTGCCTGTATTATTGTCGTCTGTGTCTTTCTTTCTGTTGGTCAGCGTAGCCATCTCAATGAGTCTCTTGCTTGTACTACTTACTGTCTTTTGTTCACGACTTATATTTTTCTCAGGTTCTGGGTCGGAAAAGCTGTCCCTGGTGCTGGCCTCGTGCTACTGTCCACGGTGCTGAAATATGAACACCCTGAACGAAATGAGGGTGCGTGTGTGCACAGGGTCTTGCGGGAAGAAAAACCCACAAACAGGATAAATATGACCCACAATCACCTTGGCCCAGTCTAGAAAAAATCTGGGTCCTGTAACTCAGTTCCTGGGGCCTCTGTAATGCCACTGTTGGCCACAGAAAGATAGAGAAAGATAGAGGCAGGAGCTCCCTTGGGCTGCACAGGGCTATCTTACCAGAGGGGAAGATATTATTAATTCATTAATTTCCCTACTCAACATTTACTGAGTATTGCCGTGTGAAAGTGTAGAACAGTGTTTGACAATATGGGAGTTCATCAATAAAAGATATAAAAAACAAGAACAAAACAAAAACCAAACAAAA
>NC_034609.1:9426494-9448553 GCF_900095145.1 Mus pahari
TGAGTTCGAGGCCAGTCTGGTCTACAGAGTGAGTTCCAGGACAGCCAGGGCTACACAGAGAAACCCTGTCTCAAAAAAACAAAAACGAAAAAAAAAGAGAAAAAAAAAAAAAGCACTAGCTGCTCTTCCAGAGGACCTAGGTTTGATTCCTAGCACTCATGTGGTGGCTTACAACCATTCATAACTCCAGTTCCAGGTGATCTGATATCTTCTTTTGGCTGGCCTCTTTGAAAACCAGGTGTGCTTGAAAACAGACATGCATGAAGCCAAAACACCTATGCACACAAAATAATTTAAACTTTATATAAAAAAGAGCACTTGCTGCTCATGTAAAGGACAGGAGTTTGACTCCCAGAACCCGCATTGGGTAGTTCACAACAGCTTGTAACTCCAGCTCCAGGAGATCAGAGGTATCAGATCTCTTCAGGTACCCACGGGAAAGTACACAGATAGCCCCTCCCAAGGCGGACTAAAAAAAAATAAAATAAGTCATGAAAAAATGCCTCTGTACCCTGAGATAGGAGGCAGACACATTTCTGGTGGTGGTATACATATTCTACAAGGATGAATGCATATACTTTTAAAACATGCATATGAAATATGAATACAACCAAAAACAACACTCCACATATATAACACACATATATGTGCATACACATTGCACATACTTACACACATATCCTCCTCAAGCATAGGCACAAATATTAACATATACTTTGTGCATATTTCTTTTTTGTCTTGTTTTGGTTTTTTTTGTTCTTTGAGATGGAGTTTTTCTGTGTAGCCCTGGCTGTCCTGGAACTCACTCTGTAGACCAGGTTGGCCTCGAACTCAGAAATCTGCCTGCCTCTGCCTCCCAAGTGCTAGGATTAAAGGCGTGTGCCACCGTTGCCCAGGTTGTGCATACTTCTCAAATAAAGATCCACCTGTTCTCCAAAACCTCACAAAAGGGGTTGGGAAGGTGGCTCAGTGGTTAAGAGAATATACCACACTTGCAGAGGACCCAAATTCAGTTCCCAACACCGGTGTCAGGCAGCTCACAACACCAGCTCTGGTTGATCTGATCAGAAGACTCTGACCTCACCAGATGATCATACTCATATCCACAGACCCATATGGACAGACACACGCACACAGGCACGTGCATGCAGGCATACGTGCATACACACACACACACACACACACCATAGATACATAATTAAAAATAGTAAAATATAAAAAGAAGAACGCTACAAACACATAATCATCAAAAAGAATCACACACAACATATGTATATATTTGTGGATATCCAGCGAACAGGTTCACGTAGTATACATAGGCACACATATACATATACCCTACAATAATATAAGCATAAACTTAAGAAACACAGACAGTTTAATCCCAGCACTTGGGAGGCAGAGGCAGGTGGATTTCTGAGTTCGAGGCCAGCCTGGTCTACAAAGTGAGTTCCAAGACAATGAGGGCTATACAGAGAAACCCTGTCTCGAAAAACAAAACAAAAAGAAAAAAAAGAAAAAAAGAAAAGAAAAAGAAACACAGACAAACACTCATCAAATGCAAGTCCACTCAAACATCCCAACACACACAATTCCAACCTAAGGATGCTCAAAGGTGCACAATTCCCTCCTAAAACATAGACACATATTTCTTCCAACACAGCTCATCAGCTCAACGCAGGCCCATGAAAGTTCATGCATACCCCTACCTTTTTCTCCAGGGCTGTTTCCCCTTCCTCCACCTGATTCTCCACCTTGTGATAATTCTGTGAAGACTGTGAGATTTTTATGTCTTGTATACAAGTGCATTACCCAGAACCCAGTACAGAGTATGTGTTTAATAAATGTCTTTTGAATTCATGGACAGAATGTTAAAGGATACAGATTTACAAAAACTGTAGAAAGACACCGAAGCGTCACCAGCATACACATGAAAATACCTACCCAAGAAATGTCCTCTCCACAACACAGGAGAGAGGGAGAGGGAGAGGGAGAGGGAGAGGGAGAGGGAGAGAGAGAGAGAGAGAGAGAGAGAGGAGAGAGAGAGACGGAGACCTTAAATCTCAAGTGTAGCATAGGGCAAGCTTGTAGATATAAATGCACCAGTCCCAAGTATAGCTGTTTTAGGATTGTGGAGGTGGGGCTTTGGAAGTCTCCGCCTCTTAACCAAACCACACCCCTTTCAGTTGCAGCTCTTGGCTGGCCTTGGTTCGGTGGTTCTAAGGTGTCTCAGCATCTCCTAGACTCCAGCCAGCTAACAGGTGAGTGACAGTGGGTGGGGCGTCGGGAATCTAGTCTCCCGAACCTTTACCTTCTTCTGCCCAGAAACTTTTGGAGCCTAGTGGCAGAACCGCAGCCCTGCACAGTCCGGCTTGGTACTAAAAGGTCCAGCCCTGGGTGAAAGCTCCTAAGCCGATTGAGAACCCGAGAGAAGGTGACCGTGAAAGGAGTGGAGGGCGGGGGTGCTGCAAAGAAAGGAAGTCCTGCGTGGAAGAGGGTCTGGGAAGAGCTGAGGTGGTTCCATGACTCTGAAGGAAGCTGGTGGCAGAGGACAAAGAGCGTGAGAGGTTGTTTGCATGGGATTAGTATTTTAACCTGTGGAATGAAAGAGATGAATCTGCTGGGAGGGGCTCTTGGGTGAGAATCCCCATAGGGTTTGAAGAGCCCTTGGCCATTGCCTGGCCTCCTCATGTATGGCCCATCCTCTGTGCTGCCTGGCAACGATTTCTGGCGTGCACCTACCAGTGCCAACCTAAATCTCCAGAAGGAAGTCATCCCTCATCCCTCTATATCAGCTGGCTCTTGTCTCAGGTGGACATGGCCCACAAAGGCCACTTTCAACACAGCGGCCTGGTCTGGGCCCTGCGACCGATCCTGGCATGGATCTTCTTGGTGGCCTATGGAGGGAGTCACCCACTGCAAACTAGGTCCTGGGGACACCCTGGGCTGACAGCCAAGGTGAGCACAGGCCAGCTGCAGCCGGCAGGTGAGCATTCTCTCTCACCCCTAACACCCAGAAACCCCACTTATATCTTCCTTATAAGAGGGTTTAGGGTAAAAGAGGGTGGACAGACAGGGCGAGTGATGACTGCTGGTTTTAACAGCCCAGAGTCTGGTTGTCAGATCAACAACCAGACTCTGCTGGGTTCAAATCACAAATCCATACTTTGGTGCTCTGTGACCTTAAGCAAATCAGATAACCCAGGCAGGGTGTTAGGCACGGTGGTGCCCACCTGTAATCCTAGCACATAGAAGGTGGATGTAGGAGGATTAGGATTTCAATGCCAACCTCAGCTATACGGGGAGCTGGAGGTCAGGCGGGGCTACATGAAACTCTATCTGTCTCAAAATAAACAAATAGGAGCTGGGCAGTGGTTGGTGGCTTTGATCCTAACACTCAGAGGGCAGACTGAGTTCCAGGACAGCCAAAGCTCCACAGAGAAGCCCTGTGTCAAAACACTAAATAATAAATAAATGAATAAATAAGTAAATAAATAGGGCTGATGAGATGGCTCAGTGGGTAAAAGTGACTGCTACCAACACCAATGACCTGAGTCAGATCCCTGGACTGAAAACTGTGAAAGGAGAAAACCAGCTCCTTCAAGTTGTCCTCTGACACACACACACACACACACACACACACACACACACACACACACACAATACATTGATTAAATATAAATTTAAAAATTAGGATAAATAAATAGTGCTGAAGATACAGTTCAATGGTAGAAGTGTTCCTAACGAGTAGTGTCCTGGGTCCAACCCCAGTAAATAAAGACATGGGAGAAATAAGAAATAACAGACCTAGCCGGGTGGTGGTGGCGCACGCCTTTAATCCCAGCACTCGGGAGGCAGAGGCAGGCGGATTTCTGAGTTCGAGGCCAGCCTGGTCTACAGAGTGAGTTCCAGGACAGCCAGGGCTATACAGAGAAACCCTGTCTCAAAAAACCAAAAAAAATAAAATAAAATAAAATAACAGACCTGGTACAGAGGTGTTGTTGACATTATGCTGCCATTTAGAAACATAGAAAAATATAACCTGATTATTATGAGTGATGCATAGTACTGCTTGAAGCTACATTTCACAGGAAAAAAAAAAAGAATTTTCCAGTGATGGGAATTGAACTAGGGCCCTTCAGTGCTAGGCAGCTGTTATACCACTAAGTGTTATACCCTAGATCTAGTTATTGCTACTTTGTGGCTTCTTCTTTTTCTCCACCTTTGTCCCCCTGGTTTCACCCCTATCACTAGGTAAAAGAGAAAAGACAGAGGGGAGAGGGATTCTTGAATCTAATTCCTTTCTTCTTGTTTCTTCTTTGCTTGTAGGTGGTCTTTGTTAATTTGTTGTTAATTTGTTGGTTTTTAAACTCACCCTTTATACCCCTGGTTTTTACCCTCTATCACTAGATAGGAGAGAAAGAAGGATAGAGGGGAGAGAGAAATTGAGATCTCGTCGGGGCGTAGTGGTGCGCACCTTTAATCCTAGCACTTGGGAGGCAGAGGCAGGCAGATTTTTGAGTTCGAGGCCAGCCTGGTCTACAAAGTGAGTTCCAGGACAACGAGGGCTATACAGAGAAACCCTGTCTCGAAAAGCCAAAAAAGAAGAAGAAGAAGAAGAAGAAGAAGAAGAAAGAAATTGAGCTCTCTAAATCTAATTTCTTTCCTTTTGTTCCTTCTTTGACTATGGCTACTAACAAGTCACAACCACTACCACCCCCTCAACAACCAACAACCACCCCACCACTCCTGGGAGCCAAGAATTTATAAACCCTCTCAAAAGTTCCCAGAATTCTAAACATCACACAATTGGAGAAACTAACTGCAGCTGGCAAAACTGTGCCTCTGCTATAGCAGGAGACAAATCATAGTCAGCCGCCAAGGACAGTCTGAAGCAGCCCCATACCCCACATCTGGCATCAAAACAAAAACAGTCTTATAATATTTGTTTTTTAAGAGAAACCCAAATTCCGGAACTGTCACTACAGGTTTGCTTTCATTTTTAGCCAGAATTTCTTTAAGTTGCCTAGCCTTGTTTTGATTTTGAGATCCCCCTGCCTCAGCCTCCCAAGAGTCTGGGATGACAGATTTTTGCCATGTTATCCAACTGCAGAGAAATATCTTTAAGGCTTTTCTCTTTGGGAAAGCAGCTGATAGAATTTCCGTTGTCAGGGCACCCTCAATCCTTGGTTCTACCACCATACTCAAGGATCCAAGTTCCTGGCTCGCAGACACCACCAGTGGCAGAATCTTGCTGCACTGCAGATATAGACAGACCAGAGGCATCCAGCCCAGAGAGCCTTCTAGAGAGCTGCGGGGCACCAAGCCCAGAGTGAGTTCTGTGTCCCCTAGCCTGTCCCCCTATTCTCTGCTCTACTTGCCCTAGCTGGTAAGGCTAGACCCTTAACTCCCACTGAGGATCGCGCGGTGTTTGCCCTGTCTCTCTCGAGTCCAGATGTGAATTCTTCCTGGGACAACTTCAAGGAGCCCTCCGCGATCGCTTCCACCCGCAGCTTTTCGGGGTACGCCCAGTACAGCCTCTCTGCCCTGAGCTCTGCCAGATTTGGTAAGAGAGGCGGGAACAGGGGCGTGTCTTACCGGAAAGTGCAGGACTGAGGGCCTTAGTTGGCTGCTAGAGAGCTAGAATGGGTCTACGGAAAGAGATCTAGTGTGTATGCTGCAAGGGAGAGAGGGGAGAGGCCCAAGAATGACCCGGCATTTAAGAAGTGTGAAGGAGTGGCTCTGGTGGACCAGGAAGTTTCAAAAGGTTCAGGCTTTTGACTCGCAGAGAAGCTAAGAGGGAATGCAAGGAGCTGCTACGAATAGGTTGCCTGGGCTAGAGAAGGGCGGCTTGGCAGTTAAGAATGCTTATTGCTTTTCAGAGGACCAGAGTTCAGTTGCCAGCACCCGCCTCAGGCTCACAGTTGCCTGTAACTCCGGCTCCGTAGTATCTGATTCCCACTTCGGAAGTCCTCTGGTACCTGTACTAGTGCTCATACCAGACAGACACAAATGATTTAAACATAATTTTTAGCCAGATGGAGGTGGCACAGGCCTTCAATCCCAGCACTCAGGAGACAGAGGCAGGTGTGCCTGAAAGGACCTCAAAGTCAGTTGGTACAAATCACCCCAAGACCAAGTTCTTAGCACAAAGGAGATTTATTTGCCCTGATTGGGGGGGGGGGGGGGGCCAGAGGGGGGAGGGGAACAAAAGACAGGAGACAAGCCAAGGGAGAAGGTAAGAGGAACAAGGGTGGGGAAGAGATATTTGTCTTGGAGGATCAAAGGACTGCCTCCGGAGAGAGGAGGCCAATGTGGCCTACAGACAAAGGTCGGCTTATAACAGTAAAAGAGGAGACCCCCATGTTAGGATGAGGTGCTTAATTTTAATTTAGGATGTCAATTAGGTGATCCAAAGGGGGCTTTTAATTGTTGGATTGCAATAATCTGACATCTGGACCTTGGTAGTCAGCCTCAGGAGGAGGAGAGGACAGACCTGGTGGTTAGCTTTAGGAATATAATTTATTTTTAGCAAGGAAGAGGGTATGGGGGAAGAGCAGGACCTGGTGGAGGCATGTTTGCCTGCTACAGTGCCTTCAGTATCTCTGAGTTGAGACCAGCAACTACGAAGTGAGTTCTGGTACAGCCAGGGCTACACAGAGACCCTTATTATGAAAAACCAAAACCAGGGGGCTGGTGAGATGGCTCAGTGGGTAAGAGCACCCGACTGCTCTTCCCCAAGGTCCAGAGTTCAAATCCCAGCAACCACATAGTGGTTTACAACCATCCCTAACAAGATCTGACTCCCTCTTCTGGAGTGTCTGAAGACAGCTACAGTGTACTTACATATAATAAATAAATAAATTAAAAAAAAAAAAAAACAAAAACCAACCAACCAACCAGCTCTCCCCCCCCCCTCTGTTCTTCAAGACAGGGTTTCTCTGTGTAGCCCTGACTGTCCTGGAACTCACTCTGTAGACCAGGCTGGCCTCAAACTCTGAGATCTGCCTGCCTCTGCCTCCTGAATCCCCAGGATTAAAGGTGGGCTCCACCACCACCCAGCTACATGAGTTCAATTCTGACCTCCTACAACAGGCTGTTTACAACTGCCTGTAACTTTAGCTCCAGTGAGTTGGCAATACACACATACACACACACATACACACACACAAATAAGTAAATAAAAACATTTTTCAAAGATTTATTATTATGGATAAGTACACTGTAGCTGTCTTCTTTTTTTTTTTTTAAGATTTATTTATTTATTATATGAGTACACTGTAGCTGTCTTCAGACACACCAGAAGAGGGCATCAGATCTCATATCAGATGGTTGTAAGCCACCATGTGGTTGCTGGGACTTGAACTCAGGATCTCTGGAAGAGCAGTCAGTGCTCTTAACCGCTGAGCCATCTCACCAGCACCAAAATAACATTTTTTTTTTAAGGGAGGGGGGGATACATTGTGGTGGTGTTGGTGGCCTATAACACTTAGGAAAGAGGATCAGGACTTCAAGGTACTCTTTAGAAACAAAATAACTTCTACACTAACTTCAATCCTTGTCTCATAAGAACAAACAACACAATAAATCCCAGAAGGAGGGCTGGTGAGATGGCTCAGTGGGTAAGAGCACCCAACTGCTCTTCCAAAGGTCCAGAGTTCAAATCCCAGCAACCACATGATGGCTCACAACCATCCATAACAAGATCTGATGTCCTCTTCTGGTGTGTCTGAAGACAGCTACAGTGTACTTACATATAATAAATAAATATTTAAAAAAAAAAAAAAAAAAAAAAACTTTAAAAAAAAAAAAAAAAAAAAAAAATCCCAGAAGGAAACTCTACAAACCCTGGGTGTCTGAGGGATCCGGCCTGAGAAGAGGCCTCGGTCTGAGGGAGGGACATGTGTCTTTAGAAGCCCATTGACTCCAAAGCCTTAAACCTGTCTTCCCTTCTCCTGTACCCAGGTTCACCACCTGCCAAGCAGATTTTATTTGTGGCCTGACTTGGCTGCCATCCTCTGGAAAGAGAGGCTGTGAGCGCCACTGCCGCACCTACGGGCAGGTGAGTGAAGAACAGAGGGCTTGAGGCGGCCATGGGCTTTGTAATATGGTCTGGATTACTGGCATGCAACACCATCGGGGGTCTTGATAGCCTTTAATTTTAATTAATCAGTTACTTTTTTGTTTGTTTGTTTTTGTTTTTTTGAGACAGGGTTTCTCTGTGTAGCCCTGGCTTTCCTGGAACTCACTCTGTAGACCAGGCTGGCCTCGAACTCAGAAATCCGCCGGCCTCTGCCTCCTGAGTGCTGGGATTAAAGGCGTGTGCCACCACACCCAGCTATACAGTTACTTTTTTTTTTAGATAGGGACTGTCCACATAGCTCTTGCTATCCTGAAACTTAGCACGTTCACCTGGCTGACCTTGAACTTTTTTTTTTTTTTTTTGGTTTCTGAGACAGGATTTTTCTGTACACAGCCCTGGCTGTCCTGGAACTCACTCTGTAGACAAGGCTGGCCTTGAACTCAAGAGATCTGCCTGCCTCTGCCTCCCAAGTGCTGGGATGAAAGGCATGGGCCACTACTGCCTGCGACCTTGAACTCTTTAACGATCCTCTAGCCTGTCTCCCCAGTGCTGAAATTAATCCCTTTAAAGATGTGGGCTAATCTTTATTTATTTTTGGTTTTTCAAGACAGGGTTTCTCTGTGTAGTCCTGGAACTCACTCTGTAGACCAGACTGGCCTCGAACTCAGAAATCCACCTGCCTCTGCCTCCCGAGTGCTGGGATTAAAGGCGTGCGCCACCACTGCCCGGCTTAATCTTTATTTTTTAAGGATTTATTCTTATTCTGTGTATGAGTGTTTTGCCTGCCTGTATGTGCACCACCTATGTGCCTGCAAGAGGTCAGAAGGGTATAGACTCCCCTACAATTGAAATTAGGCTTGAGAACTCCCATGTGGCTGCTAGAATCTAATCTAGGTCCTCTGTAACAGCAGTTGGTGCTTTTACTGGATGATCTCTCTTCCCAAGTACCCAGCACTATTCTTTTCGTTTTGTTTTTCGAGACAGGGTTGGTTTCTCTGCGTAGCCCTGGCTGTCCTGGAACTCACTCTGTAGACCAGGCTGGCCTCGAACTCAGAAATCCACCTGCCTCTGCCTCCCAAGTGCTGGGATTAAAGGCAAGCGCGCCACCACTGCCTGGCTTCCCAGCACTATCTGAACGTAGGTTCCTGCTGCTCTCTTCAGCATTCTCAGCCTCCGTGTGGGACGTGTGGGTAGCACTCCCAAGAGTCCCCTGAGTCTAGACTCTCCAACTCTTTGCGCTCAGTTCTCGGCCCCTCCCCTGGCTCTGACTGACAGGCCCCTCAAAGGAACACCCATATCCTCCCACTGCCCAGGCCATACCCTGTCCAGAAGACCCAGCCCTGCGAATCAGGTTCCACCTCCTCGAACTCTGACTGCCACCCTTTCTCCTAGACCTTTGCCAACGCCACAGATCTGTGTCACTCTGCTTTGGGTCACGTTCTGCGGGTAGCGGCTCCTGGCTCCAGTCACTGCCTCAACGTCTCCATCTCCTCTCCAGGAGCCCGCCGCCGCCGCCCTCGCGCCTGGATTACAAATGTTGCAGGCAGTGGCAGTGGCAGTGGCAGCGGCGACAGCCCTGAGCAGTTGTTTGGCTTTCAATAAGGGTCCCTTCCCTAGGCCAGGAGCCACCCAGAGTCATCTCCCTCCCCTCCTCTCTCCTTCTGTCCTAAACCAGGCCCTCCCACCCGTTTTCCTAGAAATGATCTAACCCTCACTTATTTTGCTTCCCCAAAATAAAGTTGCCAGTCTAGTCCATGCCATACGATGTGGCTGCTGCTTGGGAAAACACTTGGGGAGAACCTGGCAAAAATGATAGTCTTAGAGGGAAGAACAGAGACCAGTAACATGGTACACAGGCCAACCCTGATGATCAACATTCTATTCCCAGAACTCACATGGTAGCAAAAGAAACAACTTCAACAAGATGTCCCCTGACCTCCAGGTTTGCTATGGCACTTGTGTCCCCTTTCTCCCCCAAATAAATAGATAATATAGTTTGTGGCTTTAATTTATTGATCAGGGCCTCATCATGTAGCCTTGACTGATATGAAACTATGTAGACCAGAATGGCCTCTAATTCAGAGATCCACCTACCTGTCCCCCAAATGCTGGGATTAAAGGTATGCAACACCACAACAGCACGTGCACGCACACACACACACACAGAGAAGGAAGAGGAAGGCAGAGGAAGGCAGAGGAAGGCACTGGAAAGATGGCTCCCTGATTGACAGCAATAATGACTGTTCTTGCAGAGGACCTGATTCTCAAGACCCACGAGGTGGCTCAAAAAGAACTCCAACTCCAGTTGCAGGGGATCTGGTGCCCTCTTCTGGCATCTTTAAGAACTGCATGGATGTGTTGCACAGATATACATACAACTCCTTTAATTCCAACTCTGCAGAGGCAGAGGGATATCTGTGTTCCAGGCCCGTCTGGTCTATGTAGCAACTTCCAGGACAGTCAAGACTACTTAGGAACCCTGTCTCAGAACAAAACAAAACAAAAAGCAAAGCAAAGAGGAAGCACAAAAGAAAAATATGCGGGATGGAGAAATCCAATGGTTAAGAGCATATAGTTAGTTCAGATCAGCACTAACAGAGTAGGCCATAATTGTCTCTAAGTCCAGCTCCAGGAGAATCTGAAGCCTATGGCCTCCAAAGGCACTTGCATTTACACGTGCATACTCAGGTGTGTATACCCACACAAAGACATACACACAAACACAAAATAATTTTAAAATTAAAAAGAAAAAAATGGGCATATTGCACGTCTTTAATCTCAGTACTTGGGAGGTAGAGGCAGAGGTGAGTCTCTATGAGCTCAGACCAACCTGGTCTACACAGTTCCAGCATCAGGCTACCCACCCAGTGATACCACACAGTGGCCCACAACCATCTGTAATGGGATCTGATGCCCTCTTCTGCTGTGTCTGAAGACAGCTACAGTGTACTCACGTACATAAATAATTCCATAAATAAATAAGCAAACTGCACCAATTTAGAAATGCCTATTTTGTTTGATGAATCAATCAGCCGCTGTCCACTGGCCCTGCTATCAGACCTTAGCTACAAAGCACTCAGTCTGCTTCCTCAACAGCTTTTATTCCTGGGCTAGAAGGGCAGGTGCACATGTTGGCTCCTAGAGGCTGCTGGCTGCCTCCAGGCCTCGCTCCTGGAAGTATCTGTGGGGGGCCTGAGGGCGGCAGGTCTGTGGGCCCTGGCTGAAGTAGAAGGTGATTCTTCCCTCAGGATCCTCCTCAGCTGCTGAGTCCTCCCTGTGGGAGAGAGGGATGACTGGCCACTTCCCATCGGGCTGAGTGAATGCATGGCCTCCCTTCCCCTGGTCTGTTCCCTCAGCACTCTCAGGACACAAACCAAGTGACATCTTCTGCCTCCTTCTCCAGGATGGCCTGGGCTGTGCTCCAACTGAACCGTACAAACTGAGGGAAGCCAAACACAGGGTCCACATGTTTCCTCAGCCAGGCTTTGGTCTTGGGATCTAGGGAGAGAGAAGCAATGGTGGCAGGGTCAGAGTGTCAGGTGACAGGCACATGCCACATGCATCCTTAGCTGCTTAACTTTCCTTCTTGTTGAGATGGAGCTTCACAATGTAGACCAGGCTGGTCACCTTCTGCCTCTGCAGCTGGGAGCAAGGGTCTGTGGCTTTGGCTTCTTGAGAACCAAGATGCCCTGCACTGTTTACTTAAAAGAGTCATATTGTCCCAGGTATTCAACCGGGGCAAGTGGGGTCCACCAGTGCTCAAGAGGTCCTGGGCTATTTCTGGGACTTGAGTCTCAGGGTGGAGAGAATATGGAATGAATCCATGGCCCATACCCAGCCTGGTTTTTTATTTTAATGTATATGCATGTTTGTCTGTGAGTGTGAGTGCAGATGTTCCAGGAGGCCATTGGATCTTACAGAGCTGGAGTTACAGGCAGTTGTGAGCTGCCCAATGTGGTACTAGGAACTGAACTCTGGACCTCTGCAAGAACAGCAACTGCTCTTAGCCACTGAACCATCTCTCCAGCCCCCAATTTTGTTTTTTGAAACTATTTTCTTTTGGGCCGGAGAGATGCCTCAGAGGTTAAAAGCACTAGGCTCTTCCAGGGGTCCTGAGTTCAATTCCCAGCAGCCACATGATGGCTCACAACCATCTGTAATGAGACCTGGTACTGTTTCCCAGAGTGGCTGCATACGTGCAGGCAGGCAAAGCACTGCAGACGTAATAAATCAATCTTAAAAAAAAAAGAAAGAGGGCTGGTGAGATGGCTCAGCGGGTAAGAGCACCCGACTGCTCTTCCAATGGTGCAGAGTTCAAATCCCAGCAACCACATGGTGGCTCACAACCATCCGTAATGGAAATCAGATGCCTTCTGGTGTGTCTGAAGACAGCTACAGTGTACTTACATATAATAAACAAATCTTTAAAAAAAGAAAGAAAGAAAGAAAGAAAATCTCTGCCTCCTGAGTATTATAACAGTCTTTAAAAATTAAAGAAAAGGCTGGGCGGTAGTGGTGCATGCCCTAATCCCAGCACTTGCGGGGTAGATACAGGAAGATCTCGAGTTCAAAGCCAGCCTGGTCTACTACGTAAGATCAGAGTTCAGGATAGCCAGGGCTACAGAGAGAAATCCTGTCTGGGGAGGAAAAAAAAAATTAAAGAAAAGAACAATAAAGCTGGAGCCCAGCTTGGGCTACATGGAAGCTTTTTTGTTGTTGTTGTTTTTTTTGGTGGAGGTAGTGGGGTTAATTTCTAGACAGGCCTTTTCTCTGTGTAATAGAGACTGGCTGTCCTGGACTCCCTTTGTAGACCAGGCTGGCCTTGAACTCACAGAGATCCCCACCTGCCTCTGCCCCATAAGTGCTGGGATGAAAGGCATGGGTAACCACCCCCAGGTGGGCTACACAGAAAATTAAAGACAAGTTTATGTTACATGGGGTAAGGGGGGGGGGTGTGAAGAAGAAAAGGGAAGAAAATTCATTCCCAAGAATGGACCACGCACGGCTTTCTGCTCACCATTGGGATAGCCTGAGCCATAATCGGAGTCCAGATCCTGTAAATTTTCCACAAACTGCCAGTTTTTCACAGCCTGGTCTCGGGCCACCTGCAGGCAAGACAATAGCTTAGAGCCTCTGTTCTCAAGGGAATCTTGTTTGTCTCTACACGAGGGAGGTGCCGGGAGTGGGCCCTGGCCAGCAGGATTCTAAATTCTAACCTTGGCAAAGATGCTGGCAGCACTGACCACAGGGAACAGAGAGTCGGCTTTGGCCTTGACTGTCACCTCTATCCCAGGAAAGCGCTGTTGTAGTCGAGCCTGGTATGTCTCTGGCATTCCTACAGTGTCCACAAATACCTGGCTCAGACACAGAAGCATAGGAAGAGAAATGTAGTCATTTAAAAGCAGGCAAAACAACTATAAAACATCCCGTCTCCTACTCTGCTGAGGCCTCCCAGGGCCTCACGCGTGCCACACAAGTACTGCCACTAAGCTACCAGCCCAAGGTTACGTGCATGGGTGCTTTGCCTGCATGTATGCCTGTGTACCACATGTGTGCCTGGGGGTGTGAAGCAGCAGCCAATCCCTCTGGCACTGGAGTTACAGAGAGTTGTGAGCTCCCATTCAGGTCTGGGATTTGAACCTGGATCCTGTGGAGAGCAAACAGTACTGTCTAACTGCTGGGCCATCATCTCTCCAGCCCCCTGGTTTTTGTTTTTTTTCTGCTTTGATCCTTTATCTGACTCACAGGCCTTAGACACTCTACCACTGCTGGTTGAGTGCTAGAAGGCAGGTTTTGTTGTTGTTGTTGTTTTAAAGATTTATTTATTTTATGTGAGTACATTGTGGCTGTACAGATGGTTGTGAACCTTCCAGTGGTTGTTGGAAATTGAATTTAGGACCTCTGCTCATGCCAATCAACCCCACTCGCTCCAGTTAACTCTGCTTGCTCAGTCCCTGCTTGCTCCGGCCCCAAGATTTACTTATTACTATACATAAGTACACTGTAGCTGTCTTCAGACACACCAGAAGAGGGCATCAGGTCTCATTACGGATGGTTGTGAGTCACCATGTGGTTGCTGGGATTTCCTTCGGAAGAGCAGTCAGTGCTTTTACCCACTGAGCCATCTTGCCACCTGTTTTTGAGACTGCATCTCACTCTTAGCCCTGGCTGGCCTTCAACTCATTATGTAGGATAGCCTAGCTCTAAACTCAAGAGAACAGTCTGCCTGCATGTATGCCTATGCACCATTTGTATGCCTGCAGAGGCCAGAAGAGGGTGTCAGATCCATTGGAACTGGAGTATGGAGTTACAGCTTTAAGGCGCCATGTGGGTGCTGAGAATTGAACACAGATTTTTCTGTGAGAGCAACAAGTGCCCTTAATTGTTAAGGCATCTCTCTCCAGCCCCACAATTAAAACAAAACAACAACAACAAAAAAAAACCCCAAACCTTATTCTAACAGGGTTAAATAGAGCTCAGCGGCAGAACACCTCTTAACATGCAAACAGCCTCTATGTTCCATGCCCAACACAGCAGTTCTCAACCTTCCTGATACGGCGACCCTTTAACACACTTCCTCATGTTGTGGTGACCCTCCCACCGTAAAACTATTTCATCGCTGCTTTATAGCAGAAATGTGGTACTCTTATGAGTCGCAATGTAAATATCTGATATGCAGGAAATCTAATATACAATCTCCAATGAGGTAGCAAGCGACACGCAGGTTGAGAAATGTTGGCCTCAAACAAGATAGGCTTTGTCTAATCATGCTACAGCCCTTGAACACTGAATGCTCGCTGCTATCCTGGGGGCCGAAGACACGGCGGCAACAAATACCCTACACTAGAATCCTTACATATGGCTCTGTGGGTAGCGTTGGCTAGCATGCCCACAGCCGGGGCTCTACCCCCCAGGTACACAGTCCTAGCTTGGTGACATATAAAATTTTAAGGACTGGAGAGATGGCTCAGAGGTTAAGAGACTGGCTGCTCTTCCAGAGGTTCTGAGTTCAATTCCCAGTAACCACATGGTGGCTCACAACCATCTGTAATGGGATCTGATGCCCTCTTCTGGCCTGCAGTCATACATACAGGCAGAATGCTGTACACATAATAAATAAATCTTTCACTTGTGTATAGGGGTGTATTACTTGTGTGTAGGGGTGTATTACTTGTGTGTAGGGGTGTATTACTTGTGTGTAGGGGTGTATTACTTGTGTGTAGGGGTGTATTACTTGTGTGTACGGGTGTGTTACTTGAGGAGACCAGAAGAGGGAATAGTATACCTAGACCAGGAGTTAAGGCTGTCCTGAGTCACCCAGTGGATGCTGCGAATCCAACCCAGGTGCTCCGAAGCAAAGAAAAAAAGAGAAAAAAAGAAATAAAGGAAGAAAGACCAAAGCGCTCATCTTTCTAGACCCACTTTTATTTTTTGGAGACAAGGTCTTGCTCCCGCACTAAACCCGGACCCCAACAATTCAGCTCGACTGGCGAGCCATCAAGACCCAAGATCTTCCTGTCCCCTCCCTCCCAGCACTGAGGTGACAGGTTTATGTTGCTTTGCCTGGCTTTACCTTTGGATGCTACGGATCCAAACTCAGGCCCTCACACTTGTTTCAGACAGGGTCTCACTGTATGTGTGGAGGGATTCCCTGGAACTCAGACATCTGCTTGCCTCTATCTCCTGAGTGCTAGGGTGAGAGGCGTGCCACCATGCCTTCATGGTCATGCTTCTGCAACAGGCACCTACCAACTGAGCCACAGAGGGTCTCCACACAAGCCCTGACCTCACCATCTCTTTCCCTCACTATGTCCATCCTCTTGTGATTTTTTTTTTTTTTTTTAAAAAACAGGGTTCAGGTTGGAGGTAGCCTGGGCTGACATTCAACTCACTTTTTAGCCAAGGGTGGCCATAAACTCTTCATGCTCCTGCCTCCATTTCCTATGTGCTACGACTCTGACTTTACGCAGTGCTGGGATGGAAGCCAGGACTTCATGCATGCTAGGCTGACAATCCATCAACTTTTTTTTTTTTTTTTTTTTTTTTGGTTTTTTTTTGAGACAGGGTTTCTCTGTATAGCCCTGGCTGTCCTGGAACTCACTTGGTAGACCAGGCTGGCCTCGAACTCAGAAATCCNCCTGCCTCTGCCTCCCGAGTGCTGGGATTAAAGGCCTGCGCCACCAGGCCCGGCTTCCATCAACTTAATACAGCTCCAGCTTCAACTTTTAAAGCCCCTTTTATCAGAAGGTGATGAAAGGGCTGTAACCCAACAGCTCACCTGAGTGACATTCACATTCTGATCCAGTGCATACCGTATCAGCCCCGCAGCTGTATCATGTGACAGGGAGTTCAGGTTGTACTTGACTCTGTGATAAAGGACAGAGTTTAGTCCACACCACTGCAACCGTGGGACGCAGCCAGCCTGTATTGGTTGCTCTTGCCCCCACCCCCCCACTCAGGAAGGGGCACCTCACCGCCCAAGCATGCTGGTAGAGATCAGGTTGGGAGACAGGACGTCCAAAGCCCAACCCACAAAGTCTCCATCCTCCTCCATTTTCGCAAAGAGCCTCTCCCGCTCGTTCTCTGTCAAGGTCTTTGAGTCTGAGAAGAAAGTTAAAGACAAGGGGAGCAAGTGGTTCTTTCCCGTTTCTGCTTTCCCCTCTGGATCTCACCTGCCCTCCTGCACATACCCAGGAACCCAGATTGCAGACATTCAGCACAGGCTCACCTGCCACTTTCAGGGACTCCAGATCCGCCAGGCGAGACAGGGGGCAGTAACAGATGGCATAGACCATGGGGCCTTGGTAGCAAGAGGGCAAGTCAGAGTTCTGAGAGCAGGGTTCCCACCAGAGAGTACAGTACATAAAAGCACATCACCACGGCCCAAGGCCACCCCACTATCGCTTCCGGATCCCAAGGCCCGGCATGATCCTCACTCCGGTTCCCCTGAAAACTGCACCCCTTTCACCCACGCGCCTCCCAGACCGCGGCCCTGGAGGCGCACCAAGCACAGGGCCTCGGCCCGCTTCATCCACGCCCAGAACGCACGGCTCCTTGAGACACACAGCAGGTACAGGAGAACTCAGGCGACAACGACCCGTATTGTCCCTCTCCAGCTCGCTGAGATCCATGCTGCCTCTGCGACAGCCAACAGTTGTAGAAAACAATACTGCAGGCGCAGGTCCCAGCGCGCGTTTTCCGCGAAAACTGCAGCGGCTCTTGATGCTGACCAATCGGCTCGCAGGGCCCGCCCCCGATACGCTCTCCGGCGTGGTCGTTTACGCACGCGCTGCTGTCGCCGCTGCCGCCGCTGCCCTGCTCTTCTCTCCTGGAAATTGTAGTCTCCGGGGACTATCTCCAAGGGCGTGGTTTGTAATCGAGGGTGGGCAGGGTCACTTTGCAAGCTCCGCCCCGTTGCTGCTGGAGCCTGGCCCTCAGTGACTGGTACGGAGAGAAATAAAGAGGAAATTAAGATGTAGTTAAGTAGATTGTTTGGTTTCTTTCGAGACAACTAATAAAACCCGGGCTGGTCAACCTTTGAAGTCACTATGTAGCCTGGGTTGACTTTCTATTCATAACCCTCCTACCTCCACTTCCCATGCGGGAAGTACCAACCCGCACTCAGCTGGTTTTTTTTTTTTTTGGAGGTTTACGAGGTCAAATATCATTGCACAGGCGCACCGGGTCCCGGTCTCCTACTACCTGCCGTCCAGGTCTGTTCTAGTCATCTGTCTCTGTCTCTTCACTTTGTTGTTGTTGTTTTTGAGACAGGGTTTCTCTGTGTAGTCCTGGCTGTCCTAGAACTCACTCTGTAGACCAGGCTGGCCTCGAACTCAGAAATCCGCCTGCCTCTGCCTCCCGAGTGCTGGGATTAAAGGCGTGTGCCACCATGTCCAGTTTTTTTTTTTGGGGGGGGGGAGCGAGAGACTCACTGTGTCTCTCTAGCTAACCCAGAATTCGCTACATAAATTGGCCTTGAACTCACAGAGATACACCTACCTTCCCTCCCCACCACGCTGCACAGATCCTCCGCTCCTAGTACTGAGTGTCCCAGATTCCACAAGGCTTATAGGCCTTCTGACTCACATTTCCTGAAGTTAACGGCTCTCCAGGACACTGCTGCCTCCAGGACCTGTCCCTTATCATCTTTCTGAAAGAAAGCCTTCTGTACCACTGTAGGAGAAGCTGGGCCCCAGCTGCTCCGGGCCCCAGCTGCTTCCTGTTTAAGCTCTGCACCCATCAGGCATGGATCTTCCCTCCCTTTTCCCTTCCCTCCACTCTTCTGCTATCCCCTTATCTTAGAAGCTCCAATCTCCCGGACCCCTTGGCCACTCCAATCACACTCTATTGTTTTCTTGATCAATGTGACACATGTCCATTCCTCTATCACATAGTTCTGCTGTGCCACCAACTTGGTTTGTTTTTTGTTTGTTTGTTTGTTTTAAAAAGTCGTGTGGTCTCGAAAGCCTTTAATCCTAGCACTTGGGAAGCAGAGGCAGGCGGATTTCTGAGTTTGAGGCCAGCCTGGTCTACAAAGTGAGTTCCAGGACAGCCAGGGCTACACAGAGAAACCCCGTATTGAAAAAAAACAAAAAAAAACAAACAAACAAACAAACAAAAAAAGACAGGGCCTCATGTAGCATTAAATAGCCTTGACCTTGCTATATAGCCTGGGTTGATCCTGGACTCTTGATTCTCCTGCCTCAGGAGTGCCTGAGTCACAGACCTGAACCTCCAACAGGGCTTTCTCCTTCCAGCGTTTCCTGCTTTCTCCCACGGCTGTCGGAAAAGCTCCCGTGTCTGAAGTCAAGTGCCTGCTCCCCAGCCAGCCTGAAGTTTCAGACTTTGGGCCCCAGTCCTCACCTCACACCAGCCACTATCTTCTGCTCTTCCTCCTCCTCCTGCTTGTTTTTATTTTTCAAGACAGGGTTTATCTGTGTAGCCCTGGCTGTCCTGGAACTCTGGAATGCACTCTGTAGACCAGGCTGGCCTCGAACCCAGAGATCTGCCTGTCTCTGCCTCCTGAGTGCTGAGATTAAAGGGCCGCGCCGCCTATCCCTGGGTCTGCCAGCCAGTTCTGACTGGCATTGCCATGCCCCCTCGGTTGCTCACCTCTGCTCAGGGCCTCTAGTTGCAGTCTTTCAGGCTGCAAGATGAGCAATCCTGCTGCCGGCACGGCCTCATCTGTACCAGCTTCTCTCGGTCCATGAACACAGGGACTGGTGCTGTGCCCAGCACCTGACGGCTGCGTTCCTGTCTGCCCAGGCTGCAGAAACAATGCCACTTTCCCCACGGGCCTAGGACTGAGTCTTCCAGTACTGGAGATGGAAGGGTGGACATGAAGACCCGATTGGGGAGTGAACTACCATACAAAGGATTTGTCCAGGGAGGGACAAAGATAAGGAACCTAATAATAATAACTGGTATTTTTAAGACTTTGCTGCCTCTGTGCAATGATTTAGGAAGAGCAAACCACCCTCTCAAAAGGACACAAGTAAGCTGCCTACAGCTGCAAACTGCCACTTCTAATCTCCGCCAGCCAGCTCAGTGGGAGTATTCACTCCCTGTCCTTCATACCAGACATCCAAAGTTGACTCTTGTCTTCAGGGACTTAATCATGGGCCTACTCAGCAGGCCCAGTGCCACCTGACTAACAAGGCTGACAGATGTTAAGTTAAATGATATAATTGACATAATGAATGCATTTAAACCCCCTGGTGCTGAGCTAACTTGTAGCAACAAAGTAATTTTTATGCTCAGGAGAAGCTACAGCATTTTTTTTTTTTTTTAACAAGACCCTTTCCTTTCCCTTTCCCTTTCTCTTTCTCTTTTCCTTTCCCATTCTCTTTTCCTTTCCCTTTCTCTTTTCCTTTCCTTTCCTTCTTTCTTTCCTTAAAAACAAAACAAAACATAACAACAGAGTCTCATGTACCCCAAGCTGAACTCCAAGTCCTTGGGTAGCTGAAGATGACTTTGAATTTCAGGTCCCTACTCCTCCCAAATGCTAGGATTGCAGGTGTGTACGGCTACAGTGGATTATGCAGCTCTGGGGAAGGATCAGAACCCCGGGCATGCTGGGCCAGTGCTCCACCAACTGAGTGCCTAATGCAATCCCAACCCCTCATCAGAATTCTTCACTGATACTTCCTCATGTAGGATGAACTCACAAAGCCTGGTGCCCCACACCCTTCCTGGCAGATCCTTGCATCTCCTTTCCCTATTCTTCCCTTGGGCCTTTTGCTGCTCCCCTTTCACTGTCTCACAGTCCCTGCGACTTTAACTCTGCTAGTCATTCCAGCTGTGTTGGTTCTTACCATCTCAAGCTGACTGGCCAGTTTCTTTCTCTGCCTCCACCCTTCTAGCACTAAGTTTATAGGTTGTTTATTAGACAGGCAGTGTTTAATACAATTATCAGATGACCAAGGAAGCTGCAGGGCAAGAAGTTGAGAACAAAAGGTAGTACGGTTGGGGCATGACAGTAAATTTTCAGTAAAATGAAACAGAACACAACAACAACAACAACAACAACAAAATAATAACTCACAGATGAGAAATAAACACGCTCAGAGAATAAGTGCCCAGTCCCTTGGGACACAGCCTGAGCTGAGCTGGGCAGAGATCTGAAGTCAAGCCACAGAGGGTCTGTTTGTAGGGCCTTGGCCAAGTGAGGCCTTCGGGGGTGGGGGTGGGGGGGGACACCTTTTCACGTCGTCACTCCCGCCCACCTGCTAGTTTACCCTTTTGTCGCTGCAGCGTCAGCAGCTCCCAAGTATCACCTTCACTCTGCGGGCCAAAGTATTGGTATTCTGGGTCGATCTGAGTAGGGGACACCAGACCTAGGAGCACTAGGGGAGTCAGCAACGGAACCAGGTGGCTCCGGGCCATGCCCGGACTCCAACCGACCCCAACGCGCCCCGTGGCCGAGGCTCGCGCGGAGCCCACAGCACAGACAATCCCAGCATCCGTAAGGGCACACCCCCACCCAACCCTTGTGCAAGCGTGTGGACCCGGCCACGCGCCCCCCCTTCTGCAGCCGCAATGGATCCGACCGCGGTGCTGTCCCGCCCACCTCCCCGCGCCCTGCCTGGTGTGGTTTGGGCCACGCATAAAAGATTCCCGGGCCTAGGGCTCTCTCGGTGCTGAGATCTCTTTCCTGTCTCTACTCGTGTCTGAACGTCCGTGTGTCCGGCTCTTGCCCACGCAGGTAAGAAAACGCAGAATGCACACGAATGGGAGGAGCCCCACTAGTGTGGTGCAGGCCTCATCACGACCTCTATGTTTGGAGGTCTTTGTTTTCCATGCTCAATGGTGGCCGCTTTTGTCCTTGCCCGGGAAACCAAGGCCGGAGCCCTAGCTTTCAGGCTGGATCACCGAGCTCGCAGCCCATCACTCTTAGCTTAACTCTCCTATTCTGGAAATAGGGGCTCACGTCCCCCTCCCCTCGCACTCGGTCTGACTCTGTAGTTCGGGTAGCAGCGGTGACCCCATCATTCGTTCCCTGTTTATGGGGGCGGGTATTCAGAGGCCTCGCAGACTTTATACTGGAAGGGTGAATATGAGCGCTCCTTCCATCTCTCTCGGATTTAGTATCTAGACTTAGTACCAAAAGTGACCTTGGAAAGGCAAGACAAAGGGTCTTCTGAGGCTCTAAAGACCAAGCTGTGTGGGTCTCTGATTTCAGTCATGGCCTCCGGCAACGCGCACATCGGAAAGCCAGCTCCTGACTTCACGGCCACCGCGGTGGTCGATGGTGCCTTCAAGGAAATCAAGCTTTCCGACTACAGAGGTGAGTCTGCGCGGAGTGGGAGCAGGTGGGTCAGGGTCTACACGTGAAAGAAGTTAACACTGACTTCCCTTCCGTTGTTCCCCTCCTCCCTAGGGAAGTACGTGGTCCTCTTTTTCTACCCACTGGACTTCACTTTTGTTTGCCCCACGGAGATCATCGCTTTTAGCGACCATGCTGAGGACTTCCGAAA
>NC_034609.1:9449373-9450250 GCF_900095145.1 Mus pahari
GGATCAATACCCCACGGAAGGAGGGAGGCTTGGGCCCCCTGAATATCCCTCTGCTTGCTGACGTGACTAAAAGCTTGTCCCAGAATTACGGCGTGCTGAAAACTGATGAAGGCATTGCTTACAGGTACGGCAGGGACCTCGGCCCAGCTCCAGGAGCCCCCTCCTCAGAGCTCAAGGGACCACTGTGTCTGGTGAGGGGTGTGTGTTCCCTTCCTGTCCCTGGCAGTAGGTGGTCTCCCAGATCCTCACTGTGAACCCTCATGTCTTCAGGGGTCTCTTTATCATCGATGCCAAGGGTGTCCTTCGCCAGATCACAGTCAATGACCTACCCGTGGGACGCTCTGTAGATGAGGCTCTCCGCCTAGTCCAGGCCTTTCAGTATACAGACGAGCATGGGGAAGGTGAGTGAGTTTTCACAAAGGGAAAGGCTGCCTCAGCTCTGCCCAGCGTGTATCTTTGTGGGATGGACATTAAAACCTCATGCCAGGGCTGAAGAGAGGGCTTAGCAGGTAAAAGCACTGGCTGCTCTTTCAGAGGACCGGGGCTGGATTCTTAGCATCTACATGGTGGCTCATAATCATCTATAATTCCAGTCTCAGGGAATCTGATGCTCTGTCCTGACCTCTTCCTGCACCAGGCATGCACCCGGTACACAGATAAACATGTATACAAGATGAACTGGAGAGTTGGCTCTGTGGTTAAGGGCACTTGTTCTTTCAAAAGAGCAGGTTCTAGCCCTATCACCCACATCTATGCTCACCACGTCCTGGGGTACCAAGCATACAGGGTACACAGACACATAAAATAAAAAATAATAATAAAGGCCGGGCGTGGTGGCGCATGCCTTTAATCCTAGCACTTGGGAGGCAGAGGCAGG
>NC_034609.1:9452054-9456293 GCF_900095145.1 Mus pahari
TCACTCCCTCCACCACATGTATGTGTGTAATTTTTTTTTTTTTTTTTTTTAAAGGAAAGGATCTCAGTATATATTCATGTTGGCTGGAGCTAGCTATATAAATCAAACTGGCCTTGAACTCAGAGAGATCTGCCTGCCTTTACTTCTTCAGTGCTGGGATTAAAGCATAAGATGCCATAACCCCCCCCTCTCCTCCTTTAAAAACTTCTTTGTGTTAGTGATCAAAGCAAAGCCCCAAACACACTAGACAGTGCATTCACAGAGCTATGCTTCCAGCCCAATCGCAGCACTTCACCATGGAAGGGAAAACTGACCATAGATGCAAAGGTTGGTAGGGTTAAGGCTAAGGGAGAGAGTGGATTGAAGGGGCTAAGCATTGTGACTCAGGCCTGTGACCTCAATTCTTAGGAGCAGGGGATCACCGGGGTAGCTTAGGCTGCAGAAGGAGGTTCCAGTTTAGAATGAAATGGGTAGACTTGGGGATACATGCCTGAAGTTCCAGCATCCGGGCAGCAGAGGAAGGAAGATCAATGCATGTTTGAGGCCAACCTGATCTATACAGAGAAAATTGCAGGCCAGCCAGAGACCCATTCTTTAAAAAAAAAAAAAGAAAAGAAAAGAAAAAGGGGCTGAAGGATAAGTAGGTGTAGAATGCTTGTCTGGCTTGCACAAGATCAAGGCTTAGACTTCAGTACTACAGCATTTGGAGCTGGGCATGGTAATACATATAGGATAAGAGGCTGAGATAGGAGCACCATGGGCTCAAGGCCAGCCTGGGCTACATAGATTTCCTCAACAACAACAGAACAAAGGACAGAAGAAACAAAATGATGGAACAGAAAATGTCACTTCAAACTGGTCTGAACAGGGTCTTCTGTCCACATGCCACCTGTTTGGCTTTTAGCTCCCAGCCTTTTATTGTGGGGCCTCTGTGCTGGAGAAGGAACTGCCTGTCCCTGACCTTGGTGGTGGAGCTGAGCCTCACACGTGTTCATCCTTGTGTGTTTTCTAGTCTGTCCTGCTGGCTGGAAGCCCGGCAGTGACACCATCAAGCCCAATGTGGATGACAGCAAGGAATACTTCTCCAAACACAACTGAGATGGGTAAACATCGGTGAGCCTGAAGCTTGGATCTCACCTGTGCCCCGACCTGGATGTCCTGTGCTGGCCCAGAAAAATGCTAGATCTTTCTCCACTCTCTGAAGGGGCTGGAGTCTAGGTTGAGGCTTTCTCATTAACCACCTGTAATCTGGTGAATAGTGACCCTGCCCTGAGCACACCCAGCTGGGCCCAGGTCTATAGGAAACCAATAAAGTATTAGGGACAGTGTAAGTCTGTGTTGGTGTGTGTTTCGTATTTGACTCAGACTCTTTACACTCTGGCTTGTGCAGCTGACTCTGTAATTACGTCTCTTCACCACAAGGTGGAGGCATCACCTCGTTCACACGCCATGGCCTGAGCATGGTGGGACAGTAAGCCCAAACAAATCCTAGGACTGGAGGGATCCTTTAAGAGCACTTGCTGCTTCTGCTGAACATCCAGGTTCCATTCCTGGAACTTAAATAGTTGCTTACAACCCTCCTTAACGCCAGATCCAACATCCTCGTCTGATCCTCCGGCACCAGGCATGTACATGTAGATGGGCAGAACATGCATAGACATGAAATAAATACCTCTATTAAAAAAAAAATATCAGTAGGCAGTTTACTTCTGGATTCTGGCTCTTAGACTAGTGCCCATATCTTAACATTAACTATATAAAATGGTATGTAACAACTGGGATCTTCACTGGGCTTTCACATTGGCTGGGAATAAAAACTAAAGTCAAATTGCCCTGTGAGTTCAAGTATGTGAACCTCTAGGCTCTGACCCATTTTTGTCTGGTACACTGGGCAGTAGAGAGACCGGTAGTGGGAGTCGCTGAGAACGGGTGCGGGTTAGACTAGGAGGTGGGTATTTCACTGAGCTGTATGCACTTGGGTAGCTTTTCTTTCTGAGTTTCACTTTTCATTTCACAAAACAAGGATGATCTGGTCATTAGTTTTACTTCATTTTTTGACACGAGTCCCCACACTGTGGCTCCTTCAGCCTCAGCTTATTCTGGGGTCCTGCTGTTGTTGATACCTTCTGGGTGTTATTTGGAATTCTTTACCTTCATGCTAGGGATGCATGGAAACCATAGTCTCTTGAATGATATGGAAGCCCTCGACCACGGAGCCCCACCCACACCTAGCTATCTCTTGGAATTTAATGTGTTCTCAAAGCCCCTGGTTGGGCCTCCCTAGAGGTCATCCACCCTACTGTGGTTCATTCCATTTCAGGCACACTCTTAGAGTTTTTCAGATGATCTTGCTTTGGCTACAAGAACTATGGCGGAGGGAGCACACCTTTACTCTGTCCCGAACCTACACTGACAAAATCCGCTGGAAAGCTGACAGTTCAGTCTGTAGATGAGCTCGCCTCCCTCCCCCCAGAAGGCACGTTTTGAACTTATATTCCTTTTCCTAGCTCTCATCACCTTATTCAAACCATGTTTGCTTTCGTTACAAAGGAAAAAAAAAAAAAAAAAAAAAAGTGTGGTGTTTTGTGGGTGGGAGGGTGCAGTGCCTATGGGAGCCAGAAGAGGGCATTGCATCCCCTGAATCAAGGGAGTTTGTGAGCTTTCTAAGGTGGGCTCAAGGCGAAGCAGCATACTTGTACCGTCTGGAATACATACCCTTAACTGCTAAGCCATCTCTCCAGCCCCTCTTTCTTTTTTCTAAGAGGTGTGTGTGTGTCTCAGGCATGTGAAGGTAAATGGTTTTTCCTCCTGGGTCCAGGAACCAAACTTAGGTAACAGTGGCAAGCATCTAAGCCATCTCTACCTGCCGAACCATCTCGTCTCACTTACCCCATCTGCTTTCCTTTTTTCTGTCTGCACTGTGTCTGAGGTTTTTGTTTGTTTGAGGTCAGGTTATGTTTATTTTGTTTTGAGAAAGAGCCTTTCTCTGTAGCCTAGACAAGCTTGAGGCCCGTTCCCTTCATCACTGAATTAGTCCTCGGCTTCACCTGAGTGGCACGGTTTCCTTTTCGCTGGGGGTCTTCCAGCTTCAAGGGCACCCAGATCCCATCAGCAACCAGCAGCTTTGAACCTCCCACCTCAGCTGCTGAGAAGCGGGCTGTGGCGACGCCCAGCTGCCCAAACAACTGCCCGGACAGGACCAGACCTGGCAGTCGCCAGCTTCTGGCACACGGGGGGGGGGGGGGAACACTGGAGGTCGGAGGTCGGGCGCCGCCCTTCCTGGCGGGAGTCGCCCTGACGGCGTCCGCCACTACAGGGAGGCTGTAGTTACTCTCCGCCAGGGTCGGTCCAGTGGAGGGGGCGTGGGCGCGGCGGGGCTCCGGCGCCAGTCTGTTGAGAGCCGTTCGGAAGGCTCCCAGGGCTCCTGAGAGCGCGGCCCTCCCGCCGCGGGCGCCCTGGACCCGGGCCTGGGGCTTTCCGCGCCCAGAAAGCCGCCTGCTCGGGAAAATCCCGGCCCCCTTCCCGGCGCCGCGGCCCTGCCCGGCAGAGCGGGGGGAGGGGATTCCCGGAATTTGCCCGGAGACCGCACTGGCGTCACTGAGCCGAATAGGCCCATATATGGGCAGAGCTTCCGTAACGTCAGCGGGGAAAGCCCCGGCGCGCTCTGCTGGGCGGGGTCGTGCTTGCACATTCCGCGTTTTGTCCAGGGTAGCTTGTTCCCCGCCACTGCCCGCCTGCGCAGCGTCTGATGCCAGGACTCAGGGGATAGGCGGTCTGGGCGTTTGTACTGAACCTTATGATACCTGAAAGGAGCGACCTACAAACAGCTCCGAGCTTGGGGCAGCCCAATCTTCTCCCTCCATCCGCCCAGCTTGGAAGAAAAAAAGAGACCACAGAAATTAATAAAGACAATTTTTTTTTTTACTTAAATAGATTCAATAAAAAGTCAAACACACACACAAACACATCTTTAAAATAGACTTTAGACACGAAGTGCGTGTTTCTTCTCCACAGTACTATGCAGAGGGGGAGGGCAGGGGGCGGAGGTCCCTCCCTAGTATCCCCACAGGCTGAGTACCAGGCGGCGGGGCCAGCTCCGCCGCGACAGCCCCCTTCTCCCCGCCCTGTTAAATACAGAAATATAGAGCCGGGCGTGGTGGCGCACGCCTTTAATCCCAGCACTCGGGAGGCAGAGGCAGGTGAATTTCTGAGTTCGAGGCCAGCCTGGTCTACAGAGTG
>NC_034609.1:9456473-9462678 GCF_900095145.1 Mus pahari
AAAAAAAAAAAAACATACAAAATACGCTGGAAGGGGGCCATGTAAACCTCGAGGTGAAAGGACTGGGCGCAGGCGGGCGGGCCGGAGTCCAGTGTGTGAGCTGCGCCCCAGGCCTTTTGGCGGGTGCCCATCGCCTGCCCCCCTCACCCCAGTGAGGGGCAGGCGCCCAGCCTTCAAGGCTGGGGGTGTCCGTATGGAGCAAGGGAGGCTCTCAGAAGGCGTGTCCTTTGACCCCTAGCAGCAACTGGCAGCCGTTGCTGACATGGGTCATGACCTTCTGCTTGAGCTGCGCCACTTGCTCCCGTAGGAGGCCGGCAGCACTCGACAGCCCGGCGTTCTCAGCCTTGAGTGTCTTCACCTTGTCCTCCAGGCGCGCGATGCGCTCCAGCTTCCGCTTCCGGCACTTGGTGGCCGCCAGCCTGTTCCGCAGTCGCTTTCGCTCCACTTTGATGCGCTCCTGGTCTTCCATGTTGATGGGGGACACAGGCGGCGTGGCGTCGCGGCTGCGTGCCTCTGGTACGGTCTGCGGTTCCTCTTTAAAGGCGGAAGCGCCGCGACTCAAGCCCAGCTGTGCCGGGTGGCCGCCCGCAAAGGGTGGTGCATGTGGGAGGTAGCTGATGGTGGCCGTCGGGTATGAGCTCCCAGTCCCGACGGCGGTCCCGGAGCCTCCAGAGGGTGCAGAGGCTGGGGAGTAACTGCTGAGGTTGGTGTAGACGGGAGGCGGCTCTGGACCGGCATAGACGCCCCCTGGGCCGGCCTGGGGACCCCCGCTGGCGCCCAGGGACACGTTGGGGGGCGTCACGTGGTTCATCTTGTGGAGGTCGTCCAGGGCTTTGACAAAACCGTCCGCAAAGCCCTCCTGCTCCTCGGTGACGCCGCCCCCTGTACCTCCACCGCTGCCACCCCCACGGTGGTAAAAGTACTGTCCCGGAGGCGTGGGCGTCGTCGTGATCACGCCGTTGCTGTTGGGGACGATCAAGCGCTCCAGTTCCGTGGAGGCTAGCTTCAGAGATGCGCCTGTGTCTGATCCCTGACTCGAAAAGTAGCTGCCTGCCCCACTGCCCTCTGGGCCTGGACCCCGCGCCCCAGGACCCTTGAGACCCCGATAGGGATCCGCCAGGTTGAGCGCCAAGGTGGGTTTCAGGAGTTTGTAGTCGTGTAGAGACAGACTGCCAGGGCTCCGACCGTATCCCGCCGCTGCGTAAGAGTCGTCGTGATAGAAAGGCTGTTCCATTTTCGTGCACATCCGGGCGGCCTGGGCGATCTGGGAAAGGTCCCCCTGTAGGGCCGCCCCCGGCCTCGCTGCGGCGAGCGGCGAGCTGTCCTCGGCTGTGGCAGGACCCGGAGTCCGGTCGCGCGTTCTCGGGAGCTGGAGACCGTCGGCAGCGGCCGGTTGGCAGCTGTGCGTAAAAGCGCTGCCCGGCTTCCGGAGCTTTTCTCTCCCTCCGTGGTGCGCCTGCTTTCTCGGCGTCGCTTCCCTCAGTTCCCCGCTCCCAGCAGGATCCGACGCTGGCCTGGCCACCCTCAAGGTCCCCAGTGCTCGGCCCCAGCCCCAAGCTTTTATACTGAATTTGTCAGCTGCGGAAGTGCACTCTGATTGGCCGACGCGGGAGCCAGGCCCCCGCGGCCCCCTCCTAGAGCGTGGGGAAGGGGAGGAGGCGGCTCGCGTCACTGTCAGGAAGCGCGTGTCCTTGTAAACAGCGGCCACGAGCCGGGTGGCTCTGCGCGGCTGCAGGGGGAGGGGCTGTGGAGACAGAGACACTCAAGCATAGGGATGTGGAGGGGCCGAGGCACATAGGGGTTAGAGCTGCGGGAGTACAACCGGGTGCTTATGAGATACACTGCAAGTGGAGATGGGGTGCCTCAGGATATACCCGGAAACGTCTCGCGGGACCCAGAGTAGCTGTGGCTTGTGAAGTGACAATACAGTAGAAGACCCCAGAAAACAGGGAAGGTGCGAAACGGGGACAATTGTTAACATTTGGCCTAGGAATTAACCATGTACAAAGTGCTTAAAGAACTGGAATTGTCACAGTTGGGAGGAAAGGGCCAAGACATGGGGCTCAGGTACCTATTGTACAAGAAATGAGTAGGGGCTCTAGAGTTCATAGATGAGTCTGAGGATTTCCCCATAAGTGGAAAAGGGAAGGAATTTTGGGGAGGTCAATTTAGATATTCAGGAGAACAAGGGTCCTGGGAACGCTGAGGTAATAGGCATAGAAGATGGGAACATATCTTGCAAAGGTTGGGGTCATTGTGGTTATTTGCAGAATTCTGATGGAGAATTAAAGTGGTCTGGACATAGCTTCCTCCCGAGCTGTGAAGGCGATGACAGGAAGGTACCTGAGATCTGCCTGAGAAGATGACTCGGAGGATCCCAGAGACAAGGGACTTGTACGAATGAGGCTGTACCTCGTAGGTGGTCTCTAGGCACTGACATGCCCGGTACTTCAGCCCAAAGCCCTCCCTTAGTCACCTGGGGCTCGCCCGATATCCTGTCAGCTTTTGGAGGGCCGATGGGGCGGGATAGCTGGGGTGCGGTCGCCCAACCCCACTCCCTTCCTTAGAAACAGGCTAGGGAAAGAGAGCCGAGGCAGGAAGTGTGGCAACAACCCCGAGGGGGAAAGAGCCCGGCCCTGTCTCGTCATTGTGAGCCTAGGGGATGGTGCGCCCTACCCTGTGCCTGCCAAATTCTGCGCCTGGGAAGAGGAACCCAGGCAAGCGACCCTTGGGGAAGTCACAACCCAGCTACAGACGCTTCTAGTCATAGTCTGCTCTCCCCCCATCTAGGAATGGTTCAGCCTGCAACCATCGGCGACTACTAAGCCTGGCCGCCGAGGACTGTTCCATTGGCCGGCTGGAGGGGGGATGCAGCCTGGGAGCGGGGCCTCGTCACCAAGGCAACAGGCTGGAGTCCGTGAATTGGATTGGGGGCGGGGCAACCCCCTGAATTTCTCTCCCCAGCATCCATATTAGGGCACAGGAAGAGGTGGGACCAGCGCAGTCTTGGGGCGGCAAACTAGGAGCCAGGAACTCGAGGTAGCTGCCAGGTCCCAGGGCGCGCCCGGGCCCCCGGACTGCTAGTCCGGACCAGCCTCCACCGCCACCCCCGGGTTCTCCCGCCCCCCGGCGGCCTGACCCAGCCCCTCGGAACAGCTCTGGGGCTGAGTCCTGTCCCGCCCGGCCAGGTTGGACCCAGCCTGGCAGGTCCCCGCCTGCCCAAGGGCCTGGGTCGGACTTTGCCCCTGGCCCGTCGGGGCGCGGAGGGGGCGGGGTAATGCTTTCGGGCATCCCTGGCGCCTGGGCAGGCTGGTACAGAGCTGCCTCCTCCCCTGGGTATGTGCCCTTCCCTTCTACCAGAAGGTCTAGGGTCCCCATTCCCTACCACTTATCTTTGAAGTCAGAATACTCTTCTCATCTACTTCCACTTAAGTCGGGGGTGAGCTACCTTCTACTACACAGAATACCTAAAGGAAGTAGTCCCCTGATCTGAGGACCTTCTTCCCACCCAAGTAAAAGGGCAAAAATCGCAAAGCGAGAAAATGGGAGAACACAAAGCCCCTTCTCCAGGAATGGGAAGATAGAGGTTTAAATAGCAGGCCTTGCAGTTAGGTAGGTGGGACTTCAAGTATTGTGGGAGCCACCAGAGAGAGGGTGAGAGTCCCATCTCTTCCTCTTTCTCAGGTCTCTGGAAAGATAAAGGAGGGCACTTCAGAGAGAAGCTTAAGGACTAGGGCTAAATGGCAGGATCAGAGCTTACAGAGTTTACCTAGTGTTCGACAAAAGGAAATCAAAAGAGGCAAAAAAATAAATAAATAAATAAAAAATAAAAAAAATAAAAGCTCTGAAGGACACAGGGGAAGTCCAGTAGAGTAGGGGCCTTGGAGAAGGAGGAGCTGGGGACATCCCAGTCTTTGAAGGATCCTTGTGACCCTTAAGTCCTCCTTCCCATCTTGCCCTTGTTTGAAAACCTCCCCTCCCCCACTACAATCTCAAGGGAGATTCCAGAAGCCGCTGAGTCTGTGGGCAGGCTGCCAGGCCTGTGTCTCCTGCCCATGCTAATAACTGCAGCTGACATGTGGCCTTGCCTGAGGGGTACTGGCCGCAGCAGCGTTGGGGCCAGGGCAGGACCGAGGGCAACATGTTGAGAAGCCAACCTGCCTGTCCCACTGGCCAGGAGACCACACTGACTCACCCATGCCACAGCTGAGGCTGGCTAGGCCAAAGCCAAGTCCTGGAGAAAGGCCAGGTCTGCCCAGAGGGTCGAAGAGAAGACAAGAGTGGGAGGCTAGGGACGGAAAGGCAGGACAAGAGGAGACACCCAGAGAGACAGATGGGCCAGGTTAGTCTCCTGCAGACACGGAGACTGGGAGACACTTAAGACAGGCAGACAGACTGTCTGAGAAATAGTAATTATTTTTTTAATAGCTAACACTTAACATGGTTCTTACCATGGACCAGACACTGTTCTAAAGTGGCTTACATCAAGTCCATCATTGGCCACTTCCAATGATCCAGGCAGTTGCGTGTGATGTGTGAATTTTCATTTAACAAATGAGAAATTGAGGTACAGGAAATGGCCTTTACTAACGTCTCAGAGCTCAAAGTACTGGAATTGGTACACAGTCTGCTGGCTCTCTCGGGACACTGCTGTGTTGTAGTGTAGATGGGCATTTATGTAGTAATGCACTATGTAGTAGTGTAGCCACATATAACACTCTCGTGAGAAGGCTTTTGCAAAGGGTCCTCCCCCCTCCCCCAAGAAGCAGAAGTAGCTTTGGGCACACAAAGGTGATACTGGCAATTATGCCAGAGTGGGGTCTTCCTTCACACTTTCTGCATGGGTGTCTGCAGGGGGTGGGGAGGAGACCAGCCAGGGAGGGCAGGGCTGGCCAAGCTGGTACAGCCGGTTCCAGGCCCCTACCATTCTCACTCTTGTGGCCTGGGCACCACCTCCTCAAGTCGCCCTGCTGGCGCCAGGCCTGCCCAATGTGGAGGGTGTAAAGATAGTCCCTTCCCCCATACCGCCTGAGCTACAGATCAGCACCAGGTGGGCCTTCCTTGCCAGGTTTCCCTACATCCCAGGGCCCGGGGCCAGGGGCTACCATTCAGGACAAGGAGGAAGTTCATCCCCACCCACCCACAGGTCTCTGGGGCTTTTGGTCTTGGCACCAGGGACTTCTCCTTCTTATAAATAGTTTGGTGACCATCTCCTCCCTGGGCCCACTGATTAGTGCCACGGCTGCCACCACCAGGAAACTGGGCTGGGGGCTGCCTGTGAGTCATGCAGCGGGCGGGCTGGGGCAGGAACCCACAAGTCCTAGCACCCAGTCCCCAGGCCCTGCCCTGGGTGTGGACTGGTGGCTGTGCCACAAGAAGCTAAGGACCAATTCCAGAGGTCTTCTCTAGGACGCCCCAGACTGCCAGTCACCCTCCGCCCCTGCTTCTGTGGCTTCAAGGGTCCCTCACCCTCATCTAGAGAGGAAGTTTCTGGGTCTTCTTGGAAACATGCTCTATCTTCACACTGATTCAACGGGGCCCAGAGGGAGTTTCCCACACAGCTGTCAAAGACTTGGGGGCCTGAGCTCCAAGGTGTCCCCTTTAAGAGAGATATAAGTAAAAACACCGGAGCCTGCCCAGCAGAGGAAGCGGGAGAAGAGCAGGGAAGTAGGGGTGATGTTGGGAGAGGAAGTGCCAGGATCTCTGGGTCCCGCAGAACCTCAGCAAAGGGTGGATGGGGGTGTGTGTGCGTGTGGTTGGCCTGTTAGGGCCTGTGTGAGTGCATGAGGCCTGCTCTGGGCTTCTGCTTGCCTGTTGGTCCAACCCTGCAGGGGGTGTGGGCCTATTTGTGAGAGTTCAGTTCTGCTTTGTGTGGATAGGGTGAAGGTGAGACGAGTGTGTGTGTGTGTGTGTGTGTGTGTGTGTATGTGTGTGTGTGTGTCTTACTGGATAGGCTACATAGGGCTCTATTCTAGGCATGCACGTGGCTAACATTTTTGTGTCTGGTTTGTGAGTGCAAGGTAGGTGTTTTGCCTTACGTGTGTGAAATGTCTTTATGTTTATATGCAATACATGGCTGGTCTCTGCGTGTATGTGTATAGCCTATAACTGCTTAACCGTGCCCCTACCTTGCACATATAGACCAGCTATGTCTATGTATATACTCCAAACATAGACGGGGGGGGGGGGGCAGGACATAAGTATG
>NC_034609.1:9462764-9471841 GCF_900095145.1 Mus pahari
AGAGAGAGAGAGAGAGAGAGAGAGAGAGAGAGAGAGAGAGAGAGAGAGGCCTGGTTGGTCTGTGGTGTGTGTGTGTTATGTGGTCTGTGGCTGGCTGTATGTGTATGAGAGAGCATGAATACCTTGTGTGCTTATGAACAGTCTGTGTGACTACACAGCTTCTGTCAGGGTATCTCCATTCTCGTGTATTCATAAATGCGGGGCTGTGGCCTGTTTCTGCCTGTCTACATTAGCTACTTGTTTGTCCAGACCACACCTGAGAATGTGTCTTTGAGCCCCTCGTGCTGTGTTGCATCTGTTGGTTAGGTCTACTTAAGAGGCCATGGCTAGGCATGGCCGTACAGGCCTTTCGTCCCAGGCCTCAGAAGTCAAAAGCAGGAGGATCTCTGAGTTCTAGGCCATCTGGGTCTACAAATTGAGTTTCCAAGCTAACTAGGGCTACACAGTGAGATCCTGCCTCCAAAACAAACAAACAAAAACCTGCAGAAAACCCCTAGGTGATTGTATGTAAGTCTCCATCTCCAAATGAATGTGCCTCAATGATGTTGAACGGTGCCTGGGGCCTTCTGACGGGAGGGTATGTGGGTGACTGTGACACTTCTGTCTGTAGATGTAGGTCTGTCTCTCGTGTTTCTGTAATGATATTGCTTGTGCGTGTGGCCTAGAGGCTCTCAGTGTGTGCCTATCCTTTCTGGGAATGTCAAACTACTGCTGTGTGCTGATACCCAGCCTGTGTGCAGAGCTGGTTTGTCAGGGTCACACCTATCTGGGGTCACACCTGCCTGCTTTGTCTGACGTTCTGGAGGTTGAGTCCACTGCCTCCTTGTGCTTCCTAGACCACTGAGCTCCATCCACACCTCCTCTGCCTGCTTTTTGACCTGTGGCTGCCTTTGAGTTCTTTCTTCCCTCTAACCCTGGGCTACATCTCCAGAGCCTTGTTTCTGACTTGGCCCGAGTCACTGCACCCACCACTGCCCAGTGGCTGTCTGCCTTCCCTGTGTGTCCCTGGCTAATGTATCAGTGGCCTGTGTCACAGAGGTTTGTTCCTCTGGACTGGCTCTCTCAGGGTGACCGTGTATGTGTGTACATTCCTGCATAGCACCCCCCTTCAATCCCTCCCCCACAGTCTAGCCACCCTGGGCATGTTTACTTTGCCCCCAGCCTATGTCTGCCCTGCCCTGGGAGGGACTGACCCTCTTGTCTGTCCAGCTAGCAGTCCACAGGATGTTCCCGAGACGCTGTTTCCGGCCACCCGCAGGTCAGGACCCAGGCGTCCAGGGTGGCGGGGGGTGGGGCTGTTTCGTTGGGGGGTCCATGTCAGGGCATGAGAATGAGGGTGGGGGCGGGGAAGGGACTAGCCCAACAGGTTCCGCCTCATTCCTGCCCCGCCTCTCACTTCCTGGGTGCCAGCCCGGGGCAGGGGTGGACAGAATGAACCCCATGGCCTCAGAGAACGTGGGTGGGGCACAGAGTAGGTGTTTTCTGCTGGGCACCTGGACATCTAGGTCTGAGGCACCCCTCCCTCCCTCCGTGTCCAGCTCTGAATTCAGAGCGTCCCATCTATTATTCATCTAATCAGCACAACAACTCAAAGAGCTGGACGTCGTTTTCAGATGGGAAAACAAGCGAGAGAAGAGACAGGATTTGAATCGAACCAAGCTCTGTACATAGCTGAGACTTCACAAGAGCCACAGCCACCCTTCCCCTCTAAGCTGGGTGTCTGTGGGGTTCAGTAGGAGCTCTAGTCCCCATGAGGCCAGGCTTTCAAGGGAGTACCCGCTTGTTCTGAGTCAAAAAAGCCCCTGGATGAAATGAATAAGAAAACGACTTTAACCGTTTCATTGCCACGATAGGCTCTGCCAAAACTTCCTGTGGGCTGGTGGGCGGGGGCACTAGGTTCCCGGAGTTAGGCCGGGGGAGGATCTCTTAATTCAAGGATGGGGGAAGCGTCCCCAGTGGCTTTCGCAATGGCCAACGAAAGGGGACGCCCGCCCGGCCTCTTGTCTCGGGAGGTGCAACGCCTCACTCGAGGTCTCCAGAACTTGATTCCTGGTCCTGGATACCCGGAGGGGGGTCCCAAAGTTCCCTCCTCAGGGGCCTGAGTCATACACAGGGAAAGCCGCGAGGCATGAGTCATCTAGGCAGAGCAGGGGGAGTGAGGCCGAGTGCGGTCTGGGGACCCCAGGGCTGGCCTGAGTCACGCACGCCCTGGCCTTTCTGACCCCCAGCCCTGCGGTGCGGAGATCAGGAGTGGGAAGCACATGGTCGGCGGGAGGAAGGGCAGTGCGGGAAGGAAGCAAGCGCCTGCTGAGCCAGGAAGCTGTTTCCATGGCAGCCGGGGGGGGTTGTCTCTGCTCACAAGAGGAAGGTCTTCTCAGCAGGGACTGCCCCGCCCAGCTCGCTGGGGAAGGCCCCGTTCGTTCGGCCCTGGGGCCCCGAGTTTCGGGTCGGGCAGGAAGGGGTTAACGGCAGTCCCCCTCCGAGTTTCACCTGCGCTCCCAAGTCTCTCGTTCCGCAGCACTGGGCCCCAGCGCTCCCGCGGCTGCCCCCGCGCGCTCACGTACGCTTACAGCCACCCCACCCCCGGCTTGTACTCGCACGCAAGACCGCGTCGGGCTCCACGCACGCAGCGAACTCCTTCGTGTTGCACGTCACGAACGACGCACGCGCCCCCGCAATGCGGGGTGGAGTCCTCCCAGAGGAGAGTCGTAGACAGCGACAGTGGTGCGCATGTGGATCCCTCCACTGAGTTGGTTGTCTGGTGTGACTTTGACACCCCCATCCACATACAAGGTCACAAACAATTCTGACCCCCAGTGTCACAAGGACACAGGATACACCTGCTGCGCTATAGCAGAAATTCCTGTTCAGCTAAGCCCTGCGATCATGGACAGACAGGGTCACACGGTCACACAGCCTCTTAAACCTGGAATCAGAGTTGCTCAGCACATCGGCCATATAAAGCGTGTGGTAGATATGCAAACAGCTGTATGCACACAGGCAATTACATAGCCATATGAACACACAGGCGTTTACATAATGGCACATCGTGGAAACAAAGTAATAGTACAGCCTCTGTCACCTGGGATTTGGACGAGTACCCCTCACATGGAAATTGTGGCTGAGACACATGGTAGAGACAGCCATGTCATTACCGAGTTATCACAGGCAACATGCAGAGAGACTTTGCTTGTTAAAGGGGTATGATAAGCCAGGACCTATGATAAGAGGGTATTATGGCAGAAAAACAATGGCTGGAAATAATTAAGAGTGCCTAATAAAACAATCCATTTTCTCTACTCAGAAACACGGGTTCTACTAAATTGTAGAACGACAAAGCAGCAGGGTATGATTACAGACATAGATCCTAATGCCAACCCAAGACACACGTTTCTCATACATGGAATAAATAACAAAGACTGAACCAAAAGGGCCAGTCTGTCCTTGGTAACAGATTTACCTGACGTTTGACCCCCTTTTGCTGGGATTAAAGGTGTACACCACCAAGGCTGGCTAAGCATATTTTTGGTTTGTTGTCTGAGACAGGGTGTCACTCTATAGACCAGGGTTTCACCTCAGACTCAGAAAGCCAAGTGCTTCCTTCTGAGTGCTAGGATTAAAGACAAATGCCACCATACCCGTGCTTACTGTGTTTCTCAGATAGTGGTAAGCAGTCCGGACTCACCTCCAACTTTCCATGAACTCTAGGTCCATTTGTCTTCCCTTCTCAGTGCAAAGATTACAAGTCCACAGAAGTCCAGCTTTTTTTCTTTGGTTTTCTTTCTTTCTTTCCTTCTTTCTTCTTTTCTCTTTTCTATTCTTTCTTTTTTTTTTCTTTTCTCTGTGTAGTCCTGGCTGTCCTGGAACTCAATCTGTAGACCAGGCTGGCCTCAAACTCAGAAATTTGCCTGTCTCTGCCTCCCAAGTGCTGAAATTAAAGGTGTGTGCCACCATTGCCTGGCTAGCTTTTTTTTTTTCAAGTTTCTTTTTCAGATTCATTTTTTTTTATGTGTATGAGTGTTGGCCTACATGCATGTATGTGCCTGCTGCAGATATGCCATATTTCCTGGTACTGAAGCTATGGATGGTTGTGAGCCACCATGTGGACCCTGGGAATCCAACTGGGTCCTCTGCAAGAGCAACAAGTGGCCTCACCTGCTGAACCACCACTCCAGCCCCTACACCTGTCTTCTCAACTTGTGTATTATGCACAGATTGATGCCCTGAGCTTCCTGACAGCCATCAAATCACACACACACACTCAGCTGAACAAACTCCAGCATCCCAAGACACAAGTGGAGGCTGATCCAATCCTAGACCCACTACCTTGCCCCTACACAGATAAGACCACATTTCCCTTGGACTCAGAGACTCAGTGCTGTGGGGCAGGAGCAGGACAGGGGCTCTAGCAGTAACCAGGTCCAGGGGGACTGTCAGAGTCCCCATGCCAATGGAGCATGGCACTCACATGCTCATGGGGGTGGGGTGGGTACTGTCCTCTAGTTGTGGAACCCAGGGTCCCTATCCCAGCTGTGATGACTGGATCAGCATCCAGATGTGCAGGCTGAAGGGGATGGGCTGGGGTCCAGCTGTGGCCCTAGGGAGGGGTTGAGTCACTCACTTCCCAGCAGTACAACCCAGGCTGGGTCCAGCTGTTCCTGGAAACATGTACAAGGTGGGGTTCCCAAACCAGCTAGAGGTTACTGATCCAAACTTGCAGAGCAGGGACTCTAGGTTGCTATAAACTGAGGCCTTCGGGTCTCTGCAAACTTGGGGGTTCCCGACCCCTAAAATGGGCTGGATTCCTTCTAAATGCAAGGTCAGGCTCAAAGGAAGGATTTGTGGCTCTTTTTGCAGAATTAAAAGCACTTATATCCAGAGCATTGCTCCTTGGTTGTAAAAAGAGATTGCGTTGTTGCCAACACCAAAGCTTTCTTTTCTTCCCCCTAAAAGGTGGGACTCTTGCTGACCATGTGGAAGGTTATAATTCCTTCCCCACTAGAGAGTGAAGTATCTTCATTATTTGTTTGTTTATGTGTTTATTTATTTTGAAATAGGATCTAATGTGGTCCTTGCTATCATGGAACTCAATATGTAGGCCAAGCTTGCCTCAGGCTCACCGCAGCCCACCCACCTCTGCCTCTGAAGTGCTGATATTAAAGGCAGGAACACCGTCATATTCAGCTCCTATGCGTCATTTAAATCTTTTTTTTTTTTTTTTTTTTTTCTTTCTGAGACAGGGTCTGTGTGTAGCCCTAGATGTCCTGGAATTCTCTCTGTAGATCAGGCTGGCCTCAAACTCAGAGATCTGCCTGCCTCTGCCTCCCAGCTTCATTTAAATCTTGACTTCTTGAACATCTGGACACCTGTAATATCACACCAACATTGGAACAGCTCAAGTCGCTTCTCATACCTGGATTCTCAGATTTCTCCTAAACTTCAAAATCCCTGAATGCAACCTTCACCCTAAATTTTTTGTGTCCCAGAATGTCAGCCATACATTTTTATAACAATCATGGTTCCTGGTAACAGTGTGTGTGTGTCAACAGGTGTGTGTTTGTGTGTAGGACAGCATAGCTTTGTTTCCACTGTGGGGCATCAACTCTGGTGGTTGAGGGATGGGGGAGCCAGTTGGCAGCCCCCATGCCCAGTGCAGTCTAGAAGCACATTCTCTTCTATACCTTTCCACAGGATCTCAGGGACTGGAATCTGGAAAACAAGGCGTGAGGGTTTGTGAGTGTGAATCAGCCTCCAAGGCTCTCTGGTGTGCAGTTGAGAGTCTGAGTGGGTTGCAACCAAGTGTCTGTAGTAGATTAACCACTCTAGTTAGATAGAGGGCGGGTGGCTGATGTCGCTGGGCTCACCCAACCAGGACAGGGTAGCTGGACTGGATCCCGGCCCATTGCCTGGATGGAAGCAGAACATTACCCTCCTCCGACCTGAACCCGCCCCAAAGCAGAGCCGGCTCCACTCCTCCCTCTGGGCACATTTAATAGCCTCTAATTACAGCACATTACCCCACCCGACAGAGGTGGGAGGGGCTTCCAGTGGACCCAGAGGTCAAAGGGCGTGGTCTGGGTTTTACCTCACCCCACCCCCACCCCGCGTCAAAGCCGGTGTACTTTGTAGCCGACGTTTACTCATTTGCAAAACGGCGGATTTAAAAAAAAAATTTTTTTTTAAAATAATACAGTTTCTAAAATTAAGAAACAAAACCTGGGAATTAAAGTAGCCCTTGTCTCTTAGGGTCGTGGAGAACATTCAACTGTCTGTAGATATATAGGATAGTCTGAAAACAATAAGCACTCCACAAATGATGTCTTGAGACTTTATTGTCAAAAAATTCTAAGCTCTTTGCGCTCCCCTAAACCGGCTCAACCGGTGGACGCACCCTTGTCCCAGAAGGATGAGTTCCTGCGTTCTGCGCGCCCCCTGGTGGGCTTCAGATCACCCGCAGCTTTGGCCAGGTCGAGTGTTTTTTGTTTTGTTTTGTTTTTTAGATTTATTTATTTATTATATGTAAGTACACTGTAGCTGACTTCTGACACTCCAGAAGAGGGCGTCAGAACTTGTTACGGATGGTTGTGAGCCACCATATGGTTACTGGGATTTGAACTCAGGACCTTTAGGAAGAGCAGTCGGTGCTCTTACCCACTGAGCCATCTCACCAGCCCAGGTCGAGTGTTTTTTTAAGGCTAGGCAAGTGCTGTCCTCAGGACATACTTGACCCGATCTGCTCCCAGCCGTACCCGCGTCTTCTGAAGGACTCCAGCCAGAATCACTTCTCTGGGGAAGACGCTTTTAAGATCCGCTCACTGCACGACTACAGGATTTATTATTCTCTGCGCCCACTTAAAGAGAGGCTCAGACCATAACGCGGCTTAGCCGGAGGATTTCTTTCAGCTTTGGGGGAAAACCATGAATGTGCTTGTGAAGCTGGGTGCGGTAGACCCGCCTTAAAAGGATCTTGAGTACCACTCCACGACGTAAAGAGAAGCGGCGAGGAGCGGAGGTCACCACTCTCCCCAGCGGCAGGACTGAGCCAGACTGACACCTAGCGGCAGAACGTGCACTTGCCTGTGTCCCGCATCCAAGATGGCGAGGCGGGGAGGCAAGTGTTTGCGATGGGAGATCACGTGCCTGGGGCGGGGCCTATGGCTAGGGGGCGGGGTGGAGCGGGGCGGCGCTCTAGGCCGAGCGGGAGGTCTGGGCTTCGGGCGCTCGCTGGTGGCGGACCCGGAGGCTGCTGCGGCGTGCCGGGGCTCCTTGGCCCGGATCGAAATCGATCCGGAGCCATGAGTGTGGACAAGGCCGAGCTATGCGGGTCTCTGCTCACCTGGGTAGGTCGGGGGGCGGGGCTGGGTCAGGTGTGCGCCCTCTCTTCTCGTCCTGTCTTGGTCTTCTTTCCTGTGTTTTGGGACTGGAAGGAGGAATAGGTCGTAGGCTGGCTGGGCCGTTGGACTCTGACCTGACCACCTGCGCCTGTCACGTGGGCAGGCCTGAGCGAAAAGACCAGGTGAGGCCACGCCCCTCTGGGGCACAGGCCTGGTCACATGTTAGCAGTGGGGACCTGGTGACTGGTGGTAACGCCCTGACTTAGGTTTGCAGGGTTTGCCAGGATAGGTAAAAATGAAGCCACGCCACGCCCCTGCCTAGGTGTGTAGAAGTCACGCCCCGAAGAGGTGATATGTTGGTGCTACAGGCTAATGCCTTTCTAACCCTGTGAGATGTCTGATGGCTGGGAAGAAGTCTGCAATTCCCCTTTAATCCCAGCACTCGGGAGGCAGAGGCAGGCGGATTTCTGAGTTCGAGGCCAGCCTGGTCTACAAAGTGAGTTCCAGGACAGCCAGGGCTACGCAGAGAAACCCTGTCTCGAAAGACCAAAAAAAAAAAAAAAAAAAAAAAAAAAAAAGTCTTAAATTCCAGGCCCTCAATTTTCCTGTTGCCCTTCCGTCGTCCCCTTTTAGTTGCAGACGTTCCAGGTTTCGCCCCCCTGTGCCAGTCCCCAGGACCTGAGCAGCGGACTCGCCATAGCCCATGTGCTGAATCAGATGTGAGTGTGGCGGCTGAGTGGGAGGACACTGAGGGCTCCCCAGCCTGCTCATCCCACCTTTCTGCCCCTAGAGACCCTTCCTGGTTCAACGACGAATGGCTCCAGGGCATCTCAGAGGACCCAAGTCCCAGCTGGAGGTTGAAGGTGACAGGTGGATTCATGACTAGGGAATAGCTAGAGGACTTAACGAGGTGATCGAAAAGGGAAAGCTAGATACTTGTCCTGTGTGATGGACAGGTAGTCCTGTCAGGAAGAGAACCAGATGTCTGGTGATCAGCAAGCTATTTTTTTTTTTTTTATATTGAGCACCCACAATAGGACAAAAAACTTGCCACCATTATTATGATGTGGGCAAAAGCACACACACAAACACATGTTAACTTCCAAGAGGTGTGCTGGTAAATTCTTGTAATTCCAGCTATCTTGGTGTGTTAAGGCAGGAGGCTGCTAAACCATCCATCATCCCTTCTCAAAACCTTAAAAAGGAGGCCAGGGATATAGCTTAGCAAAAGAGAATTTGCTTGCCCTACACAGGATCCTGAGTTCTATCCCAAGTAGCAGGGTATACTGGGGGGCATGGAAGGGGTGGTAGCCAGACCATGTGGCACACACGGGTCCCAGTACTTATCAAGCAAGAGGATCAGGTCATCAAGGTTAACTTTGGTGGCTACACAGTAAGTTAGAACTCATTCTGAGCCACATGACGTACTGCTTCAAAAAACAAAACTGGACTGGAAGAATGGCTTAGTGGTTAAGAATGAATACTGTTCTTCCAGAGGAACTTACTGCTTCTCCAGAGAGGACCTGAGTTCGATTCCCAGCACAGACATCAAACAGCTCTCAACCACCTGTAACTGCTGTAGGGGATCTGACACTTGAAGCCTCTACAGGCACCCCCTCATATTCTCTTTCTTTTTCTGTCTGTCTGTCTGTCTGTCTGTCTCTCTCTCTCTCACACACACACTCTCACACACACTTAAAATATAAAAAATCTTAAAAAAACAAGAAAACAAATTCATATAAA
>NC_034609.1:9472001-9473250 GCF_900095145.1 Mus pahari
GGGTTTCTCTGTGTAGCCCTGGCTGTCCTGGAACTCACTTTGTAGTTCCAGGCTGGCCTCGAACTCAGAAATCTGCCTGCCTCTGCCTCCTGAGTACTGGAACTAAAGGCGTGCACCACCACGCCCGGCTTTATTTTGTTTTTATTTATGGTTTTTGTTTTGTTTTGAAACAGAGTTTTTCTGTGTAGTCCTGGCTGTTTTAGATCTTGCTCTGTAGACCAGGTTGGCCTCAAATTCAGAAATCTACCTGCCTCGGTCTCCCAAGTGCTGGAATTAAAGGCAGGTGCCACCATTCCTAGCAGGGATTCTGTTTTAAGTACTGTGGAAGGGCAGGGAATGGTCTTAGCAAAGGAAAAACACAGCCTGGCTAAGCGATGCAGCGCAGGCAGCAGGAGTAGGAGATGAAAGGTTGGGAATGGAGCTCAGTGACCACAGCTGGTCTAGACTCCAGCAGTTCAGGGCTGCAAGCAAATATACTAGTAAGGAGCCAGGGAGTGGCTCGGTGGAAAAGCCCTTGTCTACCATACCCTAAGACCCTGGATTTGATCACCAGAACTTTTACCCCATTCAACAAAGGTGGGAGGTGAGAAACAGTGGGTGCAGTCATCCAAGTGAGAGATAGCAGCAGTTGGGCCAGGGAGTGAAAGCCATTGCATTCTGGGACTTGTGAATAAAGATGGTCAGGTAGACACTATAGACCATGCAGCTTAGCTCTAGAGGAGATGGATACTTAAAGCAGGGCCAGGCAACAAGGTGGGATAAGCAGGGAAGGAAAACTGAGGGACGGGGGTGGGGGTGGGGTTGCTGTAGGCCTGAGTGCACAGATAACTCCTTGGCATCACCAGGTCAGAAAGCTGGAGAAGATCTTACAGAGCCTGGTGGAATACTCAAAGGATGTGAGTAGCTGCAAAGGAATTTAGGGGCTGGGTTGGGAGACAGGGTTCAGTCTACGAGCCCTGAAAGCTCCCTCTCTCCGTGTTCTCAGGTTCTGGGGCACCCTGTGTCAGATCAGCACCTCCCAGATGTGAGCCTCATTGGCGAGTTCTCAAATCCCGCAGAACTCGGCAAACTGCTTCAGTTGGTACTGGGCTGTGCTATCAGCTGTGAGAAAAAACAGGGTATGAGGGGGGGTAGAGGGGAGGGAGCTGCGAGCACCCAGAAGATGCCCTGAGGAAATGCCCTTTCCTCTCCAACCATCCCTGGTCTCAGCCTGCCTCTCTCTCTCTCTCTCTCTCTCTCTCTCTCTCTC
>NC_034609.1:9474335-9475801 GCF_900095145.1 Mus pahari
CTCTGCCTCCCAAGTGCTGGGGATTAAAGGCATGCACCACCACTGCCCGGCCTTCTTCCATTTTCTTAGGACCCCAGCCCAGTCTTAAATCCTGGGGCTCCTTTTACCCCTCCCCAGCATCCCTAGACAGCACAACTTTCCCACTCCCTTCTGACTGGATCCCCAAGTTCTTCATCTTCCATATCCCTTACCCTTCTCAGTCCCGCAGGTATTATTTCCTGAGTGAGGAGGTGGAGGAGGGTGATGATCTTCAACAACATTACCTGGATCTGGAGCGCCAGGTGGGTGGGGTCGCTTGCATAAACCCTATCTACATAAGACCTGGTTCATGCTTCAGTTCACCTATCTTCCCTGCCCACAGCTTTTGCTCCTTTCAGAGGAGAAGCAGAATCTGGCACAAGAGAACGCTGCCCTACGAGAGAGGGTGGGCCGGCCGGAAGTGGAGAGCGCCCCGGGCCTCACTGCTAAGAAGCTGTTGCTCCTGCAGTCACAGCTAGAACAGCTCCAAGAGGAGAATTTCAGGTGTGGTCAGTCGGGAGGTGGGGGTGGGGATGGGTGGGGTCAGGGCACTGGGGCCAAAGGGCATCCTCCTCTATTTTCCCCGCTGACACCCAGGCTGGAGAGCAGCCGGGAAGATGATCGGCTACGCTGCCTGGAACTGGAGCGCGAGGTCGCTGAGCTGCAACAACGGAACCAGGCACTGACCAGTCTGTCCCAGGAGGCACAAGCACTAAAGGATGAGATGGATGAGCTGCGGTAGGTGGCAGGTCCCGAGTGCCCATCACATATCTGCAGCATTGGCACAAAATGCCCCCTAGTGCTATGGCACATTCAACTCCCAGATGCTAAGTGGACCTATACACAATACTTCCGCAGGGTCCCACGTGACACCCTGAGCCACACCGTTCCACTTAGGCCCACCGCACTGTCCTGAACTTATTATGTCTCCTGAGAGACTCCCTGGATCCGTGGAGCCCCCTTGGTTTTACATTGCCATTAGTCAATACTTACAGCACTCTTGACAAATGCAACCCCTCCTAACACTCTCCAGACCCCAATGCACCATTTGGATCCCATCATGCCTCTGGATTTTAGGATGCCCTCCAAGACTATATCATTGCAGCCTCCTGTGAACCTACTGTGCCTTCTGTTTCCCCAAAGACCTCTCCTGCAACCCTAAACACTCTTAGAATGTTAATGCACCTGGTGAACCATCACTCCTCGAAGCTCCCCCACGACCCCCAAAATGTCCTTATCACTCTGCTATCTCACAGTTCTTCCGTGTCTGCAGTTCCACTCCTGAGAACCTTTCCATTATAACCTGTTTCCCTAATGACCACTACCGGCACTACAGACCTGGCTGACACTATCAGCTTGAACCTGAATCCCTCAGGTTGAAAACCTTCCCTGCAGCCGGGCGTGGTGGCGCACGCCTTTAGTCCCAGCACTCGGGAGGCAGAGGCAGG
>NC_034609.1:9476014-9476249 GCF_900095145.1 Mus pahari
GGCATGTAGCTCCACCTCTTAACGGTCCGCCCCATCACTACACTTCACTTGAGGCAAGGCTCTGCAGCCTTCTCTCTTGTGTTACTAGACTCACCCCTCCCCTGCCTGGGTTTGTAAGCCCCACCGCTTCTCTCTCTCTCTCTCTCTTTTTTTTTTTTTTCCTGATTTTTTTTTTTTTTTTTTTTTTTTTTTTGAGCAAGGGTTTCTCTGTATAGCCCTGGCTGTCCTGGAACTC
>NC_034609.1:9476841-9483224 GCF_900095145.1 Mus pahari
TCCTGGAATTCACTCTGTAGACCAGGCTGGCCTCGAACTCAGAAATCCGCCTGCCTCTGCCTCCCAAGTGCTGGGATTAAAGGCGTGTACCACCACCGCCTGGCTCCGCCCCCAATTTCTTAAGTTATATTTTGTGTGTAAGTTTGGATATTTGTGTGTGAGTGTGAGTTTGGGTATTTGTGTGTGAGCGTGCAAGTGGGGTTCTGAAGACACCTTGTGGAGGTTGGTTTTCTCTTTTTACTGTGAGGGGTCCAGGAAATCCAGCTCAGAATAGAATTCTCTGGCAGGTGCAAGAGTTGCAGGGCCAGTGGCAGGAAGAGGCCATGAAGGCTGAGAAATGGCTGTTTGAATGCCGAAACCTAGAGGAAAAGTGTGACCTGGTGACAAAGGAGAAGGAGGTAAGGCTGAAGCCCTGCAGCCCAGGCTCCACCCTGCGCATCCTGGGATAGCCCATCTCCCAGGAATTCACCTGACATCTTGCATCTGCCCCTGTAGCGGCTATTGACTGAGAGGGACTCCTTGAGGGAGGCCAATGAGGAGCTCCGCTGCGCCCAGCTGCAGCCCAAGGGATTGGCTCAGGCTGGTGAGCATCAGATCCGGCTTGGGAGTGGGCTGGGGCTGTACTTGACCCCTCAAAGATGCTCCCTGAAAAGAGAACCCAGGGATGGAGGCTGTGGGTGCATAGAAACCTGAAGATTTCTTGTTTTCAGATCTCTCCCTGGATCCTACCCCTTCTGGCCTGGAAAACTTAGCAGCAGAGATCCTGCCTGCAGAGCTCAGGTATGCTGGGGCCTTTTATTGTTCTGGACCCATCCAGGCCAGGCAAGGCTTTTCCTCAGTCGCACTTACAGTACAAGCACTGACCTGGCTGAGGGCTTTCCTGTTCCAGGGGCGTTGCCTCTCCAGGATCCATGTTCAGAACATAAATTAATGTGCCGTGAATGTGGCTTTGCTCCAGGTGCAAAACTCTTACATCTGGGGGCATCGCTGGTGCCGTACTGTGTCCAGTTCCTTTTGCTCTGCTCTGGTAACCCCCATCCCAGCTCTTACTGTTTTCACAGCTGGATGCAAGCGTTTTAATCCCCTACTCCCACACACCTGCTTTGGAGCCCCACCCTCTTTGATTTCCCTCACCACACCCAGGTCAGCTCCCAGAGCCCAAGCCCACCAGTGTCCTTGCTAGGTCCTCAGTACTCCTACCCCAAGGCAGGCTGGGTTCTTTGCGCGGCAGCATTCCGCCCACAGTTTCACCTAATAGTCTGTCTAGGACATAGCCTTACTCACTTCCCCCTGTTTCTCAGAGAGACGCTAGTGCGGCTTCAGCTGGAGAACAAGAGACTGTGCCAACAGGAGGCCTTGGACCGGGAGCGACAGGAGGAACTGCAGCGCCACCTGGAGGAGGCCAACCGTGCACGCCATGGGCTGGAAGCACAGCAGCGGTAAAAGCCTGTCTACTTGTTTTTGAAGCAAGCTCTACAAGTACCAGGCGCAAATACTGAGCACTGTTCCCTGCCAGGCTGAACCAGCAGCAGCTGTTGGAGCTGAGGGCTCAGGTGGAAGAGCTGCAGAAGGCCTTGCAGGAGCAGGGGGGCAAGACGGAGGATGTGAGTGCCTACCTCCCCTCTGCTTGGCCCTCCCTCCTGCTCCCCAGTAACCCCCCTTTCTCCCTCCCCCCTTGCTGCCCTATGCCTGAAGAAGGCCACTGTGAGTACCACGGGTCCAGGGAGGCACACCACTGTTACCTGCACAGCTTCTCAGACTTTGTCCCCGTCCCCTCACTCCCCGCTGCTTCTCTTCCCCAGCCCACCCTGCTGAAGAGGAAGCTGGAGGATCACCTGTAAGTGCAGAGAACCTTCACTCCTGGGGTGGGAACTCTTGGGACAAAGGTGTGGAGGATTGTGGGTGAAGAGACCCAGTCAGCTCAGGTCAAGTACAGACAGTCTTCATTTTGAGACTGGATGTTGTGCACCTGAAACTGGTCTTGAATTCCTGACCCTCCCACCTCCCAAGTGCTAAGGTAGTAGGTGTGTACTAACATGTCTTGCTCTCGGGGGTGAGCCTATGCTTGTTTTTTAAATGTACTTATTTTATGTGTGTGAGTGTTTTGCCTGCATGTCTGTGTACTGTGTGATCCCATGGAGTTCAGAGGAAGTCATCTTATCCCCAGCGACTTGAGTTACAGAATAGCTGTGAGCCCCCATGTGGGTTATACTTGGGGTCCTCCACAAGAACAGCAAATAGGTCTTAACTCCCTCCTTTGTATTATTATTAAACAAGTTCTCCCTGAAGCTCATCCTGGCCTGGGGCTTGTAATCCTTCTGTCTCAGCCTCCTCCCTGTTATGCACCACTGGGTCCGGCTCGGAATCTTATTTAGAAAAAGTAGAGGATGCTTGTATGTGATTCCAGCACTCAGGAGGTAGAAGGAAGAGGGGCAGGAGGTCAAGACATCCTGGGACTCTGTTTCAGAAAAAAAATGTATGTATATATGTGTGTGTTATTATAAAAATACATATAATGCTACATAATATAGTCATAAAATATATATAATGCTATATAATATAGTCAATACATTATGGTATTGTATAATATATGGTATAAATATATTATATAATATATATCATACCTGATTTAGTGGTAGAGCACTGGCCTTGTATGGACAAGGCCTCTAGGTTCTATCCTTAGTGCCATAAAAAGTAAAAATAAAAATATCTGTGGGGCTTGAGAGATAGTTCTCTTAAGAGTACAGAATGGAGCTGAGTGTGGTGGCGCACACCTTTAATCCCAGCACTTGGGAGGCAGAGGCAGGCAGATTTCTAAGTTCGAGGCCAGCCTGGTCTACAAAGTGAGTTCCAGGACAGCCAGGGCTATACAGAGAAAAAAAAAAAACACTGACTACTCTTCTAGAGGTCCTGAGTTCAGTTCCCAGCAACCACATGGTAGCTCACAAACATTTGTAGTGGAGTCTGATGCTCTCTTCTGGTGTGTCTGTAGACAGCGACCGTATATTCACATACATTAAATAAATACATAAATAAGCCTTTAAAAAATATTTTTTCAGAGAAACCTTGTCTCGAAAAAAAAGAAAAAAAATTATTTTCATGTTGGGTGGCTCACAACTACCTGTAACTCCAGCTCCAGGAAATCCAACACCCTCTCTTGCCTCCGCAAGCACACACACACAAGTGTGGCATACCTTCAGCCCCACACACATAATACATCTTAAAAAACGGATTTCTGAGTTCGAGTCCAACCTTGTCTACAGAGTGAGTTCCAGGATAGCCAGGGCTATACAGAGAAACCCTGTCTTGGGGGAAAAAAAAAGAAAGAAAGAAAAAAAAAAGAAAAAAAAAGTGGAAGAGGATGGCTAGGCTAGGGATGAAGGAATGATGAGGACCGGACCAATTTGGGGATCACAGGATGGGGAGATTATTAGACCGAGCTGTAATGAGGGCTCTGACTTGCTGGGATAGAAGAGAAGGAACCAGTGGACCAGGAGTGTGTCTCTGCTACAGAGAATCAGCCTGGAGTTCAGTGGATGCTGGGGTGTGGCTCATGGCAGAGAACAAAGCCCTGGATTATATCTCCAGCACCACAGATACATGGATGGATGGAGCTAGATGGATGGATGGGGGGTGGATGGACTGGTGGATGGATAGATGGACGGATGGACGGATGGATGGATGGATGGAAGGTCACCCCACTGCTTCCATGCCCACAGGCAGAAGCTGCACGAGGCTGACCTGGAGCTGCAGAGGAAACGAGAATACATTGAGGAGTTGGAGCCTCCCACTGACAGCAGCAGTAAGTGGGGCCCAGCAGTACCAGGGCTAGGGGGAGCCCTGCCTGCAGCATGGAACTTGGGGGGCCCTTGTTTGTTCTTCAGCAGCTCGGCGGATCGAGGCGCTGCAGGACAGTCTGCAGAAGAAGGATGCAGACCTGCGGGCCATGGAGGAACGATATCGCCGCTACATGGACAAGGCACGCACGGTGAGGATGCTAGTGTCTGCTCTCCTGCCTTAGAACCTACTCTGTATGCATCCCTTCAGCTCCCGTCTCCTGCCAGTTTGTGTGTCACTGCCCTCTGCATCCACACCTGCACACCATACCATGTCATATCATAGGTGTCTGCGTGGTACTACCGCCAAGGGCTATCAGATCCACTGTACTCAGCGTGTCAAAGGTTCTGCAAAGGAGCTTGGGTGGCTTAGCACTGTTGTAGAGTTTCTGCCTCAAACCCGTGAATGAGGTGCTGGAGACATGGGCTTAGTGATAGAGTGCTTATCTAAAATCTACCAGCCAGGGTAGGCATATAGGTATGTCTGGGTATCTGGCTCACTAACTACACCTGCTTAACTAATACCAGGCTCTGAGCCTCCGCCCCACTGACAAGCACTGACAAGACCTCAACTTCCTGCTGCCTGCTGGAGTCTTTGACCTTGATTGAGCCTGACTTCTGCCCTTTGCTTCCTTAGATGGGAGAGAAGGGGACAGGCAGGTGTGGAACTGTTCCTTTTAGCAATGTGGTTCTTCTTGATTCTTCTCCTGGGCCTCATGTTTTACCTGGGAAGCCTGATTTTATATTTGAAAAGAATAAAGACTTTAAATATACCTGCTTAGCAGGCAGGAGGTCCTGGGTTCAGTCCCTAGCATTCCAAAAAATAAGTAAATATATAACATAAAGCCAAAGCAAGGGGCCTGGGTGGTTCAGCCCTGTGTTCCCAACTATTCTGCAGGCTTAGGCAGAATGAGCCGGGCATGGTGATGTAATCTTTTATTCCTAGCTCTAGGGAGGTAGAGGCAGCTAGAACTCTGAGTTTGAGGTCAGCCAGGCTGTATATTGAGACTCTGTACGAAGATACACACACACACACACACACACACACACACACACACACACACACACACACACACACACACACACGGAGTGGCACCTGCACCTGTGACCCAGAGGCAAGAGGATCACAAGTTTGAGGCCTGACCTGACTGAGCTTTGTCTCAAACAACAAAACAAAATGATGCTAGTGACACAGCTGTGTTGCCTGGCACGTGTGAGGCCTTAGGAGCAATCAGTCCCCAGGACTGCAAAATGTCACTATCATTATAATGAAGGTTGCTCTCCTGTGATTTTTTTTTTTTTCCCTAATCCCTAGGTCATTCAGACCCTGGAACCCAAACAGAGACCACCCACTGGGGTGTCCCCAGAATTCCATACCCTGAGGTCACAGCTCTGGGAGCGGAACCTGCGGATACCGCAGATGGAGGTGGGTACCGTCTTCCCACCATGTGGCCCTCAGCCCCACCCAGCCCCTGACTCTTGTCTCCTGGCAGATGGACTATGAGAAGAGTCGGAGACGGCAGGAACAAGAGGAAAAGCTGCTTATTAGTGCCTGGTACAGCATGGTGAGTGGGTTCCCCCTCCTCTGCGGAGGGCACATCAGGGTCACATGACTCCGGTAGGCTCCCTTACCCTGCCAATTATACCATTTCTCTAGGGCATGGCCTTGGAGCATCGGACTGGGGAAGAGCACACTCCTGCCCATGCCCAGTCCTTCCTGGCACAGCAAAGACTGGCCACCAATGCTCGCCGAGGACACCTGGGGCGCCAGGCTCTGAGCCTCCGCCCCACTGATAAGCACTGACAAGACCTCAACTTCCTGCTGCCTGCTGGAGTCTTCCCGTTTACTTTTACCCAGCTGGGCCTTTGACCTTGATTGAGCCTGACTTCTGCCCTTTGCTTCCTTAGATGGGAGAGAAGGGGACAGGCAGGTAGCAGGTGTGGAACTGTTCCTTTTAGCAATGTGATTCTTCTTGATTCTTCTCCTGGGCCTCATGTTCTACCTGGGAAGCCTGATTTTATATTTGAAAAGAATAAAGACTTTAAATCTGTCATGAATGTACTCTCGACACAGTGATGAGGAATAAAAACTGTACTAGGGCTACACAGACCATTGCTTTTAAAATAGTTTTTACATGTATGAGCGTTTTTGCCTTTCTGTATGTTGTGTGCAGTCGATGTGCTTGATGCCTGCAGAGGCCAAAAGAGGGCATCAGATCCCCTGGAACTAGTTACAAATGGTTGTGAGCTACCATGTGGGTGCTGGGAGTTGAACCCGGTCTCCAAAAAGAAAAGCCAGTGCTCTTAACCACTGAGCCATCTCTTCAGGCCTTTTATTTATTTATTTATTTATTTATTTATTTATTTATTTATTTATTAATTAATTATATGTAAGTACACTGTAGCTGTCCTCAGACACCCCAGAAGAGGGAGTCAGATCTCGTTAAGGATGGTTGTGAGTCTCCATGTGGTTGCTGGGATTTGAACTCTGCACCTTTGGAAGAGTAGTTGGGGGGCTGGTGAGATGGCTCAGTGGGTAAGAGCACC
>NC_034609.1:9484105-9485852 GCF_900095145.1 Mus pahari
GCAGAGGCAGGCAGATTTCTGAGTTTGAGGCCAGCCTGGTCTACAGAGTGAGTTCCAGGACAGCCAGGGCTACACAGAGAAACCCTGTCTTGGAAAAACAAACAAAAAAAAAACAAAAACAAAAAGAAGAAGAAGAAGCCGGGGAGACTGCAAACATGCGTGGGGAGCTGAATTTGATATCCACAAATCACACACACACACACACAATTTGACAGTTGCTGCATGTGCTTGTATTCCTCCTTTGAGGGGTTGGGGACGGGTGAAGTCTAAGAGCTTACTGGCCAGTCAGCTTAGTCAAAACCAGTGAGTTCCTAGCCAGCCATGTCATAAATGCCTTTCATCTCAGCACCTAGGAGCTAGAGGCAGCCGACTCTTTGAGTTCAAAGCTAGCTTATGGTACATAGCAAGTTTGAGGACTGCCAGAGCCACATCATAGATTCTGTCTATAAATGTCTATACATAAATATTAAATAAATGAGTATTAGTCTTTGTTGTTGCTTTCTTTTTTTTCATTTTGGGTTTTTCTCTTTTTCTTTCTTTTTTTGTTTTTTTGTTTGTTTTTTTGAGACAGGGATTCTCTGAAGCCCAGGCTATCCTGGAGCTCACTCTGTAGGCCAGTCTTGCCTTGGACTCAGAGATGTCATTGAAAAATTTAATCCCAATCTGGGGTTTCTACCCTGCCTTTAACCATTTAATTCCTGCATAAAAGACACACACAACCTTTACATTTATAATAAACCTTAATTGGCACTGGAGCTGGACAGATATCTACTCTCTATGCAATTAAAATCTATTTCCTATCAGTAATCCCAAGTTATTAAAACATCTGGATTGTGTATATTTTATATGGATTTATTAGGATTATAAAATCCACCTGCCTCTGCTTCCTGAGTGCTGGGATTAAAGACATGTGCTACCACCACCGCCTGGCTTATAAATACTAATCTTTAAAAAATAAAGTCCAGAAAAGTCCAGGAAGCAAGTACCATGCAGAAATTAGGATGGGGTAATCAAGACTTCACCTGGGGAAGAGCAGTCTAGATAGGGGAATTACCATATGCCAAGGCCCTGAGGTGAGGTGGTTAGGGAATGGGTCCCTACTAAACTATAGTCAACTGAAATGTCAATAGCAATCAAGAGCGATTCAGCTAAGACCTGGAAAGCCAGATGTAGTGGTTCATGCCTCTAGTCCTAGTCCTGAGGAGGCTGAGGCAGTAGAATTGCTGTCATCTAGAACTATATAGCAGGGTTTAAAAATTAAGTACCTGAGCAGTGCTGGTGTACACTTTTAATCCCAGCATTTGAGAGGCAGAGACAGTTGGATCTCTGAGTTTGAGGCCAGCCTGGTCTACAGAGAGAGTTCCAGGACAGCCAGGGCTACACAGAAAAACCTGTCTTGAAAATAATCAAGTTAAGAGCACTTGGTATTCACCCAGGTTTAAATCCCAGCACCTACGTGGCACCAGCAGTCATCTGTAACCCTAGTTTCAGGGATTCTGATGGCCTCTGAGGGTGTCGGGCATGCATGAGGTGTACATGTACACATGCAGGCAAGCATTCATACACAACATAAAATCTTTTTGGTTTGTTTTTAGTTTTAGAGGCAACGTTTCTCTGTGTAGAACTGTCTTAGAACTCAATATGTAAACCAGATGGCCTCAGAGATCCGCCTGCCTCTGCCTCCAGAGTGATGGGATTAAAGGCGTATGCCACCACCGCCTGGCTAAATAATTCTTTTTTTTTTTTT
>NC_034609.1:9486762-9493567 GCF_900095145.1 Mus pahari
AGAAATCCACCTGCCTCTGCCTCCCAAGTGCTGGGATTAAAGACGTGAGCCACCACACCCGGCACAGGGTGAACATTCTTTTTTTTTTAATATTTATTTATTTATTATATGTAAGTACACTATAGCTGTCTTCAGACACCCCAGAAGAGGGAATCAGATCTCATTAAGGATGGTTGTGAGCCACCATGTGGTTGCTGGGATTTGAACTCTGCACCTTTGGAAGAGCAGTTGGGTGCTCTTACCTGCGGAGCCATCTCACCAGCCCAGGGAGAACATTCTTAAAGGAACAGAAATAAAATAAAATAGTGGCTGGAGAGATGGCATGGGAGTTAGGGGCACTGTCTGTTTCTCCAGAGGCCTTGGGTTTGATTTCTACCACCCACATGACAGCTCTTGGTTGTGTGTCTCCAGTTCCAGGAGATCCAACATCTTCTGGTCTCAGAGAGAACCACATAAGCAGTACACAGATGTAATGTAGGTAAACGCTCATACATGCAGAATAATTGCAGCTGGAGCAGCATTTGGAAGGTAGAGGTAGGTGGGTTTTTGATTCCAGATCGGCCTGGTCTACAGATTGAGTTTCATGACAGCCAGGATATACAGAGAAACCCTATCTCAAAAAAAAAAAAAACAAAAAAAAAACAAAAAAACCACACTTGGGAGGCAGAGGCAGGTGGATTTCTGAGTTCGAGGCCAGCCTAGTCTACAAAGTGAGTTCCAGGACAGCCAGGGCTATACAGAGAAACCCTGTCTGGAAAAACCAAAAAAAATAAAAAATAAAAAAAATAAATAAAAAAAAAATAAAAAGCAAAAAAAACCAAACCAAACCAAACAACCAACCCAACAAAACCAAAATAGTTATTTCCAAATGAAGTAAAAAAAAAAAATAATAGTGCAAACTAGCCTGGAGGTGGTCTAACACAGTGGCCTGGCTTAGCATGTGAGAGGCTCTGGGCTGCCTCCCCAGCACCACACACAGGACCTGGAGTGCAAGGAGCAAAGGGAAACCCATTGCTCTGTGGCTCTCTCATTAGTGAGTGGGCCTGGGGATACAGCTCATTCCAAGTGCTTGTCTGGCACCCTAAAGGCTCTGAACCAGGCAGCATTTCTTTCCAGTGAATAAAATGAAGGATGCTGCGGGGTGGTGGTGGTGCACTCCTTTAATCCCAGCACTTGGGAGGCAGAGGCAGGTGGATTTCTGAGTTCAAGGCCAGCCTGGTCTACAAAGTGAGTTCCAGGACAGCCAGGGCTACACAGAGAAATCCTGTCTCGCAAAACCAATTTGGGGGAGGGATGGAGAATGATTAGAACATGATCAAGAAAGTCTGGGAGGCCAGGTGTGGTGTCACCCACCTTAAGGCTAGTACTAGGCAGGCAAGGGAGGTAAATGTGAGTTCGAAGAGAGCCTGCCTCCTCCACTTCAGGAGGTATAGCCCAGTCAGCTCTGCACAATGGGGGGGGGGGGGAAGGCCTAGAAGAATTTTCAAATCATCTGACTAGAGACAACATTTTAGTGTTAACCACTTATTGAATGCCTTCTATAAAACAACTGCTTTAAAGACGTAGTTTCGTTTATTTTTGTTTTCATCCTCACAAGTTCATGAGGTAGGCAGTCAATTCCACTGGAAGGGAAGAACCCAAGGCACCCGTCAGAAGACCAACAGAGGCCACAGGTCAGGTGGTGGTGCTTGGGAAGCAAAACCTCTTAAAGAAGCTAGGAGTGAGGGTTTGGGAAGTGGGGGTGAAGCAACAACAGCTGGGAGAATATGGACCCCTAAAATCACCAGCTCCAGTGGGAGATTCCACTGGTCAAAATGAATAGGTCGTCTTTCTGCAGGCCTAGCTAGCTCGTGCAGACCCTAGTGGTCGGTCGCCAGCATGCCCAGTGCAGGATTAGGTAGGTGTCCTGGTCCCAGGGTCTCAGGCCGGACTCTCTTCCTCCTCTCCAATAGGACTAGGAAGCCAGGGTGGCGCAGGACCCCGAGGCCCCGGAATCGACACGGTGGTAAAAGGTTCAGGAGTTGGCCCCGGGATGGGGGCAAGCGACTCAGGACATGCGGGAGGCTCCGGCTCCGGCTCCCGCAGGCTGGGGTCGAGCAATGGATCTCCACAACCGCACTCAACGCCTCCGCCATCCGCCGCGCCTGCACAGCCACAGCTGGCTGCGGTGGAGGCCTCTGACACGCAGCTGTTTTTACGCCTTAGCAGCGACAGGCGGCGCCCCAGCGGACCCACAGAACCGGCCCCCGCCGGCAGGAGGCGCTGCAGAAAGTCCCCGTGAGCCTCTCCCAGCGGGCCATCCACGCCGTCCAGCCGCTGGAACTGCATGTCCTCTTTAGCCAGCCTACAGGGTGGACAGGGATCATCACTGAAGCCTTGCTCCTTTGCGTTGATGTGTTACTCCATTTTAGTTTTCTGCTCCCCCATCCCGCCCTATCAGGGTTTGTTTGTGTAGCCCTGACTGTCCTAGAACTCACTTGGTAAACCAGGCGGACTTTAAACTTACTGAGATCTACTTACTTCTGCCTCCCGAGTCCCGGCATTAAAGACGTGTGCCACCATTGCTTGGATAGTTTTTTTAGTGTTAGTTTAGTTGTTTTATTTTTTAAGTAGAGGAATGGTAGATGAAGGAAAGATAGGCTCCCAGGAGTAGGAGAGGTTTCTTTCTTTTTCTTTTTTTTTTTCTTTTTTTTTTTTTGGTTTTTCGAGACAGGGTTTCTCTGTGTAGCCCTGGTTGTCCTGTAACTCACTCTGTAGACCAGGCTGGCCTCGAACTCAGAAATCTGCCTGCCTCTGCCTCCTGAGCGCTGGGATTAAAGGCATGTGCCACCACGCCCGGCTGGAGAGGTTTCATAGGAGGAAAACTGTCTCTCCCTCCTCTCCCTCTCCCTCCTCTCCCTCCTCTCCCTCTTCCTCTCCCTCTCCCTCTCCTCCCCACCTCTCTCTGTGGTGTTTGATCTGACAAAGCTTCACTACTTAGTTCTTACTGACCTGAAATTCACTACGTAGCCCAGACTGACCTCAAACTTGTGGGTGAATCAACCTTTTGGGTCTTGTCTCCCCAGTCCTGGGACTGACTACAGGTGTGTGCCCTCACATCCAGGTCTGCCAATCTATGTCTGTTTAGCGGTGTTTGAGGTGGAAACTAGAACCTCTTCCATGATAGACTAGCCCCTACTCTCATCCGGGCTTTTCTCTTCTTAATCCACAAGGCAGGATTTGAAGCACCTGAGATCCGCCTAGCTCCAGCCACGCCTGTGTCACTCTGAAGGACCTAGGCATATCTTCTGGTGCTGTAACCTCAATCATGGCCACATCTTGTCTTTAAAAGTCTTTAGGGGGGCTGGTGAGATGGCTCGGCAGGTAAGAGCACCCGACTGCTCTTCCAAAGGTCCTGAGTTCAAATCCCAGCAACCACATGGTGGCTCACATCCATCCGTAATGAGATCTGACTTCCTCTTCTGGAGTGTCTGAAGACAGCTACAGTGTACTTACATATAATAAATAAATAAATCTTAAAAAAAAAAAAGTCTTTAGATCTGCCCCCAACCTCCAACTGATGACCAGTTTTTCACCTCAGTCACAGCCCCGAACTTGATCTAGTTGCATAGCCAAACTCCTGATTCCCTCGGCTCCACCTCCCGAGTGTTAGGGTTCTTAGTGTGCGCCACCTTTCCAGGCAAAATTGCCTACCTTGGTTACTGGAGTCCCCTTTTCCCCCATTAACCCACAGACCATAGACCCTTCTAGGCCTGCAGAGCCCTAAGCCACACCCACCCCGCTAACTTACGCTATATCAAAGGTGGAGCCCTGGAAGGAGGGCTGCTGAAGCAGGAAAGCGGTGGCCGCGGTGTAGGGCGCGCGAGCTTCCGCTGCATCCCAGTATAGATCTTTCTCCAGCATGGCCAAGTCGTCATACATCTCATCTACAGCTAGCATGGACACCTGAGGATGCGGACAGGTAGGGCAGGGTGGGTGAAGCCCTCACGGTGCGTGATCAAAGAGTGAAGGGTGTTTAGGGTGAGGCCTAGGAGAGTCTGGGACCACCTCAGGAAACTCTTAGGTGTGTGCGCACCAAGAGGAGATGCTGACCTGGAAGTTGCGGTCAATAAGAAAGTTGGTCTCAAAGTCGTCGTCGTCCTCTCCGAAAGGGTTAATAAGCTGTTCTGCTACCTGAGTTCAGAGAAGAGAGGTAGGTGGAGCTTGGAGAACCTTTCAAATCCCACTCTTCGTTCCTGCCTCAGGGCCCTACCCACCTTAAGCCAGCCAGCATAGAAGAAGAACTGCAGCAAGGTGAAGATGGGTACGCATAGGTCCAGGGTGTGGTCTTTGTAGCCCTGTGCAGGGTCTAGGAACTGACGGCCGATGAGGCAAGCCAAGAAGTAGCTGTACACTGCAATAGTGACTACCTACAGACCAGGCAAATAGAAACAAGATCACTCCTAACGGCCCCCCTTCCCCGTTTCCCAGTGTGCCCCAGGGAGTCCTGGAAAGATCAGTACTAGCATTGAACATCAGGGTGATTGAGTTGTAACTTTCAGTCCTTTCACTTTTAAAAAGAAAATATTATTAAGAAACTATCTTTCGCCCGGCAGTGGTGGCTGCATGCCTTTAATCCCAGCACTTGAGAGGCAGAGGCAGGNGGATTTCTGAGTTTGAGACCAGCCTGCTCTACAGAGTGAGTTCCAGGACAGTCAGAGCTATAGAGCTATACAGAGAAACCCTGTCTCGAAAAACCAAAAGAAAAAGAAAAAGAAAAAGAAAAAGAAAAAGAAAAAGAAAAAGAAAAAGAAAAAGAAAAAAAGAAAGAAAAAAAGAAAGAAAGAAAAAGAAAAGAAGAAACTATCTTTCAGGCTTTCAGGAACTGGAGAGATGGCTCAGAGATTAAGAGCACTGACTGCTCCTGAGTTCAATTCCCAGCAACCACATGGTGGCTCACAACCATCTGTAATGGGATCTGATACCCTCTTCTGGTATATCTGAAGACAGCAACAGCGTATTCATATACATATAAATAAATAAATTAGAAAGAAAGAAAGAAAGAAAGAAAGAAAGCATCTCTTGGGGCTGGTGAGATGGCTCAGTGGGTAAGAGCACCCGACTGCGCTTCCGAAGGTCCAGAGTTCAAATCCCAGCAACCACATGGTGGCTCANAACCATCCGTAANNAGATCTGACNCCCTCTTCTGGAGTGTCTGAAGACAGCTACAGTGTACTTACATATAATAAATAAATAAATCTTTGTTTTTTTTTTTTTTTAAATAAATAAATCTTAAAAAAGAAAGAAAGAAAGAAAGAAAGCACCTCTCTCTGTAACCTAGCCTGGTTTCAAACTCTGGATTCTTTTACCTCAGTTTCCTGAATGCTGGGAGTTAGTACAGACATATGTACCACTATGAACAGACCTCCATTTTCCCTTAAGAGGAATAGGGCCTCTTATGCTGACTATAAATGGAGGCATGGAGAAGTTACCTGGGTGTAGACGAGGGGTATGCTAATCCAGTCGTAGTGAAACAGCATTCCACATTTGCTCCGAAACACATTCAGCTCCTATGGGTGGATGCAGGTCATGAAAGGTGTTGAACGCGGAACTTGGATGAAGATTAAGTATGGGTGCCCAGATGAAGATGGGGTCACACATTATGAATTAGGCGGGTGTATCCTGCAGGGTATTTGGTGATGATGTACAACTGGGTGGGGTTACCACGCACAACAACAGGGCTGCCTTCATGGAAATCCGGTAAGGGGATTTGGAATACTGCTTCATGTGAAGTGGGAGGTTGTGAGGTCAGCCACCTCCGACCCACTCCAATGTGCACAGTTTCCACTATTCTAACAATGACTTCCTCTCAGGCTTACCTCTAGTAGCAACTTTAGGGCACTGTTGTCGCGGATGCGCCCCTCTCGCCGTGCCTGCGCTGCCAGGCTCGAGAACCACACGCAGGGCACCCAGTATTTGTTGTAGGACGAATTCAAGTTCTCGAACTTCTTGCGCTCTTCTCGGGTCATAAATCCTGGAGGGAGGGTGATCCAACGTTACTCACACCGCTCTCCTGTCTCGCCCTGCCATCCTCTGGTCAGAGACTCACCAGCCTCGACCACGTGGTCTATAGTGGGGAACCGTTTGAAGACTGCTGTGCTAACAGAACGAAGGATCAGCACCGCGGAGAGCCCTGCGTAGCGCATGAGTGTGCGCCGGTAGAGGCGGCCTCGATCGTCTCGCCCATGCACGGTGCCAGCCACTATACACATGAGTGCGTCCGGCAGAGGCATGCATAGGTACTGGTTCCACCAGCGATGCACCACCAGAGTCACGTAGAAGCCTGGGGACAAGCCGGAGATGGAAACTCAGCAAGGATGCAGGGGCCAAGAGTCTGGGAGCCCAAGCTCTGGGACTGGTATGATAGAGGGTTTCCATTAGGGACCTTGGAAAAGGCTGCTCATCCTGACCACACAGGCCATCTGGTCTGAGAACGTGGGGGTCCAGCCCTGAAGCCAAAGAGACTGGAGTAGGTTGAGGTACCCTGAGATGGGGAATTGTGGTCCTAATATGGAAGTGGAGATCCTAGGGTCCGGAAGATACATTCCTCTGACCCCAGGGAACCACTGGGCTCAGGTTATCTGGACTGGAAACAAGGCGAGGACACTGGTGTGTGAAGGTGGAATGTACACTGGGGACATCTAGACAGATTTACCACAGCAGCCACATATAGTCCCTGAACCAGGAACTTATAAAAGAGTTTAAGCCTGGAAGCCTGGTTGTGGTGTCTCATGCCTTTAATCCCAGCACTCGGGAGGCAGAGGCA
>NC_034609.1:9493912-9495247 GCF_900095145.1 Mus pahari
GAGAGAGAGAGAGAGAGAGAGAGAGAGAGAGAGAGAGTTAGTTTAGTCCTCAGCCTGTTTTATGTAGGGAGTTTCAGGCCAGCCAAGACTACATAGTAAAAATCCTTGTCCCAAACAAACAGGCAAACAAAGAAACAAAACCACCATCACCACCACCAAGCCCCACACAGAAAGAGTGTGGGCCTGCGTGAGAGGGGGAGCCGGGCAGGCTGGGCATCCCATCCAAGTGATGCAAAGGATGTGCGCTTACTGTAGGGTTAGGGGCCAGGCTGGGTTTGAACGAAATAATATCTATTTCCTGGGGGGAGGGTGCTCAGAATGGGTGTGTGTGTGTGTGTGTGTGTGTGTGTGTGTGTGTGTAGGATAGTAACCTGACGCAGATACAACTCGTGATGTCTGTGGGTGAGGTGATGCTCCCAAGGGGCACCTCAGTGGGCATCTTAATCAAATGTCTCAGGATGTAGGGTCATATGATCATCTTCCAGGTGTGGATTCAGAAGTGGGAAGCTCTGGAGGTTAGATTTGAGTGATGGGTCTGTCTTAGAGAGGTAGGAATGGGGGTCTCCAAGAAGCATGGATGGAAAACAGATTTCTCCCTTAGGTAGGAATAGGATTCTCAGGGGGCACAACCTCACCAAGTACGAAAGAGACGGGGATGAGGCTGGCATACTGGTCGCAGTATATGACAAGCTTCTCGAAGTAGCGCTTCTGCTCTTCTGCCAGTAAGAAGCTGTGGGGTAGGGAATGCAGTAGCTACAGGTCTTCCCTCCACTCCCAGTCCCTTCCGCAGGGCTCAGATCCCCAGCCCCAACTCCAGGTCTTCTCACCGATAGGCGGCGCTTAGTGCCATGTAGAGTCCCAGGAAACATAAGAGCTCTCGCCACAGGAGCTTGTAGATGCTTCCGCGCCACAGCAGCAGCAGCTGCGAGAAGCCACCGAAGCGGGCATTCGCCACTCTGGCTGTGTAGGTGACGGTCATCGCTGCGCCTGGCCAGTGTGGTCAATGGAGAAGGTTTTAGCCTGGATCCGGGCCTGTGAGCCAAGGGAAGATGCTGGGAGGGGCTGGTCCTGGGAATTTCAGTTGAAGGTGGAGGTGCGGGCTGACAGCGCAGCAGGTGATGTCCAATGTCTCAGGACCCTAGCACCTCGTTGCCCTAGGGCGGTCCTACCTCGCGTCCTGGTACCGCCCTACCCCAAACCCCAACCCCCCCCCCCCCCCCCGGGTCCTGGCTCTATCTCGAGTTCCGGTCTCCCAGTCTTGCGCTGTCTTCCTCCTCTAGACTACTGGTCCAAGTCCCTTGGACTTTAACTTAGGTCCCTCACGTCCCAAACCTT
>NC_034609.1:9495305-9512626 GCF_900095145.1 Mus pahari
TAGCACCTCGTTGCCCTAGGGCGGTCCTACCTCGCCCCCCCCCCCCCCCCTACCCCAAACCCCCACCCCCCCCCCCCCCCCCGGGTCCTGGCTCTTTCTCGAGTTCCGGTCTCCCAGTCTTGCTCTGTCTTCCTCCTCTAGACTACTGGTCCAAGTCCCTTGGACTTTAACTTAGGTCCCTCACGTCCCAAACCTTTGGATGAATCTAGTCACTTTTTGACTTTCCTCCCCCACACTCTCCTATCCCTTTCACCTGTACAATACTCAATCTTCTTGACTTCCTGAGTCTTCAGTTTCTAATCCTCAGGGTTCAGCCCCCCGACTCCCCCCCAAACACTCGTTGCCCACTCTCCCAAGTTTGGCCTTCTCTCTGTCCTCTCTCTTGAGACTACAGTCTGCCCCAGTAGAACTACTATCCCCCTCATATTCAGAACTGCTCTGAATGGCGTCTCTAAAGCTCCAGGTCTCCAGTCTGTCCAGCAGCCTCCCTTCCTCTGAAAAGGAGCCAGCTCACCTCAACACCCACTTAATCCTCCAGCTCCGACACCTCCAGTCCTTCTTCAGATCCTCCTTTATCTTTCTTCCTTTTTTGCTGTCCCTTCTAGCCTTCCACCCTGCCTCCCTCTCTCCAGATTTCTTGCCCAAAGCTCGCTAGTCCATGGCCATTTATTCTCCCAGGCCTGGCCCTTCTCACCTGTGGCTGTACAGGGACACAAGGGACAGAGACTAAAAGGGAGGGTGTCTTCAGTATTGGGTGGGGCTGAAGCCAGACTGTTTGGGAAGGAGCTGGGGAGTGGGCGTGGGCAGCCCCTCCCAAGTCCATCCCCTTTAGTTGAGTTACAGCCTCAGAACTTTGTTTGGAGAAGGTCTGCCAGTTTGTCTCCTGGGCAGGGGGGGGGTGGGGTTGGGTGGAGTAGTGGTAGTGTGTGTGTGTGTGTGTGTGTGTGTGTGTGTGTGTGTGGTCTGCCTTGTACTTTCTTGCTTCTCTTTGTTTCCCTCCCTCCTAGGGAGAAGGTCCAAGGTATCTGAAACCTAGAGCTGGAAAAGCGGGAAGGAGAAGGTCACACACACACACACACACACACACACACACACACACACGCAGAGTCATACACACACACACACCACACAGACACACACAGATACACACACACGTACCACACACACACCACACATACACAGCCCAGCAAATCTCAGTTACCTGTGACAAAGCTGTCACAAAGACGCACACTACACTGTAGATCCAGACACACATTTATCTTCCCTTACCACAGTGGCAATCTACACTGTCGCAGAGACTTTCAAGGTCAGCCAGGTATGCTGGCAGCTAAGACAGGAGGACTGTCATGAGTTCCAGGCTACCCTGGGCTACAGAATGAGACTGAATCCCAAAAACCCAATAGATGAAGAGGTAGCTCAGTGGTTGAGTGTATACTGCTTTTGTAGAATTTGTTTCTCACACCCAGTCTGGTAGCTCACAACCACCTTTATCTCCAGCTGCAGGGGACCCAAGGTTACTTATACCTAAGTGCACATATCCCAACCCAGGCAGACACATATAGACAGAAGTGAAAAAGTAGATGTGGCGACTAACAACTCAAACTGTCTGTACTTTCAGAATTTGGTACCTATACCCACACTGTTGCTTACAACTGTCTAAAACCCCAGTTTTAGACTTTTCTTTCTTTCTTTTTTTTTTTTTTGAGACAGGGTTTCTCTGTGTAGCCCTGGCTGTCCTGAAACTCACTCTGTAGACCAGAGACCAGGCTGGTCATGAACTCAGAGATCTACCTGTCTCTGCCTCTTGAAATAAATAATTAAAAAAAAAAAAAAAAAAAACAATAGAGGAAGGATGTCAAAGACACCCCCACACTCACATGAGAAATGTGGGAGCACCTCTCTCAACACAGTGGGATAGTCCCAGGGTCAGAGGAGGAACTTGGGGGTTTTTGCTAATGCAGTGAAGACATTTGCAAGGGCTATAGGAGTAGCTTAAGGGCAAAAGACTTGTCAAGCATTTGTAAAGCCCTGGACAGCATCCTTAGCATGATAGGAGATGACAACAGGGATCCTTACTACAGTTTCATCAACTAAAACCCCAGTGACATCCACCCACTTGTACATTAATATATTGAGGCAGGCATGGTGACATATGCCCATAATTCAAGCATTTGGGCGGCTATGCATGCAAGGACATCCTAAGCTACAAAGTTAGGCCCTGCCTAAAAAGAGAGAGACATTTTCTCAGTGCTTTCTCTGTTATGTACTGTTACGTTCTGTATGCAGAAACACCCAGACATACACTTAGGCCTCATACTCAACAATGCCCTGAACACACAACCAGGGACACAAATCCTTCTCCCTACATTTGGCCCTGATTTGAGGCAGATGTTTTCTCTTCAGAGACACACCAACAGGAGGGCCACTCATTAGCCTGGCACAAAGAGTCCTCCCACTGCCACCCCCAACTTCAAGGATGTCTACAGATACACAGGTATGAGAGGGGCAGAGGCTCAGAGAGTAATCTGGTGGGGACACTCTTAGAGTCCCCATGCGCTCCTTGCTATCTACCTGCTGAGCAACAGAAGTGGGAATGGCCCAGTGCAGCACCACCCCCGGAGGCCCATCTGGCCAGGACGCAGTGTTCCCAGGCTGGCAGATGTCTGCCCCACCCGGGTAAATTAGGAACCAGCTTGGGCTGGCCACTCTTGGACCCATATCTCCGCTGTCCAGCTGCCCAGCAGCCTATAAACTTCAGCAACAAAGGTTGCTGACTGGGATGACACTGCCAGCTGTAGGACCCAGGCACTGGACAGGCTGTTCTTAATTATCCTGACTCCTTAGTATGTGTCCTTGAGCTCCCTGCAGCTCATCCCTTCTCCCCCAGCACACACACACACACACACACACACACACACACACACACACACGCACGCATCCCCACACAGTTCTTGATACCCAGCTGGGCTGGAGGGCAGGTTGCCTAGTTCACATACCTTCACTACAATAAGCACATGACTCTAACTGAGGTCTGAGCTGGGTGCTAGAGGAAAAAAAACGGTGTTTCATCAGCAAGGGAAATGGCTCCTGTATTCCTGCTAGGCAAAAGGTGACATAAATGGAAAAGCTCGGATCTGAACCTGAGCAACACGGGGCTTATAGTCTGTAGTCCTTCCCTATAGCCGCCCTGTGTTTACATTTGCCACCTTAATGTGCCCATACCGGCTTGTACACACCCTGAGTCCTGCGGGAGGACAAGTCTAAGCTCGTGAATGGGTTCCCCTTCCATGCACTCGCTCCTTGGCGTGCCTAGACCCTGAGTATACCAGGAACACTTCCTGAGTCATGTATGTCTTCAAGCACCCCTTTTTGTCCCCTTGCACCAAGTAGCTGTGGCTTGGAACTTGAAAAACACTCCAAAGCCATGCTTTAGATCCAGTCTATAAGGTGTCTGCAGGTGCAGAGGAGGGCTGGAGACTCAGCCTGCTAAGTGCTTCCCCCAAGGGCTCTAAGCTCAGCTCAGGCCCCCAGTGTAAGGGCTGCAGAAGTAAAGTTAGACAGTGGAGTTTCTGTGCCAAGGAATTTCAGGAAGCCTCCTCTGGAGGCAGGTTCAGCCTTAAGGGGACCCTGGCATCTTCTGCCTTCCTGTCAGTCTTCATCAGTCTCACCCCAGGGGTGGCTGAAAGCATCCCGGCAGGAACTAGCGGGGTGTGTACAGATCCTTAATCCCCAGTCTGGCAGGCCCAGCCTCTGCCCAGGGCGCCCACTAATTCCCAAACTAAACAGCAGGTGGTGTTGGGCCCATTGCCTGCTTAATCCATTCCCAACTAGCCTGGGGCTGGCCATGGGGCCTAAAGAGTCCCAACATTTGAGTTTTTAAGGAAGAGAGCAAACGCTTCTATGACAGGCATTACAGCCCTAGGAAGAATATCTTTAAGAGCAGGCTTCTTACTGAAGACAGATTCTTTCCACAACTGCCACCAAAATCATGCATGATTGCTATGAATGGATCTGTGTGAGAGACGGGGCGACAAATATGTGTGCAGTCTCTGTAGCTGTCCACAAGTGCTCACCTACCTATCCATCCACTGACAAACACAGCTGTTTAACATTATTTTATTGAGGAGTGTGAGGCAGGAAGAGGTGGGGGGCATTGCAGCCTCCCCAGGCCCCACCAGGGGGAACAGACCCCCTCCCACCTCCTAAGTGGCCCCCTGCATTATGGGGGTTGTGCAAACTCTGCCCCATGGGGAAAGAGGAGGGTATGAAGTGGCAGCAGCAGGGATGGGGGTGGCTACTGGGTGCTGGGGGGCTTGTAGGGCTCCAGGAGGAGGGCAGAGAAGGTGTTGACTTTGTCGGCTCCCCGAACCTCGTGAGGTAACAGTGGCAGCTTTACAATGTGAAAGTCTTCATATAAGTCTTCCATCTGTAATCAGGTTAGAGAGCAGAAAGCAGGCTGAGGGCTGGGCGGTTAGGGCAGAAGCTAAGGGTAAGGTAAGAGGGGCCAGCAAATCCAGGGATGGCCTGGGTGTCAGGCCTCCCAGTCCTGCCTCAGTCCTCTGAATACAGAAGGCTCAGGACGTGTGCACATGCACGCATACTAGGCGAGCATTCTCTACAGCCCCGGCCCTCAGAGAATACCGTAAAAGACATGGGACTCTTGGCTGGGCAGGTGGGCATACCTGGTCCAGGTACTTGGCCTGGATCTTGTGTCGAGCCTCACACATCTTGCAGGGTTTCTCAGGGTCAGGGAAGACAAGCTGGTTGACGATGATGTTGTGGGTGTCGATCTTGCACTTAGCCAGCTCCTGGATCAGCCGCTCCGTCTCGTACAAGGACAAGAACTCGGCGATGCACACACAGATGAACGTTGTCTGTTCCTGTAGGGCACAAGACAGGAGGGAGGAAGGGATCTGGCTGACCCCATCCTCAGGAGCCTCTCACCTCCTGCTGAACTGCAGCATAACTCACAGGGTCCTTGAACTGTTCGCTAACGGATCGGATGACAGGCAACGTCTCTTCCAGCTTGGAGGCCAGTTGGTCAGCATTCATGTCCCCCAGGCCCAGCATGTTGCACATCTGTGGGGATGAGGGAATAGGCTTGCCAGCTTCCTGGGCCCATCAGAGCCTCGGGGTCAGGGGCTTAGTGAATACTGCAGCATCTCTACTAAAGGTGCGGGCCCGGGGTCCAACTCATGGGGTAGGTCTGTGGAATTGTAGCTCCTCCATTGTGTGGGCTAACATGACCACACTATCTGACCTCCTGACCTCTCAGGCTGCCATCTTCACGCCTTCCCTTCAAGAGCTGTTGTGCTTTGTAAGCACTCACGTGTTTTATTACGAATTGATGGTAGGCACTTAGTAGATGCTCAGCAGACATGCTCCAGAGGTGGACATGAGGATTGGGGCAAGTGTCACTGTATTGATGGCTCACAGAACCATTGCTGTGGTCTCCATTTTTTTTTTTTAGGTACATGTGCTGTTGAAGTGAGCACCACAGTTGATAGAGAAGAAAAGGAAGAACCAGAGAGGTGAAAAGATTTACTTGAGGGCACACAGCAGGTGAGATGTGGAGGGAGGGAGACCATGCCTCTTACTCTGCCCCAAAGAACACGGTTTGGGTTAAGGCACTGAGAGCAGGAGGGGTGTGAGAGAGAGCAGGAGGGTGTGGCACCTGCCTGTGAGATGAAGGGGCTGATCTGGTTCTTGATCTGCATCAGGCGGCCCAGGCCCCGCTCCACGATGGTAGGGAAGTTCAGTAGCCTGAGTGTATGGCCGGTGGGTGCTGTGTCGAACACTACCACGGAGAAGTTCATGCCCTTCACCAGCCTGGGGGGAAGATGAGGGTCAGGCTCACACCAGAGGCCACAAGCCCTCCCGGGGCAGGCAGGCACCCCCAATCCCTGGCAGGCTGACCTCATGACCTCAGCATAACTCATGGCTTCATCGATGCCAGGGAAGGCGCTCATGGCCTCCTGCATCATCTTCTTGCCCATGCTCAGCATGTTGTCTTCCTCGAAGAACTCGTCGGGGAGCTCTGCAACGCCCAGGCTGGGGTCTATCTCCTGGGGGCCGAGGGGACCAGACTCAGGCTGCTGCGATGACGGACTCCCAGAGGGGGCCTCAACTCCTAGGTGCAGGCCAGAGGAAGCCCATGTAGGGCTGGCTCCAACCACATAGGATCCCGGGTCTGTCCCATCAATGGTTTAACCTTCACAATCAAGTAAGAAATTGCAAACTTGGACTAGGGGAGGCCCCAAAGACAAGTTGAAACCCAAACCCACTACAGGAATTTGCAAAGGCAACCCAAAATTTGCTTCCCCGATAAACAACCACAGCTAGCTCCGACCACTTTCAGATTATGCCTCTAATGTGGGTCACCTCTGAATATAATTCTTTAATTTTTAAAACAAGGCCATTATGTAGCTGAGCCTGGCTGTCCTCACCCTCCTCAAGGGTGTTCCATCAGGCTCGCTGGCCAGTTATTCTGTAGGTCACCCTGCCCCTGCCCATCTGCTCTCCCTCTTGGGTAGTAGTCTCTATTTTGAGGGGTGGGGAGCAGGGCTGCAGATGGAACCAAGGGCTTTATACAGGCCAGGCTAGTGCTCCTTCACATTATACTTCTAGCTACTCACTGGGAGGTTAAGCAGGTGCTCTATCACTGAGCAATTCCCAAGCCCCTTAATGGTAACTACCTTGTAGCCAGGCATTAGACCCTGTGACCACAGTCTGTGACAACTAGATTTTAATAAGAGCTCTACTACTGAGCTCCAGCTCCAGCCTCAGGCTCCTCACAGCTCCAGTTCTGCTCCTTCATTGCTGTAGGCAGTTTCCTCCATTCTGTTTATCCATAGCTGTTTGGTATTGCTGTTTTGGGGACAAAACCAGACTCCAACAGTAATACCTGCCACCAGCTCCTAATGACAGGTCTCCAGTGGATGCTTGAAAGACAAACTATGCCTACTCTGACACGTGTCTGTATCTCATTCCTCCTCAAATATCTCCTGTCTCATTCACTGTGGAAGTCCCAGCCTTTGCATGAAGGGGAGGCCCCTGACTGGGCCTGGCGGCACAGGCTTCTAACTCCAACAATTAAGCAGGACAGGAAAGTTGCAAAGTGAGCTCAAAGCGGGCTGTAAACTTAAGTGAGATTAAAACCAACAAGTCAAATCCACAGATAAAAATGCAATGGGTCAGGCCAGATGGCAGCAGCACTTTCAGTCCCAGGGCTTGGGAGGCAAAGACAGACAAATCTCTATGAATTGAAGGCCAGCCTGGTTTATTTATTTATTTTTTTTTTAGATTTTTTGAGACAGGGTTTCTCTGTATAGCCCTGGCTGTCCTGGAACTCACTCTGTAGACCAGGCTGGCCTCGAACTCAGAAATCCGCCTGCCTCTGCCTCCCAAGTGCTGGGATTAAAGGTGTGTGCCACCACCGCCCGGCACCAGTCTGGTTTATAGAGAGAGTTCTAAGACAGCCAGGGATACATAGAGAGAGACACTGTCTTGAAAAACCAAAACCAGCCGGGTGGTGGTGGCACACGCCTTTAATCCCAGCACTTGGGAGGCAGAGGCAGGCAGATTTCTGAGTTCAAGGTCAGCCTGGTCTACAAAGTGAGTTCCAGGATAGCCAGGGCTACACAGAGAAACCCTGTTTCAAAACAAAAAACAAAACAAAACCCAAAACAAAAACAAAAAAAAAACCAAACCAAACCAAACAACTGTACCAGGTCAGTAAGATGGTTCAGCAAGTCATGAAACTCGATCCATGACAGAGCTGAGTTCCATTCTGGAGCCCTGGGAAGGAGAAGAGAGGAAGCAGGCGGTCACACACAAGAATAACGGGGGATAAAGGGCTGAGAGCTCAGGGTGAATCTGGCATAGTATGCACCAGGCCCTGCCTTCAATCCCTACTCCTGGAAAATAGGTTGAGGAAAAAGATGGGGGTGTAACACCTCATCTGCCTCAGGAAACACCCCTAGTTCTACATACTTCCTTCTGATTTCCACCCTTGGCAGAGCCTAAGCTAGGCAGAGCTCAGCCTTCAAGAACTAGCCCCCACCCCATCTCCCTGCTGCAATCAAATATGCCCTACCACCGTCTTTCTCAAACAAGTCCTTCTAAAGGCAGGGGTGGAGCTGTGCTCCTGCAGGCTCGGCTTCTCTAGAGGCTGAGGCAGGAGAAGCACCTGTACCCCGAGGGTGAGGCTAGACCCGGCAGGCAGCAGTGAAACTCTGTTCCAGCAGCTCCACTTCCCTGCTGCGGGGTTCCCATTCTCAGCTTCCATCCCCACAGTTACTGTGTCACTCATTAAAACCAAGCTGTCATAGGCACTGGAGGGATGGCTCAGTGGTTAAGAGTATGGGCTGCTATTCCAGAGGACCCAGGTTCAATTCCCAGCACCCACATGGAGACTCACTACTATCTATAACTCTAGTTCCAGGGGCACTGGCTTCTGAGGGCACTGCATGCACATAGTACAAAAAAACACATGTAGATCTAACAACTATGCACATAAAAATATTAATCATAAACGATGCCATTTTTGTCAGTCGCCAGGACACATACCGGTCATACCAGCACTTTTGATCAGACGTTCAAGGTCATCCTTGTCAACATATCAAGGTTTAGTCCACACTAGACCACATGAGACTCTGTCTCAAAAACCAGCCAGCCAGCCAGATAGCCAACCAACCAAAAACCAAACCAAACCAACAAAAATCCACAATAATGTGAACAGGAGAGATGTGTCAGCAGCTCAATCGTCAGGAGCATTTGCTGCTCTGCAGGGAACCGAGGTTTGATTTCTAGCACCCATATTGGGGCACATCACAATTAGGTCCAGGGCACACACACCGTATATTCGTTCTAGAGTATCTGAGGTCAAGAACCCAGGTGAAGGTGAAGGTGGTACCATGATTCTGTAACCCCTGTGCTGCTATGGTAAGATAGGTGGAGAAGCCCTGGTAGCTCTCAGGCCACTCAGCCTAGTGTACACAGCAGTAAACAACAGACTGTCTCAAACAAGGAGGAAGAGCCAGTACCAACAATGTCTTAGGATGTCCTGACTTCCACAGTGACACACTGGCATGAGTGTGTGTGTGCACTAGCGTACATACACACACACTCACAGAGAAAACCTGGTGATCTCACTGTTTCACTTCCAAAATATAGTCTAAATCTAACTATTCACCCCCTCCCCCCTTTTATGAGACTACTGTGTCATGATCTGGGAACATCCACACATCCAGCTTTCTTGTTACTCTTCCCAAATTCACCCTTGATTTGCAGTCCAACTTCCATATGACCATCAGATATGTGGCTTTAAAAAAAAAAAAAAAAAAAAAAAACTTTTAGAGACAGAATTTCTCTGTGTAGCCTTGGCGGTGCTGGAACTCGGCCTTAAACTCAGAGGTCGTCCTGCCTCTGTCTCCCTAGTGCTGAGATTAAAGGTGTGTGCCGATATTCCCAGCTGATTTAGTATTTTTCTTTTAAAGACAGGGTCTTACTATGTAGCCCTGATAGCCTCAAATTTATGTTAATCCACCTGCCGCTGCCTCTCTAGTGCAGGGATTGAAGGTGTGTGCCATCCTGCCCAGCCCTTTTCAAACTCGAGAGCTGGGAATGCAGGCTGGCACTGTATAGCACATGGGATGCCCTGGCCTTTACCTCAAGCAGCAGCAGCAGTAGCAGCAGCAGCAGCAGCAGCACCACTAACAACACAATAATAACCAAAACAAACATGAACACGGAGCCAGAGAGATGGCTCAGCAGTTAAGAGCATGTGCTGATCTTCCAGAGGACCGTCACCCATTCCCAGTACCCACTCAGGGGTGGGAGTTCACAAGTGTCTTCAAACTTAAGCTCAAGGAGGCCCTGGTATTGCTGGTCCCTGCACATGTAACTAAAGATAAACTAAATCTTTAAAAGAATAACTGTGTATATTAAAAATCGTCTATCAAACGTAGACGCCAAGCCAAAGTGCTTGCCCAGCCAGCGGAGCCCCACAGTGTGCATCTCTGGTTGGGCTTCCTTCTTCCCCTTGTTTGCCCAGTTCTGGTTTATTGCCTTTCTCCCTGCTCCTTAAAGGTTTCCTTCCCACAAGCCCCTCTGGGAGTATGTTGGGGAAGGTGTGACACCCAGAGTTGAGTACGTAGACTATGATTGGCCTGGTGGCTGCTGGTAGGTACGTCCTCAAAAGGCCTTATGGTTGGGGCTGGAGAGATGGCTCGGTGTTAAGAGTACTGGCTGCTCTTGTAGTGGCTCTGGGCTGGATTCCTAGCACCCAGATGGTGGCTCACAACCACCTATAAGTCCAGACCCAGGGTGTCTGATGCCCTCATCTGGCCTGCATGGGTACCATGAACACCTGTCACTCAAACAAGATCAAAAAGCCTTACGGGGACCTCAGCCAGAGCTGAGGCCAGCTTTACTTACCATAGCAAAGAGGTTGTCATAGCCTTTGACCTTGGTAGGCACCTTGGAGAACTTCTGATCGAAAGCGTCTGAGATGTTGTGAGCTGGGTCCGTGGAAATGATCAGAACACTCTCCCGTCCCTTCGATAGCTGGACTGCCAGGCTGCAGCTGCACAAAAGGAACGTGAGAAGATGAGTGAGCAGTCAGTTACGGAGGTGGTGTTTGTCGAAGAACATACAAGGTCAGGCCACAGAATCCTGGATCAGCAGAGACCTTATGACCAATGTATGGGTCCCAGTGAGATCAAGCCTTACTTAATCCTTGAAGAGATCACCACCTGACTCTGATTCATTCGGATGGGACTGGTGTGCAATATTCAGCTGACTGACTGGGGTCTCTTTGAATGCCTGTTTCTGCTTTTGTTTTTTCTTTTTTGGCACTCAGTGGCACAGTCCAGCTGTCCAGCAGGCAGACTGCTTTCCCTCCCTCCCTCTACTTGTTCAGGACAACGTACTTCACCGAACCCAGGCACCACAATCACGTGCCCTTTCCACTCCCTTTTACTTCTTCCCTCTCTGGCATCAAACAGAAGTCTGTTATACTAAGACAGCTTGCCCTAGTGTCGCTCCCTGGCTGGGGGGGGGGGGGTACTGTCCGGCGGACTGCCGGATTTACATGTTCCTCTGCACACCCCACACGCTGAATTCACAAGACCCAAAGAGAGATAATCCAAGTCAGGATGCTAGGCTTGCATTCAGGAGGTATCTTCAGCAGGCTGTAGTAACTTCCGGAGAGAAACAACCCCGTAGAGCCATGCTCAGCTCGCTTTGCCCGATCGGGAAGAAAAAGCCGGTCCCTGTCCTCCCCTTGGTCCAGTGGTACATCCCGTCCCCTTGGCTCCGCTAGAGCCTCCTTACCTGCAGGTGGTCTTACCAACGCCACCCTTGCCCCCGACGAAGATCCACTTAAGGCTACGCTGCTCGATGATATTGCTAAGCGTGGGTTCCAGCGGCTCCACATCAGGTGCATCCTCGAACTCGTCTGCTTCAACCCCCCACCCGGCCACCCCCGCCGCCATCTTGGACCCTGCTCACGTGATTACTCGGGGCGCACCAAGTGCTAAATACCTGCAGGGGAAATGAGCCTGCCACAGCCCTGTGCAGGCTGGAAGACTGACTTATTTTCCTCCTGCATTGACATTTAGAGATAGTGAGCGCTATGGTTTCGCCGTTTTATGACTCAAGGGCTCACCTTTGTGAACTCTTGTCTGTAGTTTTCTAAGGATTCCCCTGTCTCGTGGACATATTGGTATGACCCACACTACTGCTCTTCACTGATTGGACCCTAAGTCTTGCGGCACTCTTTTCATTGGCTGAATCTTGTCTTACTTCTACTAGTCACGCTCAAGTCCCTGCAGGCGTCAACCTCTCCTTAGCAACCAGGCAAACATCCTGTCCAAGCTTTTTGCGTGAAGTTAGAGCAGAGGTATCTCTAGATTCCATAGGCTCGGTTTCCTGATTATCATTTCCTTCTTACTGTTTTGGACCTCGGCACTCTGCTTTTTCTCTAGGTGTGCTCAGGGTTCAGCAAATCCAATTTTAATCGAGTCCCTGTCCTTGGGAAGGAATACGCAGCTCAAAACATTAAGTCTTAGGTATTCAGCCTGGAGATATGTTCGGCTTCATTTTAGTGCTCCAGCCTCTTAAATACTAATCTCAGGCATTGTCTAGCTGCACGCAGCCAGCGGTATTCTAATTTCAAACTAAGAGATTAAATGAGGAGACAGATGCCAACCCTGGAGTTGCTTCTATTTCTAATAGGAGGTATCAAGTTAGATATGCTTTGTAGACTTGGTTAGGGGCCAGACAAGTTCCTAAGGGACAACTGAAAACAAGGTCTCCAAACAAGATCCGTTCAGTTACAGAGTTCTGGTGGCCGCCTGGGATTGTGCTCTCCCAGCCCTTACAGGGGGCCCGGGTCCCAGACGGTGGTCCCATTCTCAGGGAGCTTCTGTCTGCTTAACTAACTCGTGTCTAGCAGGATTAGGGATCCGAGGACCAGAAGGAAAGGGACCGACTTCTGGGCTCCATCGCCTGGTCGCCAGGTCAGAACCCTGTGGCCCCACCTAGGCTCCGCCCACTCTGCGTTGGCTCCTGGGGTCCGACCCCTCTTCCCAGCATGCATCGCTCCAGACGAAGCCGGTCCCACGCCAAGCGCGCGGTCTGAGATCCTTTCCCGACGTCCTTTGCACGGCATCTAGCCACAAAATGGCTGCCCGAGGGAGACGGGCGGAGCCTCCGGGTCGGGAGGCGCCCGGCCCGGCGGGCAGCGGCAGGAGCCGATGTGCTGAGTCGGGGCCGGGAACGTCACCCGAGAGTGGGGACGACGAGGTGTCGGGCTCGAGTCCGGTGTCCAGCGGTGTGAACTTGTTTGCCAACGATGGCAGCTTCCTGGAGCTGTTCAAGCGGAAGATGGAGGAAGAGCAGCGGCAGCGGCAGGAGGAGCCACCCCCGGGCCCGCAGCGACCCGATCCACCGGCCTCCGCCGCGGCGGGCCCAGGGATTCCGAAGAGGAAGGGCGGCCCAGGCCCCACGCTCAGCTTCGTAAGGAGCCGCGGGGGTGGGGGCGGGCGCCGGGGCCCGCGTTGGCTGGGGGAGTCGGGCCCGGGAAGGGGCGTCATGATCCAAGGCAGCCCTCCGCCCGGCTGCCTGGAAGGTCCTGGTCGCTTGCTGAGAATCTTGAGCCTGGATTCCGGACAAGAAGTGTTTCTGGGCGGGAATAGGAATCCTTAGATCTCACTCGTGGGACCTGAGAACCGGGAAATTGCACTGGAAGCAGCGCTCTGGGGTTAGGGGACCCTAGATGCTAGGATTCCTGTTTGATTTGTACCCAGTCTTTGAATAATGAGGCCCACCTATAATGTGGGGGAAAAGGAGGAGACACATTCAAATCCCGAGTCTGCTGTAATCGTTAGACTCGACTCAGGACCGTAGCCGGGCGTGGTGGTACACGCCTTGTATTACCTGCACTCCGGATGCAAGAAGAGGAGGATTCGAAAAAGTGAGACCTTGTCCCAACTAAACAAAACCAACCAACCAATAACAAAAAGCAAATCACCGACTTTGTGGCCTTAGCAAGATAAATCGATTCCTTTCTGTATTATTTAACTAATGTCCGTTGATTGAGCACCTTACCTTGTGCTGGGTATTTGGTGGTGTCTTTGACAGAAAAGAACGTTGTTTGGAGTGTGGGTGACCTATCCTGATCTTCTGTAGTTCTAATAATTGAGATTTTGATGTATTTCATAAAGGGGTCCTAGAAAAGTCAGAAAAGACTCTTAAAGAACAAGACCAGTTCTCTACTGGGAGCAAGTCTCTTCATCCTCTTATATTTGGTAAAGTCTGTAGACATTTTGGTTGTCAAACTCTTAAGAGGAGATGCTAGTGACATCTATAGGTAGATAGCAGGTATGCTCTTCTAACACAAGGGATGACAAAGAAGGATCTAGCCGAAAATGTCAAGTGTCATGTTGAGGAGCCTCGGGTTAAATAAGTTGGACATATACTCTGTTAGTTTTGAGCTTGCTTTGTCTCTGATGTTGAGGCTCGTAGTGGGGAGGAGGAAATGTTGGTTTGAGAATAATAGACTGTGGGTCAAATCTTGGATCCAGTTCTGTGGTTTGGGGTAAGGCTTAAGTTTGTTTAGGTCTTAAAAGTGTGTATGTGTGAGGTCTTAAAAGTGTGTATGTGTGAGCCTCCAAAGTGGCACATACATGGAATCCTAGCACTGTGGTGCTTGAGGCAGGAGGATTGCAGATTCTGAACAAAGGTTACATTGTTTATAAAAACAACACAGTGTGTGTGTGTGTGTGTGTGTGTCTGTCTGTCTGTCTGTCCAGTAGTGTGTGCCTGTAGTATCAGCTACTCAGGAGCTGAGGAAGGATCTGAAGTCCAGAATGAGTTCAGAGCCAGCCTGAGCAACTTAGTGAGGCGCTGTCTCAGAAATGAAATCTGGGGATTTAACTCCGCGGAAGATGGCTCGCTTTGAATGCATGGGATCGTAGATTCCATCTGCAGTACTGCACTAAAGCGATTGGGGGAGTGGTCCCGCAGGCACTGCCTAGTTGAAGGGTAAGAACAGGGTAATGTCTTGAAAGCTCCCAGTTAAGGGGAGAACATGAGGCCAGGGTGAAAACTCAGAGCCAGACTGTTCTTAAGAGGAAGTGGGAACTGACAGGGCCTGGGTTGATGTGACAGTCCAGGAATAGGAGCGGCAGTGGTGTCACTGCCTCTCTGACTTATTCCTGAGTAGCCATTGTCATTATATTCCTAAAAAACGCCAGGCCCGCTCAGGGTAGGAGACTTAGGGATGCTGTGGTTCAGGGTGCTCCTGCTGGCCTTGCGCATCTGATCCTGAGGCGTGCTCTCTTGTTGGCAGCCTGTCCTAGTTCTCCCAGAAACTTGTCTTTATTTCTAAAAGGAGATAGTTATTACCTTCAAATAGCATAACTGACTATGAGAGGAGATGCCATGGTCACAGCGCTCTGTGTGGTCTGTAGGGCTCCATAGATAGTGAAGTTCAGCTAAGGAAGCTGTGTGGTCCCTGACAGGACAGTGAGGCCAGTTCCCAGCAAGGTCAGCCCTCCTCTGCCCCCCGGGGAGGGTAGCCTGGGGCCCAGGACTGCCTGGGCATGGCAGCCCAGGGCAGGTGCTGAGGCGAGTGCTCCTCTCTGATTGCTGCGCAGGTCGGCCGGCTGGAGGAGCTGGGCGAGGCGTCGCTAGGAAGGTGTAGTGGGCCTCAGCACCGCCAAGGGCGGGCCCGGCTCCTGTAACCCTTGCAGTCTTCTGTCCCTTCACCCAGGTGGGCAAGCGCAGAGGCGGGAACAAACTAGCCCTCAAGACGGGAATAGTAGCCAAGAAGCAGAAGACGGAGGATGAGGTGAGTGGGCTGCCACCCTAACTGCCTTTTCCTTCCACACTGGGTGCCCAGTGGTCGGGCTTTGGATGGGTGGGCCTTGTAGGGTGGGAGGCTCCCCAGATAACCTACTTCTGCTTATTCTTACCTCAGACCCAGGGCCTTTCAGTGACATTGGGGATGGGTCAGCTGTCTCATGGTGTTCCTGAGTTTTGTCCCCAGCTTGTTGGGCATCTGTCTTCCAACCATTCCTTCCCTCCTCCGCCCCCACAGGTATTAACAAGTAAAGGTGACGCATGGGCCAAGTACATGGCAGAAGTGAAAAAGTACAAAGCCCACCAGTGCGGGGACGATGATAAAACTCGGCCCCTGGTGAAGTGACTCCTCCCGGGGCTCCCTACCCGGGACTCTGCGATGTACATAATATTTAATGCGGTTCTGGCAGCGGCCTTCTCTGGAGGACTGATACACAGAAGGAAACGAAGGCGCTTGCTGTGGCCGCAGACCGTTCTCCAGGACTCTTTTTTACCTTGAGCACTTGCCTCCTCAGACTTTTAGACCAGTGGTTTACTGTGCCCTGTCTTCCCATCACCTTGCTCTCTGGCTCTGTCTCTTCTTGCTGTCTTTCTCCTTTTAGCAGTCACTTCTGAGAAGTAAAGAACCTGACTTAGTGCTGGAGTTTGTGCCTGGTTTATCTTCTTTGTGATCTCCAAGCTAAGTCTTTCCCCATTAGTGGATACCACATCTGCCCGAGCTGGGGTGGACCCATTGTGGGAAGGAAAGGGGAAGGTTCTGTAGGTAGGGGCACATGCTGCCTCTCTAGGACTCTGCAGACATCCTCAGTAACTGTGACTATTGAAGTCTGGTCTTGTTTGTGGTTTTGTTTTGAGGCAGGGACTTATGTACAGAGTTCTCTCCTGCCTCAGCAGCATGCCTTCCAAGTCTCCTCACAGTATCAGTTTAGCGGGACTCGGGTTAGTCTGGGTTGAGTGTGCTTGCCTAGTGCACGTGGTGCTCGCTGATCAGTCTCTAGCACTTCACCTTCTTTTGCAGTACACTAATCTTAGGTTTTGGCTAATATGGAGCTGTTATTTATTCTCCAGATACTGACCAACTGCTTACTATATGTCAAGGATGTCCTGGTTTCTAGGGACCAGAGCACTGAACAGCCTACATTCTCCCTGTCCTCACAGGAGACTAGTGGGAAATCAGAGGGGATGGGTAACCTTTTTTCGGTGGCGACTACTAACAAGGCTAGGATAGAGGCCTTTGTTGGGGGAGGAGATGTCTGTTTTTAGACCACATTTATATTTTTGGTTGTGAGCCTAACTAACCCTTAGTGGCTGAGCTATCCTTCCAGCCTGTAATGTCAAAAAACTTATTTCTATATATTGTTTCACTCGTGCATGTTATGTCTGTACCACATACGTGCCTGTTACCTGTAGAGGCCAGAAGAGACAGACCCCTTGGAACTAGAGTTAAAGCTGGTTTTGGCTAGAAGAGAGAGACCCCTTGGAGTTAGAGCCGGTTTTGACTGTTACCTGTAGGTTCTAGGGACTTAGAGGGGTCCTCTGGGAGACTGCAGATGCTTTTAACTGCTGAGCTATCTTTCTAGCCTCCTTAGTGACCTTTAATGCAAGTCTGGAGGGAGGTGAATAGCAAGCTTGGATGGGACTGAGGAAGGGCAGATGGCTATGGTCCTGGGATGTTGAGGTGGTGCCCCTGGCTTTTTTTGTCAAAGCAGGCTGGAGGCAAGGCATTGAGTTAACCCATGCTGTGTAGGAGTTAACTCATGCTGGGTAGGAGTTAACCCATGCTGGGTAGGAGCTTGTTGACTCCTTCCTGTGATCTGTGCTTACTAAGTGGAGGCCGGTGGATAAGGAGTTTGGGGTAACTCTTGTTTGTAGATTTTTTTTCTCCAAAACCACATATAAAAAATTAAGTTGGGCCCGGCGTGGTGGTGCACGCCTTTAGTCCCAGCACTTGGGAG
>NC_034609.1:9513371-9520781 GCF_900095145.1 Mus pahari
TAGCCCTGGCTGTCCTGGAACTCACTTTGTAGACCAGGTTGGCCTCGAACTCAGAAATCTGCCTGCCTCTGCCTCCCGAGTGCTGGGATTAAAGGTGTGCGCCACCACGCCCAGTTGTCACTTACCTTTTTAAAAAGTAAGGTTTTTCATTTATCTCTATTTGCTATATGTGTGCAGATGCTGTGTGTGTGTAATTCCCTGGAGCTAGTTGTCAAGCCACTAGACAAGAGCTAGGAATTGAACTCCGGTCTTCTGGAAGAACATTAAGTGCTCTTAACCACCGAGCCATCTCTCTGACCCATTTCTCAGCTGTTTTTTATGGTTCAGGTCTTTTGTCTACTTATTTTTGGACTTTTGAGATGGATTTTTTTTTCTGTGTAGCCCTGGCGGTTCTAGAACTTACTATGTAGATCAGGTTGGCCTTCAATTTACAGAGATCGTCAGCCTCTGCCTCTCAAAAGCTGGGATTAGAGGTGTGTACCAGCACACTGGACTTTATTTAGCCATTTTTAATGCTGGGGAAGCATTGTCTGATTCAAGATGAGCCAGGGCTTACACTGTAGCTCAGTGATGGGGGCATTTGCCTGGCATTTGAGATGTTCCCCATATGATCTTCAGCACTGCAAAACAACAGAAGACATTTGACTGTAACCCTGTGATTAAAACTGCTTTCATTGGTTTCCTGAGAGGAGTCAGCTTATGTTTACAGGCTGTGTTCTACAGTTCTGGAGATGGAGCCTAGTTTCTAGTGCATGCTGTCAAGTACACTAACCTTGACCTACATTTTGGAGGCCTTGTTTAAAAATTAGACTGGAGCTGGAGAGATGGCTCGCTGGTTTTCAAGCACTTGCTGTTCTTGTAGAGGACCTGGGTTTGGTTCCCCAGGAGCTGTTGTTACAGGTAGGTTTCTTGTTGCCTGATATGGAAGTCTGATAGATTAGGTCTTTTGCAAGAGAAGTATATGAGATGTCTTTCCAGCCCTTGTATCGTGTTTTTTAAAGTTTCGTGTGTGTGTGTGTGTGTGTGTGTGTGTGTGTGTGCGCGCGCATGTTGCACACATATTTGCTGTGGCATGTGGAGGTCACAAGACTTGCCTCAAGTCAGTTCTCTTCCACCTTGTTGGATGGGACTCAGGTTGTTTGGCTTGGTGCCTGGTGCCTTACTTAATCTGTTGAGCCATCTTTTCAACCTTCCCTGGACACTCCCTCTGAATAGCTGAGGTGGAATGCAAGTCCTCATGCATGTTGGGTGGCTACCAGACACCATGAGCTACACGCTGTAAATCAAAAGTGTTCGTGATAGATACTCAGGCAGGGAGACTACTGTAAATTAAGCGCGTATGCTCTCTCATCAGATTGGAAGTTGGGCATGAGTTGAATGCTTTTAGTTGAAATCAAGTAAATGTATAGGGTCACTGTGAGAATTGCATAGGAAAATACTGTTTGGAAACTTCATGGCAGGGAATATTCAAGGAGGGAAGGGAGAACCCAGCATAGTGATGCTCAACTGTGGTTATTCAGGGGGCTGAGGTGGATGGGTGGATGGTTTTAAGAACCAAGGAGTGTACCTGGAGGGATCCATGGCCTCCAGATACAAATGTAGCAGAGGACGGATGGCCTTGCTGGACAGCAACAGGAGGGAGGCCAGGCCCTTGGTCAGGGGAGGTTTGACCCACCAGTGGGTGGTTGGGTGGGGGGAGCACTCATACAGGCAAAGGGGAGGGTGGAGCTGGGGTGGGGTTAGTGGCAGGGTAACCGGGAAGTGGAATAACATTTGAGATTTAAGTGAATGGAATGATAAAAAAAAAAAAGAAGAAGAAGACAAACATGGGCAGTACAGGAAGACACCTCATCAAAACAACCAAAAACAAGCAGGGAAACTTCTGATTCAAAATCTCTTATGGAGAAAGGAAAGACAACTAAACTCTGTAGCAGTCACACTAGTGTGTATGCCATCAGGAGGCTAATGGAGGCAGGAAGACTACAAGGTGGAGGAGGCCAGCCTGGGTTATGGAGGTAGACCTTGCCTCAGAAAAATCAATCCCTGTGTTACCCTCATGTGGCTGGTCCCTCAGGGGTAAGGGATGCCTCTGCATGGGCCGACTGAGACATCCCCTTCTCCCATACCTCACTACCCCTCCATAGTACCTCCCTTCTCTTTGTCTTTGTGCAAACACATCACCTAGGGCCCACAGTGAGAATCAGCTCTGCAAGTTGCCACTCAAAGCATTTGAATACAAACACCTTTTAAAAAATAAATCATTAATGGTCTGCATTTCATAACCCACATGGCTTCTACCTAGAGTCAAAACCCTCCCTTGAGTAAAAAACAAAAAAACAACAAACCACGCCTGCACCTCCCTCCAAGAAAAAAGCCAAACAAAAACTACTGTGAACCTTCCGACTCTTCAATCTCCAGTTTAATAGCCAACTTGCAAGAACTCAGACCAGCCCATCTTCACGAATAAAAATTGAGTTTTAGGTACGGGGCATCTTGGGATTTGTAGTTTGAAGCCTCAAGGGTGCGTGAGTAGTGAGATAGCTCTGCGCATGCGTAGGGTGGCTATCCGCACGTGCGGTTAAAGGGTTTGTGTTTATATTGAGTCGCTGGCTGTTGCGGAGGTTTCCCTTGATTTTCTCAACAGAGCTTTGCAATAGGGGCTTCAATTCTTGCTTTTTCATGACTGACCGTTGCTGGGAGTGATTGTGCCAATGGGGGAGTGGGCTAAGTTGTTTTCAAGTTGAGGCATTCCTGTATACCTGTCCCTCACCTGAAGGTCAAAACAAAGAAACCACAGCAAAACCAATCAAAGGCCTCGGTTGTACTTTGGGATTCGAATCATGGTTACTTTAGTAACTATTGGTTTAAGCAGAGCGAGAAGACAAGGAACCTGCTGTCAACTGAGCTGTGCTTAAAGCCACATTTTCAAGTGATTTATGATTTGAATAATTATTACTCAAATAATACGCTTATGGTCAAGAAGCTTAATTTGGATGGATCATCTCAAACGGAGCAAATTATGTTAAATCCACTGAGATGGAGGTGTGGCTGAAGAGCGAGTCCCATATCAGCGGCAGGACTAGGAGGGGATGGAGACGGGAAGGGGGTTAGAGGAAAGGTCTCCAATTCTATAATGTTTTACGACTGAAAAGGAAAAACTGTTGACTCCAAACGGCAGAAGCATTCATGACCTGGCTCTTGCCTAAATGCTCTGGACAAGGACTCTCATCTCACTTTTAAGGTAGGTTAGGGGATTATTAAGCTGCCTTATTTTATTTTATAAGTTATAGCAAGGGGCTGAATACGTTGACTCAGCGATTAAGAGCACTTGTCGCTTTGCTACAGGACCCTGTGGTTTCGAGTGCTAGCAAATGTACATACAGCTCACAACTGTCTTGTAGCTCTAGTTCCAGGAGTCAATACCTGACTCTCTCTGTCACTCGACAGAAACGTGATGCAGGCAAAACAAACAAATTAAAAAAAAAAAAAAAAAAAAAGCCGGGCGGTGGTGGCGCACGCCTTAAATCCCAGCACTTGGGAGGCAGAGGCTGGCAGATTTCTGTGTTCGAGGCCAGCCTGGTCCACAGAGTGAGTTCCAGGACAGCCAGAGCTACAGAGAGAAAACCTGTCTCAAAAAAAAAACAAAAAAAAACAAAAAAACCCAAAAAATAGCGACGTGTTATTTTCAGTCCCAGGTAAAAGTGTTAAACAGCATTGAACAATAACAGGACAGTTGCTCTAGTAAAATCCAGCACCCTAAGCTGCCTGCCCTGCTCTTTACGTCGGTGTAGTGCTGTTTAGAGGAGCGAAAGAGAAAGTTACATGTTAACCCCCTCCCCCTGTTTCTCTGTGTAGCCTTGGCTGTCCTGGAACTAGCTCCGTAGACCAGGGAGTGCCGGGGTTAAAGGGGTGCGCCACTACTGCCCGGCTTCATTTTAACTTATTTTTGATCAAAGGGTTTTGTGATGTAGCCTAGGCTTTCCTGGTACCTAGGGGTATACTGTTGCCTTATTCCCTATCCCTGTCCTCCCTCCCTCCCCATCCAGTTCTGAGGCACGCCGGACTGCGAACAGTTTAAATTTTAGGGAGTTGTAGTAAGGACACGGTTAGCTGTGGTTGAAGGATTCCTAAGTCCATTACACACCGAGAGCACCCATGCACTACTAAATTTCTAGCTCCAGCAAAATCTGCAACTCAGTGGGGCTGGGGCCCAGTGAAGAGTACTGTGGGCTCTCAAGAGGACCCGGGTTTGATTTCAGAATCCACATGGTTCACCACCACCAGCTTCACAGGCATCCAGTGCAATCGTCTGGTCCCCACGGCACTGCGCGCACATGGTTCAGGCAAAATACCAATATACATTAAAGGAAGAAAGAAGAAAGCTGCAGTAAGAAAAAGGAAACGAGACGCTGGGAGGACTTAATGGCTAGAGCGGCCTAGAGGCGGTGCTTATTGTCTCACGTGACTTAATTTGGCCAGGGCCGCTCTGTGCCCGATCACGTTTAAGTGCTTCGCTCTCCGATTGGCTTTGTTAGGCCAGTTTGAACGGCGTACGGAAGCCGAAACTGTTCATTTCGGCCGCGTTTATTTTATTTTATTTTTTTTTTAATTCCCTGCTTCTGGCTCCCTCCTTCCGCGCGAGCCTCTGGAGAAGCTGCAGCACTTAGGCGCCGCCGCTGCCTCCCGGGGCCTGGTAGGTGGGCCTCGCTCGGCCGGGACCCCTTGGCTTCAGCTCGCTTCGAACCTCGCTGGGTTCTGGGCCTGCGCCGCGCGCCGCCCAGGCGTCGGGGTCGCGCCCGGCTGAGAGGCGGGGTACCGGGTTGGGCCAGCTCTCGAGGCCGGCAGAACGGGCCGGGCGGGGGAGGGGGAGCTGATCTGATCTCAAGGGGTGGGGCCTCGGCGCCCGGGCAGGTTCGGGTGCCACGAGATGCGGGCCAGTGGGGCGGCTGGGGTCGGGCTGGAGGGGCGCTGATTGGGGGAATCGTCGGGGGACGTCGCGTGGATCGGGTGTGTGTGGGGATCTGTTTCGGCGGGGCTTGGTTGGGTCTGATTTGGGGGAGACAGCCTTGAAAGTTGAGAGGGGAAGGTTGTTTAGTCCTAATACGGAGGGGCGTCAGACTTAAGCCCGGAGGGCTTTGCTGAGTCTGACTGCGAGGCGGTGGTGGGATCCGTTGAGGGTAGCGCACCGGGCGGGTGTTTGTGCGGGACTCTGTAAGGGAAGCTGCAGGGATTGGACGGATGGGGTCTCCGACGTGAAGTGGTCGGGGGCTTAGGGGAATTTGATTGGGGGAGCTGCCAGAGGTCCGTCAGCATTAATTCCTGCTGACTGGGGCGGAGGGTAAGAGCTAGAAAAGCTTGGCCAGATCTGATTGGGGGCAGGCAGCGGGCATTGGGGGCTTTGAACGTGGGTTGGGTGATTTTGACTGGCTCTCATTCAAAGAGACATTGGAAACCTATCGGGTATTGCTTGTATTCTGGTTAAGGAGAGTCACAGGGCCGCGTCTAGGTCAGAAAGGGGGACATGTGGCGTCTACTGAGCTTGTAGAGCCGGTTTAGAAGAGGGAGCAGGGATGAGCAAGATCTGGGCGCTTAGGGACCTAGAGGAGCTCAGGAATCTAGGAGGCGGCTGGCATCTAGTGGAGCTGGAAGGCTGGATTTTGGGGAAGGGAATCCTCGTGGACTGAGCCTTCACCTGAAAGACCGCTGGGGCGGGGCCCCTCGCCCTCGAGGGAGGCGGAAGCCGTGAGGCCCGTAACCGGGGGCGGCGGTGGCATGGATCGCTTTGGAAAGAGGGTTCCTCGTTAGGCTCGATGTGGATCCTTCGCGCCCCCGCCGCTGGTCCTGATTGCCCGCTTTTATATTCCCCCCACTCGCACTCCCGAGCCCGCGACTGCGTGGCCGAGGATGGCTTAGCTGGCGGGGACCCCGCACTTGGACAGGCGCGGATTGGAGGCCTCCGCTTCTCCGCGGAGAGCGCTTGCGTCTGCATGCAGCCGCCTCTGCCTCGGGGACTCAACTTGGGTCTCACACAGAACTCCAGCGACCCAGCGCTGATCCAGGCTCCTACCCCTGCAGTTCGCCTTGCGCCATGGAGTGGCAGCCAGACGAGCAGGGCCTGCAGCAGGTCTTGCAGCTTCTCAAAGACTCGCAGTCGCCCAACACAGCTACTCAGCGCATTGTGCAGGATGTATCCTTCTTTCCTTCCGGGGCTCACGGAACAGGGCAGATGTCTGCACCTCGTGAAGGCCAGAGAGGGAGGGACTACTTCTTGATTCCCAGACTCTTTCTGCTGTGAGAGAACATGAATTAAAGGTTTAGATCTTGCTTCCATTTCTGGAGTGGAGAAAATGATGGGGATGTCTGATCTTCACGAAGTACTTAATCCTTTAACTGTTAAGCTGAGTGTTGGTAACTTTCCTTTAACAGATGGGAACCTGGAGGCTTAAACTGGGAAACTGCCTAACCTAGGAACCAGAGTGAGAAGCCCAGCCATCGCAGATTTTAGTAGTCTACCTTGTCAGAATGAGGGTAGATGAGTAGGGACGTTGGAGTCCCAACATGAGTGTTTTTGTAGTTGAAAACTTTTTTCCTAAGAGCTCTTTATATATATATATATATATGTATACACTGATTAGTTTTGTTATTAATTTGATACACCTATGAAGAGGGGCCTTCAATTGAAGAATTATCTCAATCAGATTGGCCTGTGGGCATGGCTGTGGGGAATTTTAATGATTAATAATTGATGCTAGGCTGTATAAGAAAGGATGGTGGATGTGTGTTAGGGAAGGAACCAGTAAGCAGCTTTGTGCAGAGGTTTCTTCTTCAGTTATATTCCTGGAGTTCCTATCTTGGGACTTCCCAATGATGAGTTAAAACAAACCCTCAGTGTTTTATCACAGCATCAGAGAAGCAAATCAGAGTAAGTTGAGAATTTTAAATGATATATGATCATGGAAGCATCCACCTTTAATCACAGTGTTCAGGAGGCAGAGGCTGGTGAATCTCGGAGTTTAGGAATAACCTGGTCTTATGAAAACTCTTTATCTCAAATGAAAAAATTGAATGTTTGAAGCAATATCAAATTTCACTTGAAAATGGGACTAGTCCACCACCTTTTCCTGTGGGGTTGAGATTGGAACATACGAGCCTAGAGCATGCTAGCCACTTGCTTTATTCTTGAGCTGCACCCCTAAGTCCTGCTCCTGGAACTCAGTCATTCACTCTAGTTTTCTCTTAGTGGCGCTGGAGACTCCGTGGTCCAGCCTCACACGTGCTAGATGCCTATTTTACCACTGAGTAGACACCTTGGCTGGTTTTTCTTGTTCTTTCTTTTATTTTTAATTTTTCTTTCTTTCTTTCTTTCTTTCTTTCTTTCTTTTTTTTTTTTTTTTTTTTTTTTTTTTTTTT
>NC_034609.1:9520831-9550655 GCF_900095145.1 Mus pahari
GAAATCCACCTGCCTCTGCCTCCCAAGTGCTGGGATTCCAGGCATGCGCCACCATGCCCGGCATTCTTTTCTTTTCTTTTCTTTTCTTTTCTTTTCTTTTCTTTTCTTTTCTTTTCTTTTCTTTTCTTTTCTTTTTTGAGTCATGGTCTTTGTATAGCAGATTAGCTTAGAACTGAATATGTAACCCAGATTCTCCCTGAACTGAGGATGATCCTCCTGCCTCAGCTTTCCTGGGGCTAGGGTTTTAGGCATGCGCCTTCCATTCTGTTAGAGAAAAGCAGGCGTCACTGGAGTTCCTAGATCAGAAGTGAGTAGCAGCTGCCAGGTTGAGAAGCCTAGCCCTCTCCTGGTCTGGTAAGGATATGAGGGTCTTGCAGGAGCCTTGGTCCTAGTCCCTGTGTGGACTTGATCCTCTTGAGAAGGCCCTATGGTGCTGTGAGGTTAGGAATTGAATTGATCACTATTATCTGAGGAGTTGGCTGCCTAATTGATTTGGTCACTAGCATTCTGAGCAATGTGACACCGGGAGAATATTGCCTAAGAAAGGCTCTTGCCTCTCAAGTTCTTTTTTTTTTTTTGTTTTCTTTTGTTTTGAGACAAGGTCTTGGGTTCATGCTGGCCTGGAGTTCCAAGATCTTGCCTCAGCCTCCCCAGTGTTGGGATCACAAGCATGCCCCAATATACCTGGCTTTCCAAGTTCCTTAACAGCCTGGCAGAAACTTAAACAACTCAACCAGTTTCCTGACTTTAACAACTACCTGATCTTCGTCCTGACTAGACTCAAATCAGAAGGTATGTTCTCTGTCCCTCCCGGCCACACAGGTCTTGCTTCTCCCTTAGTCCTCTGACCTTAGCACTTTTCCTACAGATGAGCCAACCCGCTCTCTGAGTGGCCTCATCCTCAAGAACAATGTGAAGGCGCATTACCAGAGCTTCCCGCCTCCTGTGGCTGACTTCATCAAACAGGAGTGTCTCAACAACATTGGCGATGCCTCCTCTCTCATCAGAGCCACCATCGGTGAGGGGGCTGTGGGGGTCATCATCAAGGACACACTAAGGGCTTGCACTGGGCCAAGAAGCTATTCAACGTGTTCAGGGTATTGCTTACTGAATGCTCCAGCACCCTCTGATAGCACTCTTACTACTGCCATCTGACTGGAGAGGAAACTGAGGCACAGAGATGATAAAGGGACTTGCCTGGCAAGTAACAGCTTGGAAACAAGCCAGGCAGTGCAGGTCAGTCTTTTTTTCCCCTCTCCCTTTTTTTCTTTTTGAGAAAAGGTAGCCCAGACTGGCCTCAAACTTTGCACTCTTCTGCCTCAGCCTCCTGAGTGCAGTGTTCCCAGTCTCAAACGATGTGCCTGGTGCTCAGCAGTTAGAGTACCTGTTTCTACTGTCCAGACAGAGTCAGTGATGCCCCTCAGAGTATTCATACACAGTGGGAATTAGTTAATGGAGGCAGGCGCCTTGCTGAAGAGATGCCCAAGGACATTGCAGCAGTGCTGCTAAGGTTTACTTAAGGACATTCTCCTTGAAGACTTTACAATAAAAGTATTAATAGGTGATTTCTCAGCAACATTTGAGTCTGGGACTTAGAGGACAACATTGGAGAGTCAGTTCTTACCTTCCACCTTGTCAAGATGGTCTCAGGTTTTTTGCTGTACAATGTGTTATTCCAGGCTCATTGGCACAGTAGCTTCCTGTCCTTTCTTCTCCGAGTAGACTTGATGGATTATAGATGCACACACTGCATCCAGCTCATGTGGGTTCTGGGGAGCAAGTCTGGGCCAGCAGGCTTGGTGGTGGGTGGTTTTACCTGCTGAGTCATCTTCCCAGCTCCAGAGTTTTTAAGCCATTGTTTTTCTTGAAATCTGTCAACTAAAAAAGTGGTTTTGTTTTTTTACCTATTTATTTGTGCTATGTGTGTGGAGATTAGAGGACATCTTGGTTGTTGGTTTTATCCTTTTATGTGGGGTACACTGTTGGAACTCAGGCCATAGTGGGTGGCAGCAAGTGCCTTTAACCACTAAGCAATCTTGCTGGACTTTCTGTAGACTGTTTAAGGGAAAAGACAGGAAAGGAAGCCTTAAAAATAAATAAAAGGCTAGGTGTGGTAGCACATTTGTAATTTCAGCACTTAAGAGTTTGAGGCCAGCCGGGTGTGGTGGCGCACGCCTTTAATCCCAGCACTTGGGAGGCAGAGGCAGGCGGATTTCTGAGTTCAAGGCCAGCCTGGTCTACAGAGTGAGTTCCAGGGCAGCCAGGACTACACAGAGAAACCCTGTCTCAAAACCAAAAAAAAAAAAAAAAAGAGTTTGAGGCTAGCCTGATCTAAATAGTGAGTTCCAGACTAGCCCTAGGTGAAATCCTATCTCAGTAAATAAACAAACAAATAAATAAATAAGGCAAGGCATGGTGACCCATGCCTTTAATTTCAGTATTTGGGAGGTAGTAGCAGGTGAATCTCTTGAGTTCAAGCAACACTGAGGTGCGTAGTGAATTCCAGCCCTGTCAAGATTAAATAGTCCTGAATTAGAGCTAGATGTTTGGGCTGGTTGGGTTCAAACAAATATTCGTGGTGGGGGGTGGTGGTGAATTGAGTCTATATATATATTTAGATTTTTTTTTTCCTTAGCAATATAGTGGTTTGTTTTAAACTTACTTGTGTGGAGGGTAGAGTGGCATGTAGAGTGTGTGTGTGTGTGTGTGTGTGTGTGTGTGTGTGTGTGTGTGTGTGTAGGTTAGAGGACAACTGTGAAAGATTGTTCTCTCCTCCCACATGGGTCCCAAGGATCCAAGTCAGGTTGGTAGGCTTGGTGACAGTGACCTTTATATGCTCAGCTATCTTGCTGGCCCCACACTATACTTTATAGCTATGCATTATTGACATTATTGCAGGAATTTTAAGTCATCTAGAGGTGATTTAAAGTCTGGGAGGTTGGAGACGTTGATCCGTTGTTATGTTGTGCCTGTTACCTACAGGAGATGTATAGGTTGTGCCTGTTATCTACAGGAGATGTATAGGTTCTGTGTAAGCACCGTGCCCATTCCTGCAATGCGCTTGGCTTTGGCCTTTCTGATGACCTGGAACTAATACCCCATAAAATATCTACTTGAAGAAACCTTGGACGAGCTTTAGGGTGCTGGTGTTGTTTTTGAAACGGAGTTTACTACTCAGCCTGGGGTTTCAGACTTGGAATCTTCCTGCCTCAGCCCTCTCCTACAGCACCTGATCACAGCTGATTTTTTTTGTTTCCGTGGAAAGCTAAGCCATGTGGTGTAAGAGGTTTTGTGAGATGGCCAGCACAGAGCATGGGACCTGTCTCAGAATGGGATAGCATCGTCCTCATAGTCTCGCCAGTCATTTCAGAGAGGCTTCACTTTCAGGGGTTGCCATCACCTGAGAGTTGGCAGTGGCAGCTTCTGCCTTCCCTGCCATCCTTTATTAATGAGTGGTGTGTGCATTGGCCACAATATCCAGTTCTGCTGGGTGGCTCCATTGCCTTCAGCCCTCGGATGAAGCCTTCTACTCAGTACCTGTGGATTTCATTATTCCAAACCAATTTATTGTAATGTGAGCATTAGTTCCAACGTCCGAATACTTGTTTACTTAAGCAAACATTCCCTGATGTTCTGCGTATGTGAGTGCACATACTCACATGCCATGTAGACAGGTGCGCACATCCATGCACATAGATATGGACCAACAGGGGATATCAGATACGCTGTTCTTCCACTCAAAGGATCTGGAGCTAGGCTGGTAGCCAGCAAGTCCTGAGATCTCAACTGATTACTGACATTACAGGTGCACCACTACACCTATCTTTTTATGTATGTACTGGGAACTGAACTCAGGTCTTCATAATGTCTAGCAAAGCACTCTTACCAACTGAGTCATCGCCCCAGCCCCTACCCTCATATCTCTAATTGTCAGTAGCGTCCCCTCTCCCGATACAGAGGCTTTTATGACTTGGTTATTTAATCCCCATCACCTTCCTGCTCACTACCTGCTTCCCCGCTCTGGCCTTTCTTCTGTTACTATACCAGGACTGCCATATACCTCTAGCCAAGACATCTATGTTCCAGGTAACTGGAGGCCACGCCCTCTTTAGCTGGTCCTAGTGGCACAGGCCTGTGATCCCAGCTACTTAGGAAGCTGAGACAAGATCTGCATGTTCAGGTCTTGCCTTGGGACCGTAACTCAAAAGGTTAGAAAAGCAACAACAAAATAGGGCCAGGAATTTATTTCAACAGGAGAGTGCTTGCCCACCGTGCCTAGGGCCCTGAGTTCAGCCCTCTGTACTATGGAATAAAAGTACTTGAAAGACAATTTGCTCTTTCCTGAGGGCTTGCCTGTGGCCACCCACATCTTGGGCTTATGCATCTTCACTTCATACCCCTCTCCACTTGTAAAAGCAGTGATTTGGGGTGGATTCCTATAACCTGGAACAGTTGTCTCATAGTGAGACTGTGTGCAGAGTCGTCAAGGACGACTTGAAGAGGGCCTGTCACTCTACAATGGAGTGCGTACTTGGTATTTATGAGGCCTGGGTTTTGTCCCCAGCACCCCAAAGAGAGGCTTAGGATGCCATGCAGGACCTGCATGGGAGAGGGAAGAAAGCTGGTGAGCCAGTCCCTTGGTGGGGAGGGTTGAGGGAGCAGTAGGCCCTTGCTCAGCCTGACTGGCCTCCTCTCCCTGGCTGCCCAGGCATTCTCATCACCACCATCGCTTCCAAGGGTGAGCTGCAGATGTGGCCGGAACTGCTGCCCCAGCTGTGCAACCTGCTCAACTCAGAGGATTATAATACCTGTGAGGTAGGTGATGGGCAGTACCTGGCCTGACCTAAGCAGGGATTAGAGCTTAGAGTCGGCTCACCACCATCCATCTCTCTGCTTAGGGAGCCTTTGGAGCCCTACAGAAGATCTGTGAAGACTCCTCGGAGCTTTTGGATAGCGATGCTCTCAACAGGCCCCTCAATGTCATGATCCCTAAATTCCTGCAGTTTTTCAAGCACTGCAGCCCTAAGATTCGGTCCCATGCCATTGCCTGTGTGAACCAGTTCATCATGGACCGGGCCCAAGCGCTGATGGACAACATTGACACTTTCATTGAGGTGGGTCACCAGGTTCCAGGCGGATAGAAAGAGGCTAAGGGGTCCTCAGGCGGCTGACCTTGCCCTCTTACACAGCACCTGTTTGCCTTGGCTGTGGATGATGACCCTGAGGTGAGAAAGAATGTGTGCCGAGCTCTCGTGATGCTTCTGGAAGTGCGAATTGACAGGCTCATCCCTCACATGCACAGCATCATCCAGGTGCGCATGCTCAGTACCAAGGGCCAATGGGTGGCTGAGGGGATGGGGACTCCCCTCAGTTGAGCTAGGTCTCAGCCTCTCTCTCTGTTGCCCCAGTACATGCTGCAGAGGACCCAGGACCATGATGAGAATGTGGCCCTGGAGGCCTGTGAGTTCTGGCTGACGCTAGCTGAGCAGCCCATCTGCAAGGAAGTCCTGGCCTCTCACCTGGTCCAGTGAGTACTCATACCCCATACCCTCAGCCTCTAGTCCTCCCTGGACCTGTGCCTTCTCCTGGATGCTTTGCTTATTGCACCTTATGTGGTTTAAGTCAGTTTCCTTTCGATCCTGTGTACACTGATTTTTATGGGATGTAACTTTAATGACTTTAAAAATTAGGTAATAGAAACCAAGTGTGGTGGCTCATGCATGTCACTTAGGATGATTGCCACAAATGCCGTGTAATGAGTTCCAGGCCAGCCTGGATTACATAATGAGACCCTGTCTCAAAAACCAGCTAGAAGACAAAAAGAGAAGAAACAATCCTTAAGCAGATCAAGGCTTCATCATGGCTGGTTCGAGATGCTTAGAGAATGGCATCCACTTTAGTAACAGGCACGGCCTTCCTGAATAAGAAATGCTGTAGCTTTTTTCTTTCTGATTTTGAGTCAGGGTCTCTCTATGTAGTATAGCCATGGCTGTCGTGGAACTTGCTCAGGCTGGCTTAGAACTTAAAGGGATCCTGCCTCTTCCTCCCGAGTGCTAGGGTTAAAGGCTGTGCCTACCACTGTAGTCTCCGGTGTTCTTCAGTTTCGGAGTTCAGAGGCTCTTGAGTGGTACTTTAACAAGAGCTTACTTTCTGGGTGTTCGAGACAAGTGGGTCTAGAACTTAAGTGCTAGGGTTAAGGCTTGTGGCACCATGACAGGTTTGAGCCCCCTTGTGTTGACCATTTTGGATCACTTGGCTATCTCAGATTATTGATAGCAAGTAGGAGTTGTGGCCTAGAGGGACAGAGGACTTTGAGGAGGATTGAGACTCTCGCAGACAGGAACAGGAAGGTTGTATCAGTTTTCGTGTTTAAAGCTGTGTGCAACCACGCTCTCTGCTGTTTCTGCCAGCAGCCTGCCCCGCAGCTTTGTTTCCAGGGTCTGGACAATGGGTCAGATGTTTGTGCTTTGTGTAGTGCTAGGGAGCAGCATTGCTGAAGGTCTTTAGGGTCTGGCATTCATGTGTGCATTCATGTTTGGGTCAAGAGGCTATGTGGTGCTACTTGTCACTGGGTAATAGATGGGGCAGCTGGATGTGGCAGTAAACACTTGTAATTACAGTACTGGAGGTAGAGGCAAAAAGATCATGTTCTTTTTTTTTTTTTTTAAAGATTTATTTATTTACTATATGTAAGTACACTGTAGCTGTTTTCAGACACTCCAGAAGGAGTCAGATCTTGTTACGGATGGTTGTGAGCCACCATGTGGTTGCTGGGATTTGAACTCCGGGCCTTCGGAAGAGCAGTCGGGTGCTCTTACCCGCTGAGCCATCTCACCAGCCCTCTTTTTATGTTTTAAACATTTTAATTATTATTTTTAAACGTATATCAGTGTTTTGCTTGCATGTATGTATGCCTGTACCACGTGTGTGCAATGCCCACAGAGGCCAAAGGAAGGTATTGTGTTCCTTGGGGCTGGAGTTAGAGCAGCTCACGATCGTGACTCCTGAGCTATCTCTCCAGCCTAAAGACGGTGTATGATTTCTAGGCCAGACATGGCTACATATACTGTTTCAAAAGAGGGAGAAAACTGTGTCTCCTAATCATGGTGGCTGAAAATATGTTGCTAATTCCCTAAAGGGAAGTGAACGGAAACAGGACAGAGGAGTATGGGTGTGTTAAGCATAGTCTGGCTCTTGCTCCGTACTCCTATTCACACCTCTGCTTCCTTTTCAAGATGGATACCTAGCCAGAGCCGCTGCATCCTTACAACCAGTCTCTTCCCAATAGGTTGATCCCTATCCTCGTGAATGGGATGAAGTACTCTGAAATTGACATCATCCTTCTCAAGGTCAGCCAAGGGGCATCCACAGCTGGCTGTGGGTGGCCAAGCCCGTTTGGGTATTGGGTTGGAGGTCTCTAGCCAGTGCTGAGAGAAATATGCCTGGGCTGGTCCCTAGGGGGATGTGGAGGAGGATGAGGCGGTGCCTGACAGCGAGCAGGACATCAAGCCACGGTTCCACAAGTCACGCACAGTGACATTGACTCACGAGGCTGAGCGGCCTGATAGCTCTGAGGATGCTGAGGACGATGATGACGACGATGCTTTGTCAGACTGGAATCTGAGTAGGTAGTAGGCTGGCTCCTGGGGGATGGGGAGAGGCTGGTGGGGAGCACTTTATGAAGAACTGGTCTCAGGGCTGAATACCTGCCCCACAGTCCTCCTTGAGCTTAGCCTCATTGTCCCCTTCAGGAAAGTGCTCTGCAGCTGCGCTGGATGTCCTTGCCAATGTCTTCCGGGAGGAACTGCTGCCCCACCTACTTCCCCTGCTCAAGGGCCTCCTATTCCACCCTGAGTGGGTGGTCAAGGAGTCAGGAATCCTGGTGCTGGGCGCCATTGCTGAGGGTGAGTTTCTCCATTTAGTCAGCACTTGCCTGACCTGACCTGAGCAATGGAGATGGAGGCAGCTCCACAGCACAGGCCAGGACTCCTCATTCTTTTTTTCTTTTCTTAAATCTTACTTATTCTTTTTTTGAGACAAGGTTTCTCTGTGCAGCTTTGGCTGTCCTGGAACTTGCTCTGTAGATTAAGCTGGCCTTGAACTCACAGAGATTCTCTGTGTTGGGATTCAAGGTTTGCACCACCACCATTTGGCTTCCTTATCTTTTCCAAATAGCTCTGTGATCTTTTTCTTCTCCTGGCTTGGCCTGAAAGGTGTCCCCTCCCCCTAACAGATTCTCAGTATGCCAGCTCTCCCCCATTCTCATAAGCAGATGACTCTAATGGTTCAAGCATATGGATAGTAGCTCTTGCCCACTGTAGGCCCTTCCTCAATACCCGTCTCACTAGGATACTCCTTGCATGAGAATCCATTCATGGAAACTCTGTCCATATATCCAGTGCCAGTCCCAGGCTTCATACATGGCCAAACAGCTACACAGGCTGGCACCACTTCCCTCATTTCCCAGTGTACAACTGGGCTGAAACCTGATTCTTGCTGTTAGGCTGCCCACCACAGTTAGAAGTGCCTAGCTATGAAGTTTTCTTACATTTAACGTAGTGTTAAGCTGAGCACAGTGGTGCCCTTGCCTGTAGTTACAGAACTGGAGGAGGACTGCTGCAGGCGTGAGGCCAGTGTCGTCTACACACGGGAGGTCAGGCATGCTAGGGAGACACCAAAACCAGAACCCACAGGGCGTCCTGTAGTTGGCATGGCATTTCAGCTTCTTTCCCCCACAAGACATAGGATATGGACTGTGGCCATTTTGGGCATGTGTGATTATCTCAACACCTAGAATTGGGCAGCAAGAGCTTTTAGACTGGAGAGCTTTTATTACCTGTGAGTGAGGCCTAGGGTTTGGACTGGGATACAATTTATCAGTACAGTATTTGCCAAGATATTAAAAGGCTCTGGGTTCCACATCAAGAAATGGTTTCATGACTACTTTCTTGGTAATGATGCGATCTCAGATATCATGCAACAGTGTGTGCATGGTAGGTTTTTTTTTTTTGGTAGTTTTTATGAGATAATCTTGCTATGCTGTGGTGTCTCTTGACTTAGACTCCCTAGTGTCTGATAATAATAAAGAAATGTGTTCATATTTGGGCATATGCTTTTACTCAGAAACAGAGGCAGGCAGATCTCTTTGAGTTCAAGGCCAGCCTGGTCTCAAAAATCAGGGCGAAACGGGGGGAGGGAGTGGGGGAGGCAGGGGGTGGGAGGCTAGGTCTTTTATTCCCATTACTGAGAAAACAAAACCCTACTAAACAAATTAAAATAAACAATTATAAAGTTAAAAAAGAAGGGCTGGAGATGGTTCAGTGGTTATGAGTGTTTGCTCTTTCAGAGAACAAGTTTCATTCCTAGCATCCATGTAGCTCTTTATGATTTCCTGTAACTTCAGCTCCTGGGTAGTTGAATCCTCTACTGACCTGTGGGCACTTGCGCACACCATGCACATGCCTGTGCCCACTCAACAATACCCCTCATACACTAAAATAAATCAAGCGAGGGGGTGGGAGGAAGAGAGAGACAAAGGGAGGGGATAAGAGAAAAGTACAAGTATAGCCGGTTTCAGGTTGAGAGTCACTTCTTGTCCAGGCTCACCTGCTTCTCTAACCCTGCAGCTTTGATTATTGTTTTGTTTTGAGGTGGGAGGTGGGAGTGTTTCCCTCCATGATGATGCTGGCCTCCTGTCTCAGTGATAGCGTTATAGGCTTGGATTTCTGCCCAGCCAGAATTTGGACCACCTTCATCTGCGGTGTATCTGGGTCCCTCTTTGCTCCTGCCTTTTATGGGCTCTTTGAAGAGCCTCAGGTTTTCCACCTGTCATGTTGGGTTGGATATGCCCCAGCTTTCTATCTCTTCTCTTCTCTCTTCTCTCTGAGACAGGGTTCCTCTGTATAGCCCTGGCTGTCCTGGAACTCACTCTGTAGACCAGGCTGGCCTCAAACTCAGAAATCCGCCTGCCTCTGCCTCCCAAGTGCTGGGATTAAAGGCGTGCGTTACCTCTGCGCCACTGCCCGGCCCAGCCTTCGCTTAAAAGCCCTCCTGTCTCCTGGTAATTGCAGGCTGCATGCAGGGAATGGTGCCCTATCTACCTGAGCTGATCCCACACCTCATCCAGTGCCTGTCAGATAAGAAGGCCCTAGTCCGCTCCATTGCCTGCTGGACACTGAGCCGCTATGCCCACTGGGTAGTCAGCCAGCCACCTGACATGCACCTCAAGCCTCTGATGACGGAGCTGCTCAAGCGTATCCTGGACGGCAATAAGAGGGTGCAGGAGGCAGCCTGTAGGTGAGCCTTGAGCCCTTACCCCTGTCCTTACAGTGGCCCTCACCCTGGGAAGTGATGATGCTTGTGACTGCTGAGAAGACTCTGATGTCTGTTGTATTCGTACTGGCTGATCCTGGACACACCCTCCCTAACTGCCTGTGCTGCTCCATCCCCTAGGGTTGGGTTGATTAAGCTTTCCTTCCTGTCTTCTCTCCACCAGTGCATTTGCTACCCTGGAGGAGGAGGCATGCACGGAGCTGGTGCCCTACCTCAGCTATATCCTTGACACTCTTGTTTTTGCCTTTGGCAAATACCAGCATAAGAACCTGCTCATCCTCTATGATGCCATTGGCACCCTGGCAGACTCTGTGGGCCACCACCTCAATCAGCCGGTGAGACCCTAGACATACTCTGTTCCATGCTGTGTCCTCTAACATCTGGTGTCTTGGTTTGACCTGTGTTAGATGCCAGGGATGTGGCCATGACCTTGTCAGGCAGGCTGAAGCCCTTAGCTCTGCCCTCTGCTCCCAGTCTAGTGGGATGACCAAGTCAGCTAGTCAGTCAACAGGTTTTCCAGGGAGGGATCAAGGATTTAAAAGAAAAAGTAGCATGATCCCAGGCAGTTCTGAGACTGGGGCAGGTTTATTTTTTCCTAGTCTGTTTTTATACCATTTTAATTCATACCATTTATACCATTTTAATTGCATACAAGTTCTAGGTTAAGGAACAAGCAAGGCCATAAGCACAGAGAGTCAAGGAACAGTTGAGGCAATAAACGGCACTGTTTCCAAGGGCTTATCAGGGTGACCAAGATATCTGAGCCTACTTCCCTGTCCTAGCACAAAGTCATTCTTTTTTGTTGTTGTTGTTTTGAGACAGAGTTTCTCTGTATAGCCCTGGCTGTCCTGGAACTCACTTTGTAGACCAGGCCGACCTCGAACTCAGAAACAGAAATCTGCCTGCCTCTGCTGGGATTAAAGGCGTGCGCCACCACGCCCTGGCTAGTCATTCTTGCCTGAAGCCTACTTCCTTGTTCTATCCCAAAATCAGATTTCTACCTGAGCTTACTTCCCTGTCCCGGCCCAGTGTCAGATTCCTCCCTTAAGCCTACTTCCTTGTCCTGGCCCAATGTCAAATTCCTGCCAAGTTTCTAGAAGCAGCCCCAGAAGTTCTCCACAGTGGAAGAGATGGACAGTTACGAGACAGCATGGCCAGCACTGTGCTGGGAGAGTGCATGGGCCTTTGTGTGCCAGGAGGCCCTGCCCAGGTTCCTGGGATTGGGAGGAAGGGGCATACAGATGAGAAGATGGATCGGGAGCACAGATCTCCTTTAAGGATAGTACCGTGCGAGTTAGGCCGCCCTCCCTCTCTAGGAATACATTCAGAAGCTGATGCCTCCGCTGATCCAGAAGTGGAACGAGCTCAAGGACGAGGACAAGGACCTCTTCCCCCTGCTGGAGGTGAGTGGCTCAGGCCCTTCCCTTAGAGCCCTCCTCCTGGCCTGGGCTTACCTTTTCCTTTTTCCTGCTAGTGCCTATCATCTGTGGCCACTGCCCTGCAGAGTGGCTTCCTGCCCTACTGTGAGCCTGTCTACCAGCGCTGTGTTACCCTGGTACAGAAGACACTGGCCCAGGCCATGGTGAGCACCCTGGGCCTCCTGACCACATACATGCTCTACTGCCTAGGCCCTAGACTGCTTCCCTCATCTGCCTCATTTATATCTAGATGTACACACAACACCCCGAACAATATGAGGCCCCAGACAAAGACTTCATGATTGTTGCATTGGACCTGCTTAGTGGCTTGGCTGAGGGCCTGGGTGGCCACGTGGAACAGCTGGTGGCTCGGAGTAACATCATGACATTGCTCTTCCAGTGTATGCAGGTGAGTAGGTATCCAACATAAACCACTCCCAAGTCAGGCCACACCTAAACAGGCCAAAGTTTTTTTTCCTTTTCCATTTTCTTTTTTAAGATGGGGTTTCTCTGTATATCCTGGCTGTCCTGGAGCTTGCTCTGTAGACCAGGCTGGCCTCAAACTCACAAGAGGTCTGCCTGTCTTTCTCCAGTGGGCTGGGATTAAAAGCACGTGTTACCACTGTCCAACTAACCTCTGGTTGTATAAACAAACAAATGAATAAATGTATGTTGAGTGGTTCCTTGGGGTCAACATCTGGATTTTGCCTGCCCTCCCCCACTCAGGTGTGCACTCATACCCTGCCAACACATACATAGAACAATAAGACTTTTGTCAGATACTATAGTGCAAACTGATCTGCAAAGTAAAGTATAGGCATTTGTGGTGGCATAGCCTTTAATCCGAGCGCTTTAGATTTGGAGTCAGGGGCAGGTAGATTTCTGAGTTCCAGGCTAAAGAAGGCTATGTAGTGGGCTGGTGAGATGGCTCAGTGGGTAAGAGCACCTGACTGCTCTTCCGAAGGTCCGGAGTTCAAATCCCAGCAACCACATGGTGGCTCACAACCATCCGTAACAAGATCTGACTCCCTCTTCTGGAGTGTCTGAAGACAGCTACAGTGTACTTACATATAATAAATAAATAAATTAAAAAAAAAAAAAAAAAAAAAATTAAAAAAAAAAAAAAAAAAAAAAAGAAGGCTATGTAGTGAGACCCTGTCTCAAACACCACCACCACCACCAACAACAACAGCAACAAAACAAAATATAGGTAATAGGGAGATGGCTCAGTAAGTGCCTGTTAGACAAGAACAGGAACCTGAGCTTGAGCTCTGCCACCCGTGTAGGTGCTAAAGAGGTGGCTTAGGTTAAGGGCATTTGCTGTTTTTCCAGAGAACCTAAGTTTGGTTCCAGCATCAACATCAGGCCACTAATAACGACAACTGCCTGTTGTTTTAGCTTCCCAGGGGACCTGACTCCTTCTAGTCTCCAAGGATATCTATAAATGTGTACAACCCTCTCACCCAACATACACACATAATTAAAGTTGGAGATAAAAGGGTGCAGCTGCATAGAGTTCCCTGCGATTCAGAGCACTAGGGAAGCAGAGGCAGAAGGATTTCTGGGGTTGGCTCTCTGGCCAGCTTATCTATCTGAGTTGTAGGGAGCTCAGGTTCAGAAAGAAACTTCCTCAGAGATAAGATGGGGTGGCAGCTGAGGATGCACATGAGCGCCACATAGTGGGGCGTGATGGAATCTGAGAGGCTTAGTAGGAACATGATAGTGTCTAGGTCAGCCAGGTCTGTGCAGCAAGCCTGGCTCCAAGAGAAATTAAGAGTGTATGTCATGCCATTGTTATTGTTTGTGGTTTGGGGAGGCGGGATGGGTAGGGGTAAAACGGGGTTCTAGAGAATTTTAAAAGTAAATGCTTACCAATGACCTCCACCACCATGTTCTGGGAAACAGGCTATAGTATAGTAGGAGAAGGCTAGTGGAATAAGGTCTGTCTAGTGGACAGACCTGTGCACCTCAGCTAGTGTTTGTGGTCAGGATGTGCTTTAGGGGGACTGTGCCACCTCAGATTGCATAGATGGAAAGAGTAGGGGCAGCCCTGCCATTTCTGCCATCTTTCCCAACTCCAGGATTCCATGCCTGAGGTCCGGCAGAGCTCCTTTGCCCTTCTGGGAGACCTTACCAAAGCCTGCTTTATCCACGTCAAGCCCTGTATCGGTAGGCTGCCCCCTTTGCCCCTGTCCCATGACCCCAACATTGGCCTAAAGTGATGGAGACATACCCTGGGAGGCCCATGACCGGACTGGGATGTATTCGTACTGTCTGATGGGGCTGGCCAGTCCGCCCTGGGAGTTTGGCCGGCCTCGTGACCTCTCTGCTCAGTTGTTCTTTCCCCTCCTTTGCATTAGCTGAGTTCATGCCTATTCTGGGCACCAACCTGAACCCCGAGTTCATCTCTGTCTGCAACAATGCTACCTGGGCCATTGGGGAGATCTGCATGCAGATGGGTGAGTGCCTTAGAGTGGCAGCCTGCCTCTTCATTGCTCTGTCTCCATCCTGGAGCCAGAGCTTTATCCTCTATTGGTCAGGGGGAAGAACATACTTTGATCTTCCTGAGAGGTGAAGTCAAATAACTGAAGGGCCATTTATGAGGTGGGGTAGACAGTCTGTTCCTATTGACCAGACCATCTCCTGTAATTGTTTTTCTGAAAGGTCTGCTCCTGCCCTTGGGGAAGACTGGGTGGAGTGGCCTTGTTACCTTCTGGGTAGTGACTTCAGAGACTCCTTTGGGTGGTTCTGTTGTGTGTTGGCTGCGAACTTGGTGGGGAGCATCCCGAGAAGGTTCTTTTTTTCTCTCAGGTGTGGTGGTATGCCAGTCTGCATGTAACTGGGGTCATGGAGTGAGGTCAGCCATGCCCAGCTGGCACTCTGTGGGTGGAGTGGGCCATGCAGGGCTCTGAATGGCTGGTCCCTAGGGGCAGAGATGCAGCCTTATGTGCAGATGGTCCTCAACAATCTGGTGGAGATCATTAACAGGCCCAACACGCCCAAGACACTGCTGGAAAACACAGGTGAGTATCAGGCCGGGGCTGAGGGGGCGCAGTTCCAGGAAGGAAGGGTGCTAAGACCTGAAATAGAATTGGGAGGGACCAAGGAAGATGACTGACTTTAGAATATGTGGATGGTAAGAGATCCAGGCTGGGTGGAGAGGACACCTATGGGCCAAACTCAAGGGCCCAGGATAGCCACTGGATCGTTCAGTTGGGGCCTGTGGGGCGGGGCTCGGTGCCTCCTGTCAGAGGCCCCGCCACGTACCGTCCCGGGGCCACTCGGGGTTGCAGGTCGCCTGACGAGTCCCTCTGCCATTCCAGCCATCACCATTGGCCGCCTGGGCTACGTGTGCCCGCAGGAGGTGGCACCCATGCTGCAGCAGTTCATCCGGCCTTGGTGTGTGCCTGCCTGGGTGGGGCCTGATGGGGGTGGGCAGGACAGCTGTACCCCCCCAGCACCCCCCCCCATGGATGCATGTGGGAGACCTCTATCCACTGACCCCACCCTGTCCCATTCCCTCCTTCCATCCTTCATCTGTGCTTGTCCAGCCCCAAGTCCATCCACTGACCTGCTGCCCTCCTCCATGGCCAGGTGCACGTCCCTTAGGAACATCCGGGACAACGAGGAGAAGGATTCTGCCTTCCGAGGCATCTGCATGATGATTGGTGTCAATCCTGGGGGTGTTGTGCAGGTCCGGGCAGTGGGGCTCAGAGGGCAGGGCGGGGGCTGACTTGGGCGGCCCCTCACATGGGATCCGTCATGTTTCAGGACTTTATTTTCTTCTGCGATGCTGTAGCCTCCTGGGTGAGCCCGAAGGATGACCTTCGGGACATGTTTTATAAGGTGAGGCTCCTGGTGGTCTCATGGGAGTCCTGGGTAATAGACACCAACCACATGCTTGCCCCAGCCCACTGTAACCCTGCCTCACTGCAGATCCTTCATGGCTTCAAAGACCAAGTTGGGGAGGAGAACTGGCAACAGTTCTCAGAGCAGTTCCCACCTCTGCTCAAGGAGAGGCTGGCAGCCTTCTATGGGGTCTAGGTGAACGTGGAGACCACCAGGTAAGCAGGTCTTTAAGCACTTGGGCCGATGGGAGAGTGAAAAGGAAGAAGACCCTGAGCCCCCACCCTCCCTTTGCCTTGCAGGTTTTTGTCTGCGTCATCGTCGGAGGGTGTGCTGGGGAATGTGCTGCTTCCAGAAGTCACTGTGCCCTGGTCGAGGGGGGTTAGGGAGGAGTTAGTGGGACCTAAATCCAGGTGCAACCCAGTCTGTGCATCTGTCCATCTGTCGGTCCACTTGCCCCACCGGGCCTGATGAGTGGGCAGGTGGGTGGGGACTCCATTCTCATCCTACAAATAGGGAGGGGGGTGGGCAAGAGTTCTCTGGGCTCTAAGCTGGGTCGTCTTGGGCAGCCCACTTGGGCCAGCTATGTGGGAGGGAGGAATCCATAAGGCCTACCGAATCCGGTGTCAGATAAGGCAAGGGAATTACAGGTGGGGAGGGGGGTTCCTTGTAGAGAAGCATACACTCACATGTACACATGTGGACACACGCATGTGCGGGCAACACAGCCAGCTAGGCTGGGCCAAGCGCCCCACCATTTCCTCGACTGCATGGAGACAGTAGAATTAGTGAACCCCCAAATTATGCCTATGGCCTTCTGTGTACCCTGCATCTAGAGTATAAGAAGCTTCTGCTGTTTTGCCAGAATTGGCGGTAATTGGGAGGGCTGGGAGGTTTGGGGGACCTCAGCTGGGCTCCCAGGGCCAAGGGAGGAGGGTGGTCATTTTGGGACTGCCATCTCAGCACTTGCTCCATACACTTCCTGCCAGCTCCATGGCAGCCTCATGTAGTGTGTCCCCATCGTTGTCACATCCTAGCCAGCAGCAGAGTGGGGACCATTGGAGCCGCTGAGACTGGCTTGAGGCTACCCTGTACCCTTTTCCTGTGCTCCAAAGGTATTTAAAGGCACAGGCCTGGGACTAGTTTTCCTTGAGAAAGCTAATAATGGCTGCCAGAGCTGCTTTCCTGGATCTCTTGAAACAGCTTTAAGGATAGTTCAGTTCTCAAGAGCTGGGGTAACAGCATGTGATTGGTGAGAACAAAGGACGAAGTTTACTGGGTCCAGCAAGATGTGAAGGCTTGGAGGAGCAGGGTGGTGTACCCAGGGCCTCAAACTTTGTCCTTTTGGGACTTATGTTTATCACAGTGTCCACTGGACTCAGACCACACCAGATTGGTACACTGACTCAAAATCGTTGAAGAAATTGGTTGAAGATGACATCGAGGTGGGAGGGGCTTCCTGAGAGGAGAGGGGCAGGATTATTTCCATATTAGCTATGGAAATCAGTCTTGTAAGATCCCTGAGGTTTATCCTCCATCCCCTTCTTTGCTCCCTACATATTTGGGAGCCCATTATATGTTGGGCTTTGACTGGAGTTCTGCATCTTAGGGCCTGCTCCATCATCCCTCCAAGGACTTGGACCTTTATCCCTTCTAGGCCTTGTGTCCTTTCTCAAGTAGGGTCAGGCCCTGCCTCTATTCCCAGGGACACTTAGTGCACATTCCATAACTCAGCTAGTGGTCCCCATCCCCTCCAGCCTGAAACTTGAGCAGGTCTCTGGAAGCCATTTGTAGGAAAAAAAATTTTTTAAAGAAAAATACCATTAGCTTTCTGGTAATTCCACTTATTAGGAGCATCCTCTGCTGGGTCTTGGGGTGTATTGATGGATTGACTATCTGATGTAGTTGTTGCCCCTCTTTGTCCAAGGCGGGGAGTTCCAACTACCTTCAGGAAAGGGGAGCCTGATACTTGTATTTCCCTTTTTTTATTTTATTTTATTTTATTTTATTATTTTTTAAGAAATTATTTAATTTTTTAATTTATTTTTTAGTTGGTTTTTGCACAATGAAGTTTGAGTTTCTTAACCTCCCTTGCCCGGGGCTGCTGACATGGACTGACCTTGATCTGTAGCCCTCCCCTGCTGCCATTTCCCTGTGTCTTTATTACCATCACCCCCATGGGCTCCCAGGTCTATCCATCTGTTACTGTGCTGTGCTGGGGACTAGCGCCTAGGTGGCGTGAGATTCCACTCGTGTAGAACTTTGTTGAGTAAAGGTCAGTTTCTTGTGAAACACTTGGCGTCTCATTTCCTGGTCCTTGGCTTTGGTGGTGGAGTGGTGTGGAGGTGGGTCTCTGTGTAACTCCGCTGCTGTGGATGTGATGAGGGGAATATGTGGACCTGCAATCCAGCAGAACACCTGCCATTTTCTCCTAGCTTCTGAGGGTGTGCACACACACAAGTGGAGAGGTACTGCTGCTCCTGGTGCTCTCTACCTGACTGAGGCAGGAGGATGTCAAGTGTGAAAGAGTGGAGATAAATAGAATTCCATTTATGGTTTTTGTTTTTTGTTTTTTGTTTTCCCTGAGACAGAGTTTCTCTGAGTAGCCCTGGCTGTCCTGGAACTCACTCTGTAGACCAGGCTGGCCTCGAATTCAGAAGTCCGCCTGCCTCTGCCTCCCGAGTGCTGGGATTAAAGGCGTGCGCTACCACGGCCGGCTAGAATTCCATTTATGAAAATTGAGGCTAGCGGTAGCCAGTGTGCTAGATACATAGTTCTGCTTTTATTCCCAGAACTTGAAAAGTAAATTGAGTGACCAAGGAATCTTGCTCTTTTTTTATCTTTGTAAGGTGGGAAGGTGAAAGAGGGTGATTGGACATAGTAGGTGTCCTCCTTGGCAGTTAACAACCTAGTAAAGGCCTGCCATACAGCGAATTCCTTTGCCTTACAGCAGACAACACAACTTTGGGTCACTGGGCAAACTTGAAATTCTTTGAGATCTTTCAGACTAGCTGGCCAAGCTGGATGGTGGTGATTGCCTTTAATCCCAGCAGTGGGGATTAAAGTGAGGAGGTAGAGGTGGGTGGATTTCTGAATTCAAGACCTTCTGGTCAAGCTGGAGAGACAGCTCAGCAGCTTAAGTGCACTGACTGCTCTTCTGAAGGTCTTGAGTTCAAATCCCAGCAATCACATGGCTGTTCACAACCATCTGTAACCCTATTCTGGTGTGTCTGAAGACAGCTATAGTGTACTCACATACATAAATAAATCTTTAAAAAACAAAAAAATCTCCCTGGTCTACAGAGTTTCAGGACAGCCAGGGCTACACTGAGAACCCTTGTTTTGAAAAACCAAAAGAAAAAGTGCCAAATGAGACCATATGGTTATATTAGCTAAAGGAGGACGGAAGCAGGATGACATCAAAATCAGGGTAAAATTGTCAGAAGAAAAGCTTTTTATGCAGGATATATCTGTTCACACCTTTAACCTCAGCATTTGGAAGCATTTAGGGTTCAAGGACTAGCCTGGGCTATGTAGTGACCAGGTCTATATAGAGATAAGGCTACATAGTGATACCCTTAAAATTAAAAAGAAAAAAAGTGCACTTCTGAGTTAAGATTATACGTGGACAAGACTGATTGTGGGGAGCTGTGACACGTCTATGTAAAATTATCCTGGCCTTAACCATTTATTGCTCACATTTTTGCCTGACCTAATGCTATTTGGGGCAACTTAAATCAGAGTTCCTAGACAAAATGGTCATTCGACCCCAAAATAAATTTAAGCTTGGAGCTTAACTGATGAAGCTGTGCAAGGTTGAAGACCTAAGTTAGGATTGCCCACATCAATGTTGGGCACAGGAGAACAACTCTAGCCCAGATCCTGGTGAGCAGAGACAGATGGATTCCTGAGGCTCACTGGCTGGCCAGCCAGTCTAGCTCAACGTCATTAGTCAAAGACCTGTTTCAGGATATAAGATGCCTGCTGTGAGAGTTGGCTTGGCCCATAAAGATGTTTGCTGCTTGGTGACCTTAATTTGATTCCAGAACCTATGTAAAGGTGATGGAGAGCTGACTCCACAGAGTTGCTCTCTGATACATGTGACCTGTGGTGCATAGGAGCACACATAAAATTTAGGACAAGAAACTAAGATGGTGATTGGAGAAGACACCCCATCCATCTCAACCTCAGGCCTCCAAATGCGTACAAAGCATAAACTCCTGGGCTGGAAGTTGATGGCCCATGGCTTAAGAGCACTTTAAATCAGCGAGATACGTGCCTTTCCTCTCAGCAGAGACAGGTCACCCACCGAATTCGAGGCCATCCTGGATTGTCTAAAACAAAGCCATTGGTCTTGGAGAAGATGCAAATTGGGTTACTAGCATCCACAAGAGGCGGCTGCCGACCTGTAAACATAGCTTCAGGGGATTCCAAATAAATATAAGAGTAGAAATAAAAGATGAGAGTCGCAAATGGTTAAAAGGAAAAAAAAAAAGATTCACACCAGCACAGGGCTAGACGTCTGATTTTTAAGCCAGTATCTGGCAGGTAGTAGTCTCTGACGTCATCTAATGGGCGCCGGAAGTGATCTCGCGGTGCCTAGGAAACAAGACGCGGCCCTGGCCAAACCTGGCACAACCGCGCCCACCCGGGCGCCATGGAGCTTCCCTCAGGGCGGTGTGGGGATCCTCGCCCTTGTGAGGTGGAGTCTGACCCCGAGCCGGATCCCGACCCTGACGCTCAAGCTGAAGCCTACGTAGCCCGTGTGCTCACCCCTCCCAAGCTTGGCCTGACCCCGCGGCGCTCGTCACTGCAGTCCATATTCTCCGCGTCCCTAGGCGTGCCGGAGCGAAAGGCTGCCTCCAAAGTCCCGGCCGTGCGCCTGCCGGGCCTCCTGAGCCTTCCCCCGGAGCTGCTGCTGGAGATCTGTGCCTACCTGGATGCTCGGGTCGTGCTTCAAGTCCTGCCGTGCGTGTGCCAAGCGCTGCACGACCTCGTGCGTGATCATGTCACCTGGAGGCTACGCGCTCAACGCCGGGTACGCGCACCCTACCCAGTGGTGGAAGGTATGCGCACCCTTGGGAATAGGAACTCCTCGTGCCGGGTCAGGCTTGGGGTGGGAGAAAGAGCTACCTGGGCACGGCTTCTGAATCATACTTCGAGGTTGTTCCAGCTCCTGCCTGGAGACAGAGGAATTTTGGGGTGCTGCCTAATCCTTGTCGACCGCAAGGCAGATACTTGGTTTCCTCAGGAAGTACTCTGGACCTGGGATTTCTAAACTTAAAATCCAAAGATGTCCGGGTTTGCGCTTTGTTAGAACTAAGGCCCTAGCCCAAGAATCCCCAAGCTTTGGAAACAACTTGAGACACAAGCAGCAACTAGCATAATAAAGCCCTTGACCTATGGCGTGTTGATCCAGGATTCGTTAAGAGGGTCTGAATTTCTAGACTCCCAGACCCTGAACTGGCCTCGGGGTTTAGGTATTGGGATCATTAATACCAGCAATCATTCAGTACTAGGTCTAGCCTGTCACCGTTTCTTTTTTTTTGGGGGGGGGGGGACAGGTTCTCCTGTAGCCCCAGACTGGCTTTGTACTCCTGATCCTCCTTCCTTAGCCTTACAAGCGTTTGGACTAGCCTTGTCATCTTCCTTAGCCTTACAAGCGTTTGGGCTAGCCTTGTCATCTTAGCCTTCCAAGCGTTTGGGCTAGCCTTGTCATCTTTGCAGAGCTGATGTGTTGTTCCTTCGGCCCTTGAGTCCTTTGGTCTCTGGAGGAAGAGACAACTTGAAATCGATGATTTTGAGTTTTTGCTGTTGTTTTTAAGGGCTGTATGGATGGACCTCGGGGTTTTGGCTATGCTAGGTAAATGCTTTACGACATGTCCCATCCTCAGCATGTCTCGGACATGTTGTTGATTCTAGTATTAATAGGTTCTCAGGTTCCTGATTCCTCGAATCTGGAAGATTTTGATTCTTCTGGATTAAGGAGTTGACCTCCAACCCCTAGTCAGGTTTATTAACAGCTTTGATAAAACAGGTGCCCGGACCTCCTCCAGACCGTTGAATGGCTGACCCGAGGTTTGTTTAGATTCTGACTTGGAAGGGGGCGGGGAGAGCGACTAGGCATAAATGCCAGGGCCCTGGACTTCTTAGGTAAGTTCTCTGCTGCCAAGCCATATTTCCCACCCCTTGGCTTCTGAGTCTTTTTTTTTTTTTTTTTTTTGGTTTTTCGAGACAGGGTTGGTTTCTCTGTATAGCTCTGGCTGTCCTGGAACTCACTTNGTAGACCAGGCTGGCCTCGAACTCAGAAATCCGCCTGCCTCTGCCTCCCGAGTGTTGGGATTAAAGGCCTGCGCCACCAGGCCTGGCTTGGCTTCTGAGTCTTGATGTGGCTTCCTGGTTTATAGTTAGAAGGACATAAAAAAAATTTTTTTTAATTTTTAATTTTTTTTTGTTTTTCGAGACAGGGTTTCTCTGTGTTGCCTGTCCTGGAGCTCACTCTGTAGACCAGGCTGGCCTGGAACTCAGAAATCTGCCTGTCTCTGCCTCCCAAGTGCTGGGACTAAAGGCAAAGGCGTGCACCACCACTGCCTGGCTAGTTAGAAGTTTTAACCATTGTGTCCTTGGATCTGGGTCAGGTGGCTAAGGCCAGAAGAGTTGGTTGATCTCGAGGCCTCTGGAGAGAATGGAGAGTGAGATACGGTCACCTGGGCTAGGGTTTGAGAATGAAGCCTGGGAAAAATGTTAGTCTCAGTTTCTTAGAGCTGGGGTAAATATTCCTAGTTCTGCATGGGAGATGGGTGGCCAGGTAGCCTGAGGCAAGGCCAGAGTCTGTGCCTGTTTGGGGTGGGGGATGGAATCCAGGCAGCATTCTATCTAGGTCTGGCGAAGGTTGGGCTCCCTGGCAACAAGGGCTGGGCTCTATCAGCTGATGTCCACTGAATGCCCTGCTCTTGCAAACCCGTAGAGGAGAACTTTGACTGGCCCGCCGCCTGCATTGAGTTGGAGCAGCACCTGGCCCGCTGGGCAGAGGATGGACAGCGGACCGAGTACTTCTGCCTGGCTGATGGCCACTTTGCTTCCATTGATGCAGTGTTGCTGCTCCAGGTGAGGGTAGCTGAGGCGGGAGTCCAAGAAGGCTAAGAGGTGAGGAACCTCAAGGATAACTAACTCCAGGCTCTCCTTCCCTCCAGGGTGGAACACTGTGTCTGTCAGGCTCCCGGGATCGAAACGTCAACCTATGGGATCTGCGCCATCTAGGGAAGGATCCCAGCCGAGTTCTGGTGAAGGCCTTGGGCACCCAGGGCAATAGCACACACAAGGTGAACAGTCTGGGGCGGGGGATAAGAACAGGCTGAGAGGATGCTGCAGCTGAGGGACCTGGTTTTGATGTCAGATTGCATAGACTCGACTCTACCTCTACTTTTGATGAGTTCAGTTTTTACTGTTTTTAGTTACGATGAAGATGAAAGTGGACTAAGTATTAATATGCATATGCCATAATTTTGGTCTTTGGCACACAACAGTTGCTCAATAAGTTGTCAGGTATACGTCAAAAGGCCAAGTGCAAATGGGTAGTAATTACAAAGCTGTCACTGGTCACTGGCTAGCCTTCAGTATGACTGCTTTCATGCGAAGTGGTTGATGAAGGGCAACTCTACCCATCAAAGTGATCTGTGCCCATGACCAACAGACTGAGAGCTGAGTTCAAATGTCTACTGAGTGGAGGAACTCAAATTTCTTTTTTTTTTTTTTTTTGGTTTTTCGAGACAGGGTTTCTCTGTGTAGCCCTGGCTGTCCTGGAACTCACTCTGTAGACCAGGCTGGCCTCGAACTCAGAAATCCGCCTGCCTCTGCCTCACGAGTGCTGGGATTAAAGGCATGCGCCACCATGCCCGGCTCGGAACTCAATTTCTTTTTGCCCAAATTGCATCATTTATCAAAGAGTGTATATTCCAGTGCCTTCTCAAAGGGTTTGGCAGGGAATGTGTTGACCAGATGCCAGCTCACTACACAAAGTAACTGATAAGGCAGGAACTGTTTTTTCATTTTTGGTTCCTCCCCTTTTTTTGTAAATAAGAAAGGGGGGCATGTGATTAGTTAGGTTCTGGAGGGGAAGCTGCACATATTTTTAATGTGTGTGGTGTCCAGTCACGAGTGCTGGGATTAAAGGCGTGCGCCACCACGCCCGGCTTTCGAAGCTACATTCTTAATCCAGTTGTTTGAGGCTTCAAACTTGCATTCATGTGGGCTTCTGAAGACCTTGTCCTAAATCTTGATGGCTTATGTATGCCTATAGTACCAACACTCTCAGGAAGCTAAAGGTAGAAGATTGTTGTGAGTTTAAAGCTTGATTGAGCTACATAATGAGTTCCAGGCCAACCTGGACTATAGCACCAGATTCCAGACTGTTTCCAAGAGCAAAAAGAGCAAAAGCAAGCTATCGAGGACTGCCAGAGTGTAGCTCAGTGATAGAGCACTTGCCTAGAATTCTCTATAGCCCTGGCTGTCCTGGAACTCACTCTGTAGACCAGGCTGGCCTCAAACTCAGAAATTTGCCTGCCTCTACCTCCCAAGTACTGGGATCAAAGGCGTGCGCCACCACTGCCCAGCTTGCCTAGAATTTGTTGAGGCTCCGGGTTCTATTCTAGCAAAAAGAGAGGGGTTGGGGACACTAAGAGAGACCCAGAGGTCTCTCTAGATGCTACTGGAAATATGTGTTCTTGTACCCAGGCTGTGTCAGGCTTGCAGACTCAAACCCTAACCCACACATTGATACTTGTGAATCCTTTATCACTCCTTGATAGCTCAGTTTTGTTCTTTTTGCTCTTTGAAACAGTCTGATGCTATAGTTGTTTGCCTCCTCCTTCTGACCCTTGGTTTTTGTCATCTGTGGGAAGAGATGATTACATAGTGTGGGAGTTATGTGTGTTACGGCAGTGGTGTGGAAGTGGGCATGAGGGAGGAAAAACTGTTTGGCTTTGAGTAAATTGTTCATCTATTGGATCCTTCTCTGCAAAAGCAGGAAGATCCAGGCTTCCTCTCTTGGGCTTTGGGAGGGAGAGAGAGCCCTGAGCTGTGGTATGGCTCTTAAAGTGAAGAGTGTTTTTTTTTTTTTAAATTTCTTATTAGATATTTTCTTGATTTACATTTCAAATGAAAGTGAGGAGTCTTACGTGACTGTTGTACCTGCTCCCACAGGGCTGGGTATGGTCGCTAGCAGCGCAGGACCACCGTGTGTGCTCCGGCTCTTGGGACAGCACTGTGAAGCTGTGGGACATGGCGGCTGATGGGCAGCAGTTTGGAGAGATCAAGTGTGAGGGGGCCCGGGCAGGGGGCCTGGGTGGGTAGAGCCCTGCCCAGCCATCACCCCAGCCTTGTGTGCCGTGTGTCCCCAGGGGCAAGGCGGCAGTGCTGTGCCTCTCCTACCAACCTGATATCCTGGTGACTGGTACCTATGACAAGAAGGTGACCATCTATGATCCCAGAGGTGAGCCTTTAATCCCAGGGCTTAGAAGGCAAAGGGAAGCAGACTCTTGAGTTCAAGATCAGCATGGGCTACATAGTAAATTCTAGGCCAGCCAGGGCTACACAGTGAGATTCTGTTACACTACATATATAGTAAATTCTAGGCCAGCTAGGGCTACACAGTGAGATCCTGTCACACACACACACACAAACCAAAAGAAAGGAAACACAACACAACAGAAAAGAACATGGGTCTGAAAAGATAGCTCAGCAATTAAGACCACTGGGTACCCTTCCAGAGGTCCTGTGTCGGGTTGGGAAGCACCCAAATGTAGCTAACAACCATCTGTGACTCTAGTTTATGAGGGTCCATTGCCTTCTGGCCTCCATTGGCACTGCGTACATGCCAGGCACAGACATGTATAGGGAAAACACCTGACACAAAATAAAGAGAAATATCAAAGACTCAAAATTGTAAAAAATGACTCATTTGAGAAAAGAAAAGTCATTGGTGGATGGCATAAACCTGTTTGTACCGCATGTCTTTCCTGTGGTTGCGTGACTTTGTTATCTGGGGTTTGCACTTTGTGCCTCCCTCACGCTGGACAGGTGCTTTGTCCCTGAACTCTATGCCTTTTTTTCCTTTTCTCCTTTTGCGACAGGCTCTCGCTGTGTGGCCCAGGGTAGCCTCAAACTCACTCTCTATATTAGGCTGGCCTCTATCTATTAATCTTTCCGTCTCAGACTCCAGACTCCTGAGTAGTTGGGATTACAGGCCTGCACCATGAGGTCTGGCTACTGATTAATCCCTTCCCTTTCCCCTGTCCTGGGATGGAAGCCAAGGCCTTTTGCTTGCCAGGCTATTGCTTAGCTGCTGAGCTGTATCCCCAACCCAGCCTCCACAGAGTTATTTAACTCCATGAATCTAAGGGACTCCGAGCTGGACTTGGGTGGAATGTGCTTGGCTCTGTCTTGGGAGAAGCTGCTGCAGCTGGGGCATAGAGATGGGGGAGGGGGGAAGGCAGGAAAGGACAAAAACCTGTAGGATTTAGATCCAGGTGGAGTATGAGGGGGGAGGCTGAATGGGTAGATTTTCCCAGGGGAGATGATGCCCCAGATCCTCAGGTGGGCCTAGCGTCTCTGAAGGGCTCTGATGTCCTCCATCTTCTCTGGTCCGTCATCACATTCTAGCTGGCTTGGCCCTGGTGAAGAGTCGGAGGCTGCACTCAAGCGCTGTGTTAGCCGTGCTGGCAGATGACAGGCATATCATCTCAGGCAGTGAGGACCACAGCCTCGTGGTATTTGATCGTCGAGCCAATAGCGTCCTGCAGCGGCTGCAGGTGGGTGACCCTTCCCTGTGTCTCAGAGGAGGAGTGCAGCCTGGTATGCAGTTCCTGACCTGCTTTATACCTTCCTTGTCCTTCCTACAGCTGGACTCCTATCTGCTCTGCATGTCTTACCAGGAGCCCCAGCTCTGGGCAGGTGACAACCAGGGCCTGCTGCACGTCTTCGCCAATCGAGATGGTTGCTTCCAGCTTGTTCGGGTCTGCTAGGACCCCTGTCTATGTATCCCCTGTGACTCCTTGGGTGTGGAGGGCTAACCATGGGAGAACTCCACCTGAGTGTCACTCATCCTTTCTCCCCTAGTCCTTTGATGTGGGTCACCAGTCTCAGATCACAGGGATCAAACATTCGCTGGGGACATTGTACACAACATCTACTGACAAGACCATTCGGGTGAGAACACTGGCCCATGCAGACTCCCTCCCCCCTATTGGCCAGGGTACATACCCTGACCTCTTCTACTTGTTCCTGTCAGGTTCACGTGCCCACAGATCCACCTAGGACCATCTGTACCCGAAGCCACCACAATGTGTTAAATGGGGTAAGGTCCTGCCTTATATAGCCTGCTGGCCTACCAGGAACCCAGGCCATCCCCTAATTCCACTGTCACTATTCCACAGATCTGTGCTGAGGGCAACATAGTGGTGGCTGCCTCTGGTGGCCTGTCTTTGGAGGTCTGGAGGCTGCTGGCCTGAAGAGCTAGCTGGACGTGGCTGTGGATGGATGTCGGTATAGACTGCCTACTGAGGCCTCTGCTCTGGAGGAATTCCTTCCATTGGTGCTGCCCCACTCCACAGACCTGGGATACAGGAAGCCCCAGGGCTGGGTCCACACTGTGCCTGCGGGGGTGACATTCTAGTTTTCCTACCAAGAGGGCTCTTCCCTACCTTCCACTCATGGGTTTTGTTTTGTGGAGACAGGGTCTCATGTAACCCAGGCTGGCCTCAGATTCACTATGTGTTTGAGGCAGGCCTTGAATGCCTGATCCCCCTGCCTATGTTTCCCAAGTGTCAGGATTGTAGGTATGCCACCATACCTGAATGACCCATTTTCTTAGGATTTGGATGTCTCTCTCCCACAGGAGTGAAGAGAAATAAACCTACGTGCAATTGTTGGGAATTGTGAGCTTTCTTGGACTGTCTGTGTGTGTTCGGGTTTGTCAGTGTGGATGAGTGGTTAGGAGGGGTAGCCTGCCAGGGCTGGGGTGCCTGCTGGTCTATGTACACATGTGCTCAAGGGCCATGGACACCTATGTAACTCAGTGAGGTATTGGTGGGCTGTGTGGCATGCAGACACTGACTCAAATCCCCAATATACATTTTTATGGAGCGAGCAGACATGTGTTCCAACCACCCTGTAGGTATGTGGCAGGCGGCCATAGTGCAGCTCTCTTCATGCAGGGCTCTAGATGCACAGATATGTGCAGCTGTGACTGGAAATGGGCATAGCAGGAGAAATGACAGGTATGCACTGGTCCCCAGAAAGCTGTGATGCCCCTCAACCTTCCCATTCAGCACACACGAATTGCAACACAGAAGCTATCATTTTTATTGAGGACCTTCCTGTGGTGTCCAGAGTAATGGAGGCAGTAGCATTATCGTGGGTTCATAGGATAGCACAGGGTTTCTTTTCCTTGAAAGGGTTGGTGGCAGCTGGGATGCCCACAAGGAAGGGGTCGCTCTTGGCCTGTTCCGTGCAGAACTGCAGCAGATCTGTGGCTGCCTTGGATACCTGCAGACCCCATCAAGTCAGCCACATTTGGGTATCTACCTGCTCCCTGCACAGCTGTGCCCACCCCCAGGCCTGTCCCAACCCTCACCTTTATGCGGTTGATGCCTGCTTCCATCCGCAGTTGTTCCACTGCCCGGCGGGCCTGTCCGATGTCACTGCCAGTGGCCACCTTGCTAGACATCTGGGAGAAGGTGCGCAGGGCTGTGCAAGCCTGAGACTCCAAGCTTCTGCGGCTCCTTCTAAGTCCTGAAGATGCCTGAACACGCTTGGCTGCCTGCTCCAGCCTCACCTACCCTACTCTGGCTCTCTCCCCAATACTGACCTGGCTTCTTCAACCCCCTTCCCAGACCCTGCAGAGACTTTGAAGCCATGGCCCAGTGAAATGTCACCAGTAACAACAGTGACAGCTGCTGTGACAGAAGGGGTCTGTTCCCCAGGAGGCCCAGTGGCTGCTTTGGTGTCACCTGTCTCTTGGCTCCCCTGGGGGACTTGGCTGCATGCCTAGGGGATGTGGGACTCTGACTTGCTGGGTATCTGAATTGTCCCCAGCAGACCTTCCTCTCTGCTCCTTCCACCCCCTAAGGCTATAAGTAGCCTGGCTCAGCTCTTCTCTGAACTCCAAACGGTCTTCTTAATAACTCTCTTCTACTTCATTTTAAAATTCTAATGCGGTTCTGAGATGGTCTCATAGTCCACGCTGACCTTGCCATCCTGTTCAAGTCACTCTTGTGTCTCATCCGTTCACTCCCAGACCTGCATCCATCTCCAAGGCCTTCATCCCTCAGACACTTCCTTATCTGCCTCATGGACCATCATGTCAAACTTTAAGTGAAATTCTCAGACTGGTTCCTGCTCCTACTGTTGATGCCACCTGCCTTTCTCCCCAACCCTCTCCCACTGGTCTGAACAGCACGGTACTGTGTCCTTGCCAGCTTTCCTATGCCTTGCTTCATTCCTGGCTGACTTGGATATGGTGGTGTCCACCTGTGATCCCGTCACTGTGAAGGATGACTTGGGCTACATAAGGTTCTATGTCTCAAAAACAAAACAAGCAATCTGGGTGGGAGGTGGAGTGGTTGGCATTATGGATATGCAAAGCTACTCCAGAAGCTGAGCTGCGAAGATTGTCTACTGGGAGCCAGGATTTAGAGAGCAGCCTGGGCCACACCGGGACCCTGTCAGGAAAATCAAGAGAATGTCCCCTGTTTTGAAGCCTCTTAAGTAAACTCATTCTATGCAGAGTCTACCAGACTACCTCTTGGAATTTCCTGTTATTTATATGATCAACACCATTATTACCCAGACAGGGCCTATATCATTTAGACTGATCTTTGACTCCTGGGCTAAGATGGCACTGACTCATCCCCTTGTGTAGCCAGCATGGGACTCTCATCACACCTAACCTGCTTAGCATCCTTCCCCTTTGTCCCTTAAGGGTTATCCTGACACTGTTCATTTGTTCATTCTTTCATTCACCAGGGTATTAGCCTGGCTGAGTTGTTCCAACAAAGCCACAGACTGAATTGTATAAACCCTGGAAATCGTTGTCTGGGTGGCTGGAAATCTGCCATCAAGGTGCTGGTGTTGATTTCTCTAAAGACGATTGCTTCAGCAACTTTTTAAAAAAATTTTATTTTGGGCTGGAGAGATGGCTTAGTGGTTAAGAGCACTGACTGCTCTTCCAG
>NC_034609.1:9551665-9553967 GCF_900095145.1 Mus pahari
GTGGATTTCTGAGTTCGAGGCCAGCCTGGTCTACAAAGTGAGTTCCAGGACAGCCAGGGCTACACAGAGAAACCCTGTCTCGAAAAACCAAAAAAAGAAAAGAAAAGATTAAAAAAAAAGAGAGAGAGAGAGATAAATTCCAGGCTAGTCAGTTACATGGTGAGACTGTCTCAAAAACAAAAAAACAAAAAACAAAACAAAAAAACTTATTGTGTGCGTTGAGGGTAGGAGAGTTGCATGTGAGACCGATCAAAGCTTAACATTCTAGGAACCTGTTCTACCACGTCGGCCTTGGGATTCAACTCCGGTATCCAGGCCTCCCTCCTGACAAAAAGCTTTACCCAGTGAGTCCTGGTCTTACCAGCCTGGAGACCAAGTTCTTGCTGTGTCCCCACCTGTTCTTCCCTCTGCTTGCAGAACATGGGGACTCTGAGCATAACAGCCATTGCTATCTTTTTGTTTTTGGTTTTTTGGTTTTTCTTTTCTTTTTTTTTCGAGACAGGGTTTCTCTGTATCGCCCTGACTGTCCTGGAACTCACTTTGTAGACCAGGCTGGCCTCTAACTCAGAAATCTGCCTGCCTCTGCCTCCCAAGAGCTAGGATTAAAGGCGTGCGCCACCACACTCGGCTTCTTTTTTTTTTTAAATGTCTTACAGATGGATCTTTTTATTATTATTATTATTATATGTAAGTGCACTGTAGCTGTCTTCAGATACCCCAGAAAGGGCATCAGATCTCATTATGGATGGTTGTGAGCCACCATGTGGTTGCTGGGATTTGAACTCAAGACCTTCAGAAGAACAGTCAGAGTTCTTAACCACTGAGCCATCTTTCTAGCCCTTTTTTGTTTGTTTGTTTGTTTGTTTGTTTGTTTTTTGGAGTCAGGGTTTCTCTGTACAGCCCTGGCTGTCCTGGAACTCACTTTGTAGACCAGGCTGGCCTCGAACTCAGAAATCCGCCGGCCTCTGCCTCCCAAGTGCTGGGATTAAAGGTGTGTGCCACCACACCCGGCTCCTTTTTTGTTTTTTTTTTGAGACAGGGTTTTTCTGTGTAGCCCTGGCTGTCCTGGACTCACTCTGTANACCAGGCTGGCCTCCAACTCAGAAATCTACCTGCTTCTGCCTCCCAAGTGCTAGGATTAAAGGCGCCTGCCACCATGCCTGGCAGCCATTACTGTCTTAATCAGAGCAGCCATGGCTCCTTTCATTGAACCTGTTCTCGATAGGAGGAAGAGTAGGTGATAATATCAAGGGGTTTAAGTCACTTTGCCCTCCTGCATGCCACTCCCAGATGTATGCAGACCTCCCTCCAGCCACATGTGGTACTGGGCACTGATGGCATATGTCTGTTAAATGAAGGGGATCGTTGGAGAAAAAGTGCCTCTGAAGTCTTTATGTAAAAGGAATTTTCTGGGTCTTCTGGTCTTGGCAGTTTTCACCAATCACCTTTTCCTTCAGCTCAGGTTACCAGCTCCTCCAACACCTTCACACTTGAGTGTGTTGTGGGCCAGAGGACAACCTCAGATGTCACTCTCAGAAGATCTTCACCTGGTCCCCAAACCTGTATGTATGACCTTGTGCATGCATGGCATGCTGTGGCTGTCAAAAGAGAATGTATGGGAGTCCAGACTCTTCTATCGTGTGCCTTTGGCTACTGAGCCATTCTGCAGGCCCCATCTCCAAGGATCTGCCTGTCTCTGCCTCCTCAGAGCTGGAATTCCTGGTATTGCCAACCCCCTAAGCCCCTTGAGTTCTGGGAATTGAACGCACATATTCAATTCACACTGCTTTTTCGAAAAGCAAGGACTGTACTGACAGCTATTTCCCTAGCCATGCCGGTCCGTTTTGTTAAGACAGGGTCTTGCTCTCTATCGTTCAGGCTGGCCTAGAACTCGAGATTCTTCTGCCTCCACCTCCTGATTGCAGTGTGTCCCAAGCCTGGTTTAATCACTTAACCATTTTCTGTTTCATCATACTATGGTCATCGGGAGGTCAGAGGTCTTGTCCATTGCTAAATCTCAGTGTCCAGCAGAGAGCACTATTTCTAGTCTAGACTACACAAACTGTAGAAGGGGTGCCCCTGTCCTAGGCTCAGTGTATCAAGAGGATGCATGATAGCAAGCTTCTTGTGGTAAAAAGATGGCAGCCTTCCCTGCCTCCCCAGAGGCCATGATCCAGGGAAAACTGAGCTATGGCTGGAGGGGGAAAAGAGGAGGCAATAAAGTTTGTGGAGACTAGGAGAAGTACCAAAAGAAAACACTATTCCATTTGACAAAAGGCTGCAACTCTTTTTTTTTTTTTTT
>NC_034609.1:9554117-9564130 GCF_900095145.1 Mus pahari
TTTTTTTTTTTTTTTGCCTGATGCCCTAAGTCGTGTCCAAGGGCTCCGTCCTAGAAACAATCACTTCGCTAATGGGGGGACAAGAATATTTGGACAGACAGCTTGCAAACGAGGCACTTTCCTATGCTTGAAGCTCAGTAACAGCTCCCGGACCACATGTACGGAACACAGGGGTAAAATGGTTGCTACCAAGACCGCGGGCGCTGCCCAGGGTCACGAGACCAAGTGGCTTCCGGTTTTGTCGCCCACGCCCCCGAGGCTCCCGAGTCGCACTTCCTGGGCTCGGGCCGACCGCGCTGACGCCGAGAGGCTGCTGTGACCTGAGAGCGGCCGCGGTGCACATGGAGGGGACCCCGCCAGGGGCGGCGCCCTCCTCGGCGCTGGCCGCCGTGCTCAAGCACAGCTCGGCGCTGCCGCCCGAGAGCGCCCAGGTCCAAGGCTACGACTTCAACCGCGGCGTAGATTACCACGCGCTTCTGGACGCCTACCGCACCACCGGCTTCCAGGCTACCAACTTCGGGCGCGCGGTGCAGCAAGTCAACGCCATGGTGAGGCGCGGGGCGACCCGGGCGGATTTGCGCGTGAGCGTCCGGGAGAGGCGGGGTCCTGGTTCTGCGATGGGTGGACCTTGGGGTTAAAATCCAAAGGGCTTTGTAGGAGGAGCTTAACGCTGCGAGAGCCCGGGGTTCGCTTTCCCCAGTGGAAGGAGACTTGAAGATACTGGGTGGTCCTCAAACCATCAAGTGACAGACGTGGACCTGGAATGGGAGGGTTAGGGTCTGCGCAGGGGTTGTGCTTTGGTTTTGTAGTCGTCTCCCTGAGTGCAATCAACCTCTGGAATCCAATCCAGGTAGGGTACCTCAACTGAGGTTTGGAGTCTTAGTGCAACTTTCCTGTGCCCTTATGACCAGATTGAGAAAAAGCTGGAGCCACTGGCCGTAGATGAAGACCATCACGAAGACCTGACTCAGAGCCGCCGCCCACTTACAGGCTGCACCATTTTCTTGGGCTATACTTCCAACCTCATCAGTTCAGGCATCCGGGAGACCATTCGATACCTCGTGCAGCACAACATGGTGGGTCCATGTCAGCTCTGGGACCCCAGCCTCCTTGGGGCAGTAGACAAAAGGGTTATTCAGTTAAGAGAAATGAAGAGGCTCAGAGATTATTTGCTGTCCTGTGAAAGATTTGGGTTTGCTTTTCAGCAACCACATGGGGACTCACAACCAACTGTAATGGGATCTGATGATGCCATTACAGATCTGGTGTGTCTGAAGAGAGGGACAGTGTATTCACATACATTAAATAAATCTTTTTTAGTCCTTTTGTTTTTTGGTTTTTCAAGACAGGGTTTCTCTGTATAGCCCTGGCTGTCCTGAAACTTACTTTGTAGACCAGGCTGGCCTTGAACTCAGAAATCCACCTGCCTCTGCCTCCCAAGTGCTGGGATTCAAGGCGTGCGCCTTCACCGCCCCAAATAAATCTTTTTAAAAAAGGGTATGAGGAGATGGAGTATCGTTCTGAGACATTCTGGCAGCCCTCATGCCTCAGCCTCCTTTCTGAGTGCTGGGATCACAAGAGTGCCACTTTTTCTGGCTGTGGGTCTGCTTCAAGCAGAGGATGGGGCTGGAGTTGGGTTTTGTTGTAGAGCTCATGCTTAGGTCTAGATGAGCTCACCCATGTTAGGTTGCTGCTTAGAAGGGGGGTCAGTGTTGCCTGCGACCACAGGTGGATGTGTTGGTGACCACTGCTGGAGGTGTGGAAGAAGACCTCATCAAGTGCCTGGCGCCCACATACCTTGGCGAGTTCAGCCTCAGGGGGAAGGAACTCCGGGAGAATGGGATCAACAGGTGAGGTTCTGAGTAGTGGTCGGGGGGGGGGGAGGGGGAGAAGCTGGGCAGAGCATCCCGGTGACCCATGCCCATATGGTTCCCATTTCCAGGATTGGGAACCTGCTGGTACCAAATGACAATTACTGCAAGTTTGAGGACTGGCTCATGCCCATTCTGGACCAGATGGTGCTAGAGCAGAACACAGAGGTAGGGCTGGAAGGGCTCAGGAGGGCCAGCATAGTCAAGAGTTAGAAGACATATGAGCTAATACTGATATTCTCTCCCTTGATAGGGTGTGAAGTGGACACCTTCCAAGATGATCTCCCGGCTTGGGAAGGAGATCAACAACCCAGACTCTGTGTATTATTGGGCCCATAAGGTGGGTTGGGTGGGGACGGTACTCCCAGGCTTTGGTTTGCACTGACTTTGTCTTTGTACCTACCCGAGAGTCTCTATAATTATTCTTAGTCTTCCCAAATTAGACGAGGTGTGTCACTTGCTTGCAGGGTTCTCCTACTTATGCCCCTACACTCCTGAGATTTGGTGTAGTGACTTAGAAGTCAGTGGGGGCTGACCCAGGGTACTGTGCACCCAGGGACAATGCAGCACAGGAGTCTGGACAGTAACAAGCCAGTGCTCAGTGTGCCAGCACCTTCAAGCCATGTGTGGTTGCCCTCACATCTGCCTCCACATGTAGAGCAAAGGGTCATGTCCAGCAGAGAAGTCAGGGTTTCCCTGGGGTGTGAGCTGTAGCTGCTGACTGGTCCTGTCTCCACCAGAACCACATCCCTGTGCTGAGTCCAGCACTCACAGATGGCTCACTGGGTGACATGATCTTCTTCCATTCCTATAAAAACCCAGGCTTGGTCCTGGACATTGTTGAAGGTGAGGTGCTAAGGCCCTGGGAGGAGGGGGAGGAAGGCCCTCTGAGGTCAAGGCCTGACCTCTGCCCTCTTGCAGACCTGCGACTCATCAACACGCAGGCCATTTTCGCCAAGCACTCTGGGATGATCATCCTAGGTGGAGGTGTGGTCAAGCATCACATCGCCAATGCTAACCTCATGGTGAGTGCAGTGGCCTGTGACCGTCCCCACTGTGTTATATGGTGGCTATGGGGTGAAGAGTAATGGATCTGAGGCACAGAATAGTGCTGTAGTGGGAGCAGAGGCACAGAATAGTGCTGTAGTGGGAGCAGAGGTAGGTGTGGTCTTTTGTGGATGGTTTGTGGCAGCCACTGAGCCATCTCTCCAGCCCTATATACTATTCTTTGCCTGTGCTTTAACTGGCTTGTCACATGGGATGCTTAGAAGTGGTACATTTTGGTTTACGGTGGTACAAGGTATTGGAAACACGATCACCTGCCCAGTAACCTCAGGCACTGATGGGCCCTTCCTAAAAGCTCCCTAGGCCTTCCTCTGTATCATACCCAGCTTTCTACTGCTTCTGACGAGGGCTTCCTCTACCCACAGCGGAATGGAGCCGACTACGCTGTTTATATCAACACAGCCCAGGAGTTTGATGGCTCAGACTCTGGAGCCCGGCCAGATGAGGCTGTCTCTTGGGGCAAGATCCGGATGGATGCACAGCCAGTAAAGGTAGGTGGTGGCTGGCCAGGGTGCAAGGTCCATGGCTGTCCCATGGCTCCATGGCTCACTGAGGTTGTCCTCCGTAGGTCTATGCTGATGCTTCTCTGGTTTTCCCCTTGCTGGTGGCTGAGACATTCGCCCAAAAGGCAGATGCCTTCAGAGCTGAGAAGAATGAGGACTAAGAAGATTGGTAAAGACTAAGGCTTTTTGCCACACCTTTATTTATTACTTTACATGCCAGCCCCTCCCTAGGCCCACTCCTTGGTCAGCAGCATCTCTAGAATAAATGGACTTTTTGTTGGGTTTTCTGAGTCAGTCTGGATCCTTGGTGTCTAGTCTGTAAGCTTCAGCCTGCTCCACCCTCTGCCTCATAGGTCTCTTCTCGCCAGTACTGGATGCTGCCTCCCATGGCAGTCAGTAGGCAGGGTTCCGTGGGATGGTAAGCCAGTGACTGTACCACATTAGAACCTACAGGCAGGGCCAGGGCCAGGGCCCCCTAAGGAACGAGTGGTAGGGAACAATTACTATCTCGCCTGAAGTGCTCAGATGGCTCGTCCCTGATGTTTTGTTGGTTCTGAGTATGCTAGGCAAACCCTGCCACTGAACCACACCCTTGGCCTAGAGACCGCTAGCCTTGGGCATAGAAAGGACTTAGCTCAGCTCCTTGTGACCCATCTGGAACCAACGACAGCCACCACCTTCTCCAAGTCCTCTAGCATATGCTGTTCCCCTTGCTTCAAATATCCTTCCTGCTTTTCCCTTATTCATCCTTCATATTCCAGCTTAGGAAAGGGAGGCAGGGTGAATTCAAGCCCAGACTGGGCTACAAAGTGAGACACACCCCTCTATCATCTGCCAGAGGTTCCTACACAAATACCTGTCATTATTGCTCTTTTCAAGCATGGGAAACACACAGCTGATGCCCTTGGCCAGGAGCACAAGGGGAAGGCTCACCTCTACCAGGTCCCAGAAGAACACTTTCCCGTCTTCAGAGCAGCTGACCACGTGCGTGTCGCGCTCACTCAGGCAGCAGTCCAGCTTGTACTGCTGGTTCTTATGGCCAACATACCTAGCAGTGGGGGTGGGGAAGATCAGAGGGGCTTGTCCTACCCCAGAAGTGGGGAGAGGGGGAAGGGCCAACCACGGAGACTCACTCACTCGCCCAGCAGCTCCCCTGTGTCTTTATCTAGAAGCCGCAGAGTAGAGTCCAGGCTGGATATCAGAGTGCACTGCCCGTCCCGGCTGAAGCAGGTGCAGGTGATGGGACCTTAGAGAGAGTGTGGCAGGCAGGTAAATCTGGGTACTCTTGTCTGTCCCACCACTTGCCCTGACTGTCCCACTGGCCACACTCACTGCCCACGTAGTCTGAGAAGACCTGTCCCATCCTTAGGTCATAGCGCCTCATGCGGCCATCCACAGAGCTGCAAGAAAGGATAGATCCAGCCTAAAGCACTGTGACCTTTTGCTCCAGGGCAGCCTGTGTGCCTGTGCGTTCCTGGCCTTCTAGGAAAATGTGAGCAAGGCGATGATGCTCTTCTGCTGTGTGACTCAGTCTCGGGACAGCTTGGTCCCACTCAGAGCTTTCTAGATCCTGTACCTCCTGACTGGAACAGCAGTCAACTCTACCTGTACCTGGGTTCTACATCTGCACATTTGACCAACTACACATTTTATAAAGATTTTTTTTTTTTTCGAGACAGGGTTTCTCTGTATAGCCCTGGCTGTCCTGGAACTCACTCTGTAGACCAGGCTGGCCTCAAACTGAGAAATCCGCCTGCCTCTGCCTCCTGAGTGCTGGGATTAAAGGCATGCGCCACCACGCCTGGCTTTATAAAGATTTTGCTATCTGTTTTTCTCAAGTCAGGGTTTCTCTGTGTAGCCCTAGCTGATCTGGAACTTACTCTGTAGACCAGGCTGGTCTCTTAACATGCACAGACCCTGAGTTCCATACTCAGCATCTCAAGCCAGCAAACAAACCAAAACCACGTAGCAGAATGGGCAGCCTAACGTGCTACCTCTGGTAGATCCTGAAGTCAGTCTACTACAGATACCAAGGCGGCTGTATTCTCCCAGTGCGACTCCTTCCCCACCCGCAGCACCACCAGTCTTACTTCTTCTTATGTGTATGAAGGCTTTGCCTGGAATCCCCAATCCTTAATGCGCCCCAAGCTTTCTCCCTTTTTGAGGCAGGATCTCGGAGTCCTGACTGGTCTCATACTCACTCTGTGACTGAGTTTGTCCTTGAACATCCCTCTTGCTAAGGATTACAGGTGTGTCTGTCCTACCACACCTGCCTCACCAGGAACTTTGGAAGCACAACCTCAGCAATGCCAGTCTTCCCCTCAAAGAAATATGTCCTTTCACCACTCTCAGAAAAACATGTCCAAGTGTCTCCTGCAGGCCTCGAGACCCTATTCTGTCTGCCATGCCTTCAGCAGCTCTCAATGGCAGCTGCAGCAGCTGGCCACTAGGTGGCTGTAGTCCACCTGGGTTTGCTCTCACCAGGCCTTCACTGCCACCAGTCCTCCCATTTCTGCTGTCTCACAGCTGACTTTTGTCTCTAATGTGACTAGATTTGTTGTACTTCTTAATTTCCTTCCTTCCTTCCTTCCTTCCTTCCTTCCTTCCTTCCTTCCTTCCTTCCTGTCTTTTGCTTTTTTTTGAGACAGGGTTTCTGTGTGGCCTTGGCTGTTCTCGATATCACTGTCAAGACCTCTGCCGGCTTCTGCTTCCTGAGCGCTAGGATTAAAGGCATGTGCCACTACTGCCTAACTGTAGACAGGCTGGCCTTTAACTCTTGGTCCCTGCCCGCCCCCCCTTCTCAGTGCTGGGAAGATTGCACATCTTCCATAGCTGGCACTCAGTGATGTTTTTTGTGTATGAGTTTTTGAGACACGGTATCTATTTAGTTCTAGCTGGAACTTGTTCTGTAGACCAGAATGACCTGGAACTCACAAAGATCCACTTGCCTTTGCCTCCCAAGAACTGGGATTAAAGGCACATGCCACTGTGCCTGCTTGGCTCATGGCTGCATTTATTTATGTAAATTTTTTTGATTTTCATTTCATACATGAATATTTTATCTGCATTTATGTATATGAATCATGTGTGTGTCTGGTTCCCTGAGGAGGCCAAAAAAAGGGTCTAGGGTGTTGGATTCTCTAGACCTGGAGTTACAGATGGTTGTGAGCCACCATGTGGGTGCTGAGAATCAAACCTGGGTTCTCTACAAGAGCAACAAGTACTCTAAGCCACTGGACAGTCTTTTCAGCCCTCATGGTTGCAGTTACTGACTGTCCTACTGGGCAGGACAGACTAGAAACTGTAGCTCTTTCAGTGGAAGAGGCTACACAGTTTCTACCATTAAGTAATCTATGCTGAACAAGGAAGATCTAGAAAGGTCCAAGTAGGTAATATCGGAAGTGGGACTTGGAGATGAGAGTAGCCAACCAGGTGCAGCCAAGGAGTACAGAGGCCATTGTTTTTGCTTAAGCTCTTAAGCTGGGCCATGGTGTGGAATCAGCCACAATAGAGTTCTGTATCACCAAGCTGAAACTAAGTGATGTCTGTAGGCCTAGGAGAAGGCTCAGCAGGAAGAAAGCAAGACTGGTGATACAAGTTTGAAATCTGGAACCCAAATAGTGTGATGAAGTAGCAAGATCTAATGTCTTAGCACTCTTCCTGGGGAAATGGGAGGTGGAGCTAGAAGAGTCTTTTGGAAAGCCAAGGGCCAGTCAGCCTGCAGTACATAGCATGGCAGAAATGGAGAGAGATCCTGACTCGCCTCAGCATAGTCAAGGAGAGAACTGACTGTCCTCTGACCTTGACACATATGCCTGCACGCATACAATACTAAAAATAAATAAAAAAAATAACTCCAGGGGCTGGTGAGATGGCTCAGTGGGTAAGAGCAACCGACTGCTCTTCCGAATGTCCGGAGTTCAAATCCCAGCAACCACATGGTGGCTCATAACCATCCTTAACAAGATCTGACTCCCTCTTCTGGAGTGTCTGAAGACAGCTACAGTGTACTTACATATAATAAATAAATAATTAAATAAATAATTCTTTAAAAAAAAAAAATAAAAAAAATAACTCCAGCCCCAGAGAGGCCTCTGACCTCTGCTGCTATCTCCCCTCCATACATATTCCCCCATACAGATGCATCTCCACTATTTTTTAAACTTTTTATGTGTTTGTGTTTTTGCTTGCATGTATGTTTGTGCCCTGTGTGCATGCCTTGTGCCTGCACAGGCCAGAAGAAGGTACCAGGTCCCCTGGAACTGAAGTCTCGGGCAACTAATAGTAAGTCACCACGTGGGTGCTGAGAATTGAAGCTAGATTTCTTTGGAAGAGCAGCCAGTGCTTTTAACCACTAAGCCATCTCTTCAGCCCCCATGTCTTTGACCTTTTGGGATGCTTATTTTGATTTACAGAATGCAGTGTTGCCTCGTTATCTGAGCTGGGCCAGGCTTTGAGGTGTATACCTACAATTGCAGCCCTTGGAAGGCAGAGCTGGGAATATTGCCACAAAGCCAGCCTGGACTGTACAGTGAGTTCCAGGACAGAGTGATTCTCTGTCAGAAAAACAAAAAGACATCTAGGGATTCAGTATTTGTGTGTGTGAGTGTGTGTTGTAGTTGTTGTTTTGAGACAGGGTTTCTCTACATCGCCCTGACTACTTGGAGATCCAATGCCTCTGCCACCACGACCTTCACGGCTCATTCTGATACTCAGCACTTGGGAGGTAGAGGCAAGAGGATTAAGAATTAAAGGCCGCTTTGGATTACAAAAGACCCTGTCTCAAAAAACCAAACCATGGCCACTATGATCTCCGGTGGCACCAGGGCAAGGAGTGTGGCTCTGGACCCACTCACCCTGCCAAGATCTCATGGTCTGACACCTTTACACTGGATATGCCGTCTCTAGCTTCATCTAGTGTTTGCACCGGCTCAGGCTTCCGAGAACGACAGTCCCAACATCGGACACTGGAATCGATAGAACCTGTAAGGTCAACAACGTGAAGGTGAGGCCAGGTTTGGGTCTCTGGGCAGCAGCCAGTTTCTAGCTGTCCAGACCTAGACTCACCAGACAGGATGACTGTAGCCTCTTCATTAAACTGAACGGTGTTCACCTTCTGAGAATCAGGAATTACCAATTTAGAGGAGTGGGGCTTCGGTGGATTGGGATAAAGGCAAGGCTCTCGGTGCATGTTAGAGCAAGGGCACGTGTTATAGGTAGGGAAGGTGAAAGGTTCTGGGGAAACTGGAAGGAAGACAGTGCTTGGTGGCTGTCACGGTATACTAAATGGGCACAACGGGGAAGACTTTAATGGAAGGATCTTCCTCGTACCACCTACGGGCTAATACGGATCTCTACAATGCACACGTTAATGAGGGTCTTCTGGCTTGTACTCACTCCAGCGTGGCCCCGAAATTTGCGCACGACCTGCCCAGTTGCTACATCCCACAGCACCACCGTCTTGTCCCCGCCACCAGAACAGAGATGGCTGTTGTCAAAGGAGCTGGAGAACGGGGAAAAAGAAGGTCAGTGTCCACTCACGACCCCTAGCCAGCCTCTGCGCTCCTGATTCCAGCCCGGCCCGGGGCTCACCCGGCCGCATCCAGCACTTCGTAGCCGTGGCCACTGTACGTCCGCAGCAGCGTCCCACGCAGCGGGTTCCACAGCTTTAGGGTTTTATCGCTGCCGCACGTCAGGCAGTAGTTGCCGTCCACTGGGGAACAGCGGGCGGGCAGGGGTTACGGGACCGCCGGCCTCGGGTGGAGGGACGCCCGGGAGGGAGGCGAGGGCGCTTACCGTTAAATCGCACGGCTCGCACCGCGCCCTGGCCGCAGTCCAGCGTCTTCAACCGTTTCTGCGGCAGCTCGGGTGGCCGCAGCTTTGGCTCGGGAAAAGCCATACTGCAAGTGCCTCAGGCCGCTGCCTGCTTTACTGCCGAGGTCTTGAGACCACCATCCTTCCGAGCTTTCAAAGAGCCTCGCTCGGGTGTAACATTATTATTGTCCCCCAGGATTTATTTCCTGCTTCGCACTTCCGTGTTCAAACTTTCAGCGCCTTAATGACAGCTTCGGGGATACTGAAAGCTCCTTTCAGTTTTTTTTTTTTTTTCCCCTAGACTTCCTACTTTCCAGGGACTGTTTTGGCCTTTTCTCGTTCTCCTTTTTCTGGTTGAGAGTCGTCCTGCTCCCTGCTATTGGGAACAGAAGCGCTAGGCTACTGGTGTTACTGTAAAAGCCATCCTTCATTCCCACGGCGGAAGCTGCTCTGCTAGCCGGGGAAGAAGGACGGCGTGGTCTTCTTCAGTTTGCTATGTCCACCAACAATATGTCCGACCCACGAAGGCCCAACAAAGTGCTGAGGTGAGCAGTCCAGCAAGTCGTGGCAAGGCGTCTTTGGCTGTGGCCGTGGGTCTTGGCTAAGGTGGCCCAGGTGGGACTTGATCGCTCCTGATCCTTGAACCTGTCGCAGGTATAAGCCTCCTCCGAGTGAGTGCAACCCGGCTTTGGACGACCCGACTCCGGACTACATGAATCTCCTCGGCATGATCTTCAGCATGTGCGGCCTCATGCTTAAG
>NC_034609.1:9566652-9574201 GCF_900095145.1 Mus pahari
TTCTACAGAGGTATATTCCTCGGTTACACAGGTGTTCTACAGAGGTATATTCCTCGGTTACACAGGTATTCTACAGAGGTATATTCCTAGGTTTTACTTATTTGTATATCCCTACATGGCCGTGGCAGGCCTGGTATTCATATAGTCCTGCCTCAGCCTTCAACATGCTGACATTACAGCTATATATTAATATATCAACCCTGGCCCCGAGTTTTCTTATTAGAGCAACAGAGCAATCAGTAGACCAGCAGGAGTTGGGAAGGGTTCTCTCTCCCTACGAGGCCTTCACAGCTCACAGGCGGCTCAGTTTCTGTCCAGACTGGCTGGTTGCCTCATTTTTGGCCTTCCAGTGGCAGTTTGTTTAAAGTCCCCGTCCTACAAGACCGACCAGAACTGTTTTCGACCCCAGCTTCTAGCCACTCTAGGTCCCTCCAGGACACCGACCCTAAAGAGAGCTGGCACCCCAGAAGCTCATCTACACTTTCACCCCTTAGGAAACATTGAAGTCCACCGGAAAAGCAGAACCCTTCGCTCACACTCATACAAAAGCATATCAGAAAGTCTTAATGCTGAGGTCTCCTGCCAAAAGAGCCCTGGGTGGAATGGGGGTGGGGACAGATCCAGCACTTCCCTGTACTCAGTAACTCAGTCAGTCTACTGCCACAGTTCCTTAGTAACCCAGGCCCTGCCCCCCTCCTCACCGATTGGCGGTTCGGGTTCTGGGGGCGGAGCATTCTCAGGGATTTAGCTAGGGTAAAGAAAGCCGCGGAAGCGGCATCGCCGGAACTATGGGCGCCGGGCCGCTCACCTCTGGTGTCCGTGCTGGTCGCGGGAACACCGGGTGGCTCTGGATGAGCTCCTGCAACCTAGGTTCGCCAGTCCTGCCTATTTCCTTTCTTTTTTGGTTGTTACTGGCCGCGCCTGGCGCTCGGGCCGCGGGTTACAAGGTGAGCTGGGGCCCGAGGGCGGAAATGTATTTGGGCAGAGTTGAACTAGAAGTATGGGTGACACTGATCCATAGGAAACTGCTGTTGATCTGACGGTGTGGGCTAAGAGCATGCATTGGGTTTTTGAAAAGGTCTGGCGTGAGCCTGAAAACAAGGCTGCACGTGATTGTATTTGCCTCCCTGTGACTCTAAGTGGCCTGTTTGGACTTTGCATGCACTTTACTGTGGTTGGTCGGGTGAAGAATGAACAGCCACATGAATGCACCGGTTGTGCTTGCATGGTTCCACTTGTTGGTGACTGCATCCCCCCAAATCCATTTGGCATGGCTCTGCTGGAAAACCTGTCTTGAAAATCTGACATCACCTGGAAGCGCCCCTTCTTTTCTTTGCAGAGGATGACTAGGAGATGTGAGCTGGGCTGCCCATCCCTAGCTTCCCCTTCCCCTAGGACTCTCAGCTTCCTGGCTCCTTCCTGTGCAAGTCACTTCTCAGCCCTGTGCCTTAGTGCCCTAGCTTGACAATTAGGGCTAATATTGCCCTGTATCTCAGGGTGGTTGCCTGCTATCTGTAAATGCTTAGCTAACCCCGGCAAAAGTTATCATCCTAAAGTATGTGATCTCTGCTCTATGGGGTTTGTGCGAAGTGGGAATTGCATCTATAGAGTATATGGGACACACACTATACTCTGTGTGTCCTTCCTGGGACAGATGATAGCTTTTTGACCTCTCTGGATCACTCCAAAGTTAAAGCCTGTGCTTATACCATCTCCCTGCCTGCGTGCGATAGTGGAAATCAAACCTATGGTCTTGAACATGCCAGGCAAGGGCCCTACCACAGAGCCCCCAACCTGCCTGCCTCTAGAACTATCGGCTACTGACAGGGAATGTGTATGTTGGGGGGTTCTTTGTGCAGACATGTCCCCCAACGAAGCCAGGCATGCTCAATGTGCACCTGCTGCCTCATACACACGATGATGTAGGCTGGCTGAAGACAGTGGACCAATACTATTATGGCAGTGAGTAGAGGGTCGGGGGCCTCTGTAATTTTTTCACAGATTTAGACATTGGGGTGGGAACAGTGAGTTTTCTGGACTCTGTACCAATGCGTATCTTCTAGTGGAACTTGACTTCCTGAACTTCATGCCCACAGTCCTGAGTGAGGTTCAGCATGCGTCTGTTCAGTACATCCTAGACTCAGTAGTCTCCTCTCTGCTGGAGAAACCCGCCCGTCGCTTCATCTATGTGGAAATGGCTTTCTTCTCCCGTTGGTGGAAGCAGCAGACCAATGAAACCCAGGATGCTGTACGGAACCTCGTGCGCCAGGGTAAGCCTGCCACAAGAAGTGAAAAGAGGAAGCGCAGCCCAGCTTGTACTTCTGCAAACCTGATCTCTCAGATTATTTATTTATTTATTTACTTTTGGGGGCGGGGTGGGGGGAGCAGTGTCTTATTATATAGCCCTTCCTGATCTGGAATTTGTTATTAGATTAGACTGGTCTTGAACTTGTGGAAATCCTCCTTCCTCCCTGCTTCCCTAGAGCTAAAACAAAAGGCTTGGACAACCAGGCATCTCTGAGATTTTTATCATATCATAGTGTATACACACTGTACCCATAGTTCTACCCGCTTAGAATCTGTCTTCATGTAGAGAACCCTATCTCACAAGGTCCCATCTCCAGTGGCTCCACAGGGAGGTCAGCCATGCAGATCTGAGCACACTGGTTTGGAAACTCGCCTCCTCTTTAAGCTTTGGTATATAGTATGGTCTGTTTTCTTAGCCTTGCCCACGGTGGACCCCCTTCTAACAGCTACCCGTCCCCCTCTGCCTTATTTGAACAGGGCGCCTGGAGTTTGTCAATGGTGGCTGGGTGATGAACGATGAGGCAGCCACCCACTATGGTGCTATTGTGGACCAGATGACACTTGGGCTACGCTTCCTGCAAGACACATTTGGTAGTGATGGACTTCCCCGTGTGGCCTGGCATATTGACCCTTTCGGCCACTCTCGAGAACAGGCCTCCCTGTTTGCCCAGGTGCCAACCACCCTATTCTCTTTTGGACCTGCCCTTAACCTACTCTGACTCTGCCTTTAGCTGCTCAAACCCTGCCCTTCTTTAGTAGTCCCTGGGACTAGACCTTGGCTTGCTGAGACACCGCCTCTTGGGTGAAGTGGACTCTTGTGAGTTGAGTCTATGTCCTAGGGCACCACAGGTTTAAACTGCTGTGTTGGTCCTTTGCCTTGACCAGGCCTTCTCTGAATTTGGACTCCACTAGCCTGCTAGGGCTGTGGCAGCTCTCTAAACCAGTGACCGTTGGCGATTGCTAACTTTAAAAGCAGCTTCATGTCTGTGCTGACCTAACCCGCCTCAGACGGTGGACATAGCTAGGGAGGTGGAAGTGGGTTGTGGTTTAACAGCTGCTGCTTTGTTGCCTATCTTTCTCAACCTTGGAAATAAACATTCAGGCTCTGTGGGACCCATGTCTGTAATGCCAGCAGGCAGGCGCAGGAGGACTGTGAGGTAGAGATCAGCATGGTCTATAAAGTGAGACTCTGTATCCAAAAAAACCAAAAATCTAGGGCTGGAGAGATGGCTCAGCAGTTAAGAGCACTGACTGCTCTTCCAGAGGTCCTGAGTTCAATTCCCAGCAACCNCTAAACAGCTGGCTTACATAAAGTGTGAAACCCTGGCTTCAACCCTCAGCAAATAAACAAGAACTGGAGAGAGAGCTCAGCAGTTCGCTTGCTGCAGGGCTGAGGTTAAGAGCACTGACTGCTCTTCCAGAGGTCCTGAGTTCAATTCCCAGCAACCACATGGTGGCTCACAACCATCTGTAATGGGATCCAGTGCCCTCTTGTGTGTCTAAAGATAGCTACAGTGTACTTACATACATAAAATAAATTTTTTTAAAAAAAGAAAAAAAATATTGCTTTAAAAAATTATTATTTAACATATATGGGTATTTTGCCTGCATGTATGTCTGTGAACCATATACGTGCAGTGTCCACACAGGAGGATTGTAGGATCTCCTGGAACTGAGGTAATGAATGGTTGCAATCACCATATTGATGCTGGGTGTTGAACCCTGGTCCTCTGAAAGAGCAGATGATGATCTTAACCATGGAGCCATCTTTCCAGCCCTGAAAACCATAGTTTTAGTTGCGCACATGTTCTCTGTGTGCTCCATCCCAACTGGGCAAGAAGGCCTTACATTCCTTCACTCATCCTCTCTGTGCTATTAGATGGGTTTTGATGGCTTCTTCCTCGGGCGCATTGACTATCAAGATAAATTTTATCGGAAGAAAAAGCTGAGGATGGAGGAGCTGTGGAGAGCAAGTGACAGCTTGAAGCCCCCCGCTGCTGACCTCTTTACTGGTAAGAGGGTGGGAGAGTAAACCATACACAACCTCAAGCCCAGGAATGTCCTGGTGTCATGGTGTGATGTGCTGAGGTTATCTTAGGACTTTTTTAAAATGATTTTTGAGCAGGGCTCTGTGTGTTCCTTCTGTATCAGCCCTTTTGAATTTGGAAGTCTATCCTGGGTGGGATATGACAGGCTCTGACTCCAGGACAGGTCTGGGGTGCTGAGTCTGGTTTTGTCTATAGGTGTGCTCCCCAATAATTACAACCCTCCGAAAGACCTGTGCTGGGATGTCCTATGTACAGACCCTCCCGTGGTGGATAATCCCCGGAGCCCTGAGTTCAATGCAAAACAGTTGGTTAAATACTTCCTGAAGCTCGCCTCTTCCCAGGTAACGTGGCTTTCCAGATGGTAGTCCAGAATCTGTAGGCTCAGGCACTAGCCTTCCCCAAAGCCCAGGGGGATGCCTCCGAGGGACATGAGTGGCTGGAGAGGCAGCTCAGTATTTAAGGGCACTTCCTGCTCAAGTGTGAGGGTCAGAGTTCAGAGCCCAGCACCCACATAATAAGTTAGTCATTCTAACTACGTGCTCCGGAATGGGAGTTATCTAGAGCTCTGGCTCCAAGAGACAGGAGGAACCCTCGGCACTGGATTTCAGCCTATGGAAGAAAATGCAAGTCTCAAATTCAAGGAGAGATTCTGCCCAAAGGGTGGGGAGAAGGTAGCTAGATCTCTGTGAGCTTGAAGCCAGCTGAGGACTACATAGTGAGACCCTGTCTCAAATCAAAACCAATAAACAAATCAAGGAAGTGGGCCAGTGAGATGGCTCAGTGGATAAAGGTGCTTGTGGTCAAGGTTGGCAACCTGAGTTCAGTTTCCAGAACCTACTGGGTGGAGTGAAGGCACTGACTCCTCTAAGCTGTTCTCCAACCTCCACGCTAGTCCTATAACTATAGCTGGTACATGCTAGAACATATGTACCACCCCCTCATATTTAAAAGGAAGAGGAGGAGGAGGAAGAAGAGGAAAATGATAGAGAGGGTGGCTCAGTGCCTTGTAGCCTCATCTGAATAAAGAACCCTCGGCAACTACTGGCTGTTGTGTTGTTTTCAGACAAAGCCTTAAATAATCCAAGCTGACTTTGAACTTGCTATGTAGGTGAGGCTGGCTTTGAACTTCTGCTCCTCCTGCCTCCATTTTCTGAGTGCTAAAAATCAGATGTGGGGCTGGTGAGATGGCTCAGTGGATAAGAACACCCGACTGCTCTTCCGAAGGTCCGGAGTTCAAATCCCAGCAACCACATGGTGGCTCACAACCATCCCTAACAAGATCTGACTCCCTCTTCTGGAGTGTCTGAGGACAGCTACAGTGTACTTACATATAATAAATAAATAAATCTTTAAAAAAAAAAAACAAAAGAATCAGATGTGCACCACCATGCCTGGAGCTCAAAGCCAGGCCTTGATATGTGCACTCCACTGACTGGGCTGCACCCCAACTCTTCACTGGTTATTTCTGTACTTCCTTCTTCTCCTGTGTGCCATGGTCCCCATATATTCTTGTGTGTGTGTGTGTGTGTGTGTGTGTGTTTTCTTTTTTTAACAACAATTTCTTTTTTTTTTAAGATTTATTTATTTATTATGTATATGAGTACACTGTATATAGCTGTACAGACGGTTGTGAGCCTTCATGTGGTTGTTGGAAATTGAATTTAGGACTTCTGCTCGCTCTGGTCAGCCCCACTCGCTCCAGTCGGCCCTACTTTCTCAGTCCCTGACTTGCTCCAGCCCAAAGACTTATTATAAGTACACCGTTGCTGTCTTCAGACACACCAGAAGAGGGCGTCAGATCTCATTACAGGTGATTGTGAGCCACCATGTGGTTGCTGGGAATTGAACTCAGGACCTTTGGAAGAGCAGTCAGTGCTCTTACCCACTGAGTCATCTCTCCATCCCGTGTGTGTGTGTGTGTGTGTGTGTTTGTTTTCTTTGCTTGTATGCTTATACTGGGGGGGGGGGGGTTCTAGCCTGAGGTCTTGAGCTTGCTAGGCTAGTACTGTCTCACAGAGCTCCCCATCCCTAGGCCCCCACGTGTATTTTCGAACACTTAGGTACAGGGACAGTCCAGGACACCCTGGCCTGAGGACACTTGGGCACAGGGACAGTCCAGGACACCCTGGCCTGAGGATTGCCTTTTCATCTACAGAAAAAGTTTTACCGAACCAACCACACTGTGATGACCATGGGCTCAGACTTCCATTATGAGAATGCCAACATGTGGTTCAAAAACATGGACAAGTTGATCCGCCTGGTCAACGCGCAGGTCAGTGTGACTCCTCTGTGTGTTAATCACACTTTCTGACACTAAAGTCAATGTCTGAGATGGTTGAGTGACTAAGGAGAAATAGTCAAGTATAATAGTGCAGCCCAGTGCTAGCAACCCTGAAGATGGCTTTCAGTCAGAGGCCAGCCGGGGACACACACACACACACACACACACACACACACAGAGGCACATGCACTCTTCCTTTAAAAAAAAAAAAAAAACCCACACAGTACACTTGTTTCTTCATCTCATCAGTTAAAAGGGAGTGCCTCTCTCACCATGGAGATGATGTAATTCATTGGCAGAGCTTGTGCTTGGCACATTTTAAGGTTCTGAGTCCATCTTCAGTGCCACCAAAAAAGAAAAAAAAAAATCTATCTTTTGATAGTCTTACAGAGCTAAAAAAAAAAAAAAATCACTTCTGCCCTATAATGGCATACTTATTTTTCCTTAATTAATTAATTAATTAATTAATTGTTTTTTTTTTTGAGACAGGATCTCCTGTAACTCGGGCTGGCCTCTGCTTGCTATGTAGCTGGAGATGACCTTGAACTTTTGCTAAGCCTGAACCTGGAGGGTTAGGATTGTGTGGAGCCCATTGTCTGGGCTATGAACAGACAGGCTGGTCTCCAGTCGAGCTGAGGTCTGAACCCCGAAGGGTGATAATTCACCTTTATGACACAGTGGGCATTCCCTCATGCTCCTGGAACTCTGGCTCCTGCCTAAGTTACCGCCCCCACAGCCCCCACAAGAGAAGCATGGTCAGTAGTCATGTAGGCAATGGCCCAAGCTTCTGACCTTCAGGCTAAACTCCTCTGCAGTTACCTAGCAACAGTGAAAACCATAAAAAGGGCTGTTCAGCCCCATCACACTCTCTTAGCTCTCACTCCTTTGTCCTCTTACCTCTCGCTTCTCTCAC
>NC_034609.1:9575676-9601633 GCF_900095145.1 Mus pahari
TTTTTTTAAAATACACAAATCTTAAAAACAACAACAACAGCAACAAACGTAGAGGACTCAACCTGTTGGGTTCCTGTGGGCCCCGGGAAGGTATAGACCCCGAGGCTCACACACACCTTCCCCCAGCAGCAGGCAAATGGGAGCCTCGTCCACGTTCTCTACTCCACCCCTACGTGTTACCTCTGGGAGCTGAACAAGGCCAATCTCACCTGGTATTTGCAACAGGGGCCTGGGGAGTTTGGGGTGGGGCTGGCATGCGCATGCGCCATGATTTGTGACTGCCCTCAATGTACCCGGGCAGGACGGTGAAGGAGGACGACTTCTTCCCTTATGCCGATGGCCCCCACATGTTCTGGACTGGCTATTTTTCCAGCAGGCCAGCCCTCAAGCGCTATGAGCGCCTCAGCTACAACTTCCTGCAGGTGAGTGAGCATGTGGGCATCCCAGCAACCCAGAGGAGCTGCTGCCCACCATGTCTCTTTCTCCTCAGGTGTGCAACCAGCTGGAAGCACTGGTGGGTCCCGAAGCCAACGTGGGACCTTACGGCTCAGGAGACAGCGCACCCCTTAGTAAGTGTCATCTGTTGACCATGGATTGAATGGGGTGGGTGAGGGTAGGATTGAAGTTAGAACCCTGTTGGCTTGCACGGGACCTTCTGCCTGTGCTTGCTTGGTGGTGGGGCTCAGAGTCTGTGGGAGACGGCATCCAATTTATGTTCTGTTGGCAGAGGAGGCAATGGCGGTGCTCCAGCACCACGACGCTGTCAGTGGTACTGCAAAGCAGAATGTTGTAAATGACTACGCGAAGCAGCTGGCAGCAGGCTGGGGACCCTGTGAGGTTGGAGGGGCAGGGCTTTGTATCTGGAGGGAGAGTGGTCCATAGTGATGGGTGGGCCTCAAGGCACTTGTAGGGGCGGGGAGAAGGAGGGGGCCATTCTTGGGAGAGAAGGGTGGCGCCTACGGGAAACAGGGCGGAGTGTAGGTAGGAGAGGCGGAGCCTTGTTAGGGGCACTACCATGCTGCCTGGAGTGCAGACCTTAGTGCCTATCTTTTGGTGATCCTCGCCAGGTTCTCATGAGCAACGCTCTGGCGCGGCTCAGCCATTACAAACAGAACTTCTCATTCTGTCGAGAGCTCAACATTAGCATCTGCCCAGTCAGCCAGACGTCGGAGCGTGTGAGTCGTCTGGGCTGGGAGGCAAGTGGGATAGGGCCCCAGAAGAGAATGTCTGCAGGGATGCGCTCCTAGTTGGGTGGTATTGGAGGCCTGCTGTGACCATGCCTTTACTGCCATAGTTCCAGGTAACTCTTTACAACCCCCTGGGGCGAAAAGTGGATCAGATGGTTCGGCTGCCTGTCGGTGAAGGCAACTACTTTGTGAAGGACCCTCATGATAAGAACGTTTCCAGTAATGTGAGCCTGCACAATGACTCCTCCCATCCCCAGTGCATTAACCCCAGATCTTGTAGATATCTCCTCGAGTTTCTTCTTCCTCTGTGTGTCTTCTACCTCTGCTCCTTAATAGCAGCCTCCTGAGGCATAGCTCCATCCCACAAGAGACAGCCCTTCTAAATGTCCCCCTTGGAATTTCCCTTCCTCCCTCCCTCCCTCCCTTCCTTCCTTCCTTCCTTCCTTCCTTCCTTCCTTCCTTCCTTCCTTCCTTCCTTCCTTCTCCCTTCTCCCTCCTCTTTCTTCCTTCAGATAGGTTTTCACTGTGTAGCCCAGGCTGGCCTCCAGTTTATGATCTTCCTGCCTTAACCCTCTGAGTGTTAAGACTGCAGGTTTGGGTCACCTGACTGTTTCCCCAGCGGATTTTCTGTTTATGGGAGAGCTCCCTTTTCCCAGGAGGCCTCCTTCCCAGAACCTCTGACCTCGTCTCTCCCTCTGCTTCTTCTTTTCTCCGGGACTCCTACCTAGTCCCTGTCCATAACTCCCCCTTCCTCTTTCTGTTTGCTTTCTTCCTGTTCCTTCTTCCTTGAACTAGGTGTGGAATGTGCTAGGCAAATGCTCTTTTCCCCTCCCCTGCACACCTAGTTTTCTCCTCCATTTATTCCTTGCCCTCTGAGGTTGGTTTTTGCACACATGACTTGTTTCCTAAGTGTCTCCCTGACTAGCGTTCTCTTATTCAAGGTGGTGATGGTTCCTAGCTCTTACAGTGAGACTTACCAATGGGAGCTGCTGTTCCCAGCCTCAGTGCCTGCCCTGGGCTTCAGCACCTACTCTGTGACCAAAATGAGTGATCAGAACCACCAGGCCCACAACCTGCTGTCCAAGCCCAGGAAACCCAAGTCCCATCGTGTCTTAGTCATTGAAAATAAGGTGAGACTCTCCTTGGGTCCTCTTCCTTGCCTCGGTGACAAATTTAAAGTGTTATAAAATGACTTGGATTCTGGGTCAGTGGGTCCTGGGTCCTTGGTTTCTGTTCATCTGTTCTGATTATGTGTTCTTTAGTGAGGAGGGCGACCCTTGAGCCTCAGTTTTCTTTCTGGAGCGGCTGTGTAAATCTAGTATGAGATTGATGAGGTCAAGGCCCGTGGTGGATAGGTGTTGAAGGGCCAGGGAGGCTTCTCTGGTAAGGGACAGTTGAAGGCTGGGAGTATATAGCAGTGGTCGAGCCCTCACCTAGCGTCTGTGAGACCCTGAGTTCAATCCTAGCACCTCAAAAACCAGACACATCAAGAGTTGGTGTCTTAGGGTGTTTACTGCTGTGATGAAATACTATGACCAAATTGGGGAGGAAAGGGTTTATTTTGCTTACACTTCCAGGTAACAGCCCATTATTGAGGGAAATCAGGACAGAAAGTCAATCATGGTGGGATCTTTGAGGCAGGAGCTGATGGAGAGAGGCCTATAGCCCTTTTATCTTATAGAGGCATTTTCTCAATTGAGGTTATTGGTCAAGCTTTGGAGCAGATGAAGTGTGTGATCAATACGATTATCGGCCTCTGCTGCTTTGACTTGTTAAGTATAGAAGTGAGGGTTTCTGCAAAGGGCTGTTCGTCCGTCCTAGAGGGCCTGGTATGTAGAGAAATGACCAGGTAGAGGCTAAAGTTGATGGAAGCAGCTGTTACAGTAGCGTTTACTGGACTGGGTCGGGAACAACCCTGGCTGAAATGAGGGAAGATGATTCCAGGAAAGGCTGGAGGACATGCTTGTTTACATCTGTGCTCCATTTCCCCACCCAGTACATACGGGCTACATTTGACTCTGGCACAGGGTTATTGGTGAAGATTGAAAACATGGAACAGAACCTCTCGCTCCCTGTGAGCCAAGGCTTCTTTTGGTGAGGAAGGGCGGCTATGTCAGAGCAGGCTGGGGGNGGGGGTGGGGGTGGGGGGCCGGGAACTGCAGTCTCTCCTTGATGCTCATTTACCCTGGTTGCAGGTACAACGCCAGTGTTGGTGATGAGAAGAGTTCTCAGGCCTCTGGGGCCTACATCTTTAGACCCAGCGTCGGCAAACCGATGCCTGTGAGCCGCTGGGCTCAGATCAGTTTGGTGAAGGTCTGTGGCCAGGGGGTTCTGGGCTTTGGAGTGGCAATGTGGACTCTGGGAATGGGATGTGCTTCATGTAAGGTGCGGGTGGGAACTATTTCATCATCTTTGTTATTCTAAATATTACAGTGTGTGTGTGTGTGTGTGTGTGTGTGTAAGTTAGAGGACAGTTTGTGTGAATCTACCACATGGGTCCCTAGGTAATCAACCTTGGCAGCTAGCACTTTTACCCACTGATCCATCTCTCTGGTCCCCAAGACAGGGTTTTACTGGCCTCATAACTTTTTTTTTTAAAGATTTATTTATTTTATGTATATGAGTACACTGTAGCTGTACAGATGGTTGTGAGCCTTCATGTGGTTTTGGGAATTTAATTCAGGAACTCTGCTTGCTCTGGTCAACCCTGCTCACTCCAGCCCAAAGATTTATTCATTATTATAAATAAGTACACTGTTGTTGTCTTCAGACACACCAGAAGAGGGCGTTAGATCTCATTATGGGTGGTTGTGAGCCACCATGTGGTTGCTGGGATTTGAACACCTGGACCTTCAGAAGAGCAGTCAGTGTGCTTTTCTGCTGAGCCATCTCAACAGCCCTTTTTTGGTTTTTCGAGACGGGGTTTCTCTGTGTAGCCCTGGATGTCCTGGCACTAACTTTGTAGACCAGGCTGGCCTCGAACTCAGAAATTCACCTGCCTCTTTCTCCCAAGTGCTGGGATTAAAAGCGTGTGCCACCACGCCTGGCTACCTCACAACTCTTGATCCTGCCTCAGCCTCTAAGAATACCAAGGTTATGAGAGTGCATCACTATGCCTGGCTTTCCTTTTCCTTTCCATGTGGGAGTAAGACCCTGGGCTTCCCCTGCTGATGGGTGAAAGCCACGTGTTTCTAGGAAGTGAGTTTATATCTCGGGATGGGATGTCGTTTAGATCACTTGCAAATGAATAAAGGCCTGAGTTCTATCTAGGTCCACACCAGCACAGCAGCACTTGGGTAGCTGAGGCAGGAGCATGTCAGGTTTGAGGCCAGCCTAGAGTGGGAGGGAGGAGCTGGTGAGGTGGCTCAGTGGGTAAAGGTGCTTTTCACCAAGGCTGACCAGCTTTGTTCAGTCTCTAGAATGCACGGGGTAGAGAGGAGAACTGGTTCCTGCAAGTCGTTCTTTGATTCAGCATGTATCCTACACACACAACACAACAACACAACACGCCGAATAGAAAGCTGTGAGAACATCCCATTGCTTCCGTCTGAGGTGGATGTTGGTGGAATCGTCTTCATGTGGCATTTCTCAACATGGCTGACACCAGCCCCCACTGTGTGCCCACAGACGTCCTTGGTGCAGGAGATACACCAGAATTTTTCAGCTTGGTGTTCCCAAGTGATTCGCCTGTACAAAGGACAGCGCCATTTGGAGCTGGAGTGGACGGTGGGGCCAATCCCAGTACAGTGAGTGTCTCGAGCTTCTCTGTGGTGGGGAGCACGCGCAGGGTGGTGTGTAGGGGGAACTCACAGGGTCACTTTTCCGTTGAGTACAGAGATGGCTGGGGGAAGGAAGTCATCAGCCGCTTTGACACCCCGATGAAAACCAAGGGAGAGTTCTTCACGGACAGCAACGGCCGGGAAATCCTGAAGAGGAGGTGGGAAGAGGGCATCGTGGTGAAGTCTGTGATGTGTTGGGGATTTGGTGATGGTATGAGGATGAGAAAGGAGGAGGATCCCAGATCTGACCACATCCCACCTCTTCCCAGGGTTGACTATCGACCCACCTGGACATTGAATCAGACAGAACCGGTGGCTGGAAATTACTATCCTGTCAACACTCGAATTTACATCACGGTACCTGCCCTGCCACCACCTCAGACTAGGAAGCATCTCCCAGATTCTTGGGGCAGAATGGGCTCCCGGAGGGCCCTACATTCTCATTCACTCTTACACTAGGACGGGCAAATGCAGCTGACCGTGTTGACCGACCGCTCCCAGGGGGGCAGCAGCCTGCAGGATGGCTCGCTGGAGCTCATGGTGAGAGGGGAGCCCCATCTGAGCTGAGTTTCTCCCATAGGGTCCACTCAGACCCAGCCAAGCTTGAAGGCTATTTGTTGGTGCCCATTTTCTGTTTGTGGCCTTTGTCCCACCCTTTCCTTTCCCTACCTTTTTTTGTGTTGGGATTAAGGGCCTGCATCAATATGCCTGGCTTTGGAGTTACATTTCTAGGTTCCACTTTCCTTCCTCTTATCCAATCCCTGTTCAGGCCTTGATGACTTGTCCTGTGACAAGTCATTCTCTTGTTTGGCATGCAGTCTTTTCTTTGTCCTGGGCTCTTGTCAATTGGGCCTCAACTCCGCTGGAGTCTCCTGCCAGCCACTGACCCTAATCTTCATTGTTTACTCAGTCTTCAGTTTCTGATGAAATTACTGCAAGCCTGTATCCAATTTCTGACCCCAGATCACTTGCTAGTTCCTCACTCTTCGCTGGCCGCTCCTCCTCCCAGGTGCACCGTCGGCTGTTGGTAGATGACGACCGTGGAGTGGTGGAACCCTTGTTGGAGACAAATACCGGGGATAAGGTTCGAGGGCGCCATCTTGTGCTTTTGAGTTCTGTTAGTGATGCGGCTGCAAGACACCGACTGCTGGCGGAACAAGAAGTCCTGGCCCCTCAGGTGGTGCTGTCTCTGGGTGGCAGCAGTCCCTATCACTCTCGGGCGGCACCAGAAACGCAGGTGAGGGGCAGTGAGGCGGGCAGAGAAGGAGAACTCGAGTGACGCCTTCTAAACTCCCGAAGAGTTCCTCCGTCTACCCCTTCAGGAGTGAGCTCTTCCCTGTTGTAACAAAAACAGCTTCCGCTTCAAAGCCCCTTTCCATTAAGCTTCATTTCCTTCAAGTCGGCGCTGATTGCTCTTTCCATAGTTTTCCGGACTTCGCCAGGAACTACCTCCACAGGTGCATCTGCTCACACTGGCCCGCTGGGGTCCAAAGATGCTGCTGCTGCGCTTAGAGCACCAGTTCGCTGTCAAAGAAGATTCAGATCGCAACCTGAGCTCCCCTGTAACCTTGAACGTGCAGGTGAGGGGCTGTTGAGCTGAGAAACTGACAGGATACAGACAAGCCAGAACTGGGCTTGTCTGCTCAGCCGGGTCCATTCATTTCCTGCAGAACCTGTTCCAGACCTTCACTATCATCTACCTGCAGGAGACCACACTGGCAGCCAACCAGCCCCTGTCCAGGGCTTCCAGGCTCAAGTGGATGACAAATACTGGTGAAGACCTGGCAGGCACTGTGTCTGGGGCTGGCAGCAGAGGGTGGGACAGAGGCTTACAGTGAGCAGTGTGTCCAGCAAGCCAGCAATGCACCAGTTTGAGGCTTGGGGTTTTGTCTCCAGGATGAGTTCATCTTCATCAGTGTCTGGTTCAAGGATGGCGTCTGTTGCCTTTGGGGATTTGAGAGCAGTAGCTGGGAGTCTGAGAGGGTTTTGGGAATCTTAGGTGGTACTCAGGCAAAGGGAAGTAGTTTAAAGGTATGGGTGTGAGAGCCTGGGCACAGTTGTAAGGTGGGTGTGTATGGTTGTGTCAAGGCCTGAGTTTTCTTCTGCCAATCACCAGGTCCCATCTCCAACCCTGAGCCTTCCAAGTTGGACCCTACCTCAGTCACACTGAAGCCTATGGAAATACGTACCTTCCTGGCCTCCATTCGGTGGCAAGAACACAGGCCTGCCTGAAGGAGGGTCAGGCCTCCCCATTCTCTTGCTGTAACCACTCACCAAAAAAAAAAAAAAGAAAAAAATCATTAAAAAGCTTCTACTGAGACTCAGGTCATCTGCTGCATTATCTTTTCAGGAGGGGACAGAGACTGTGAGATCTAGGGAGATCAGCACATCTTGGCCCTGGCGAGAGGTTACCTCCCCACTGGAATCGCCACATGTCCTTCCCCATCTTACTCATCCCTCCCCTCTCTTCCCACTTTCATCCTTTGCCCCCACAGGCCTTCACATGGCTGGCCAGCTCTCATGTGGCCACCTAAGGGGCACCAAGGATGAGCCTGAGCAGGACATGGTATCAGGAAACCTGTTGCACCCTGGGTCTTTCCTAACCCAGCCTTTGGGTCAGATCTAGGCTAGGGATCTGGGAGGTTCAGGAGGAGGTAATTAAAGAGAAGCAGGTCCCAGCCTTAGGTCCGACATAGGCGGGGAAGCTCCCATCCCCCTCTGTGTGAGATTAGCCCCTGGCTCATACCTTGGAGGCAGCGCATTGTGCGCCGCGTGGGGTTTTACTGTGTTCTGATGTCTGTTTAGATACTGAGTCTGGAAAGATGGCTCTGATTAGGAACATAAACTGTGTAATTCCAGAGGGTCGGAGGGTAGCTTCCAGCACCAGCAGTAGGTGGCTCATCAGCTGTAACACCAGCCCTCGAGGAATCCCACGCCAGTGGCCTTTGTGGTCCATGGTCACCTTCACTCATGTGCACACACCCACACATGAAATGACAAAAAACACACCTAAAAGTTTTTTTTTTTTCCGAAACATTCCAACCACAGTTTCCCTCCTTTCATTCCTCCCAGCCTCCTCTGTTTCCTCACCGGCCCCCAACAGATCTTTTCCTCTTCTGTTTCTCGTCAGAAAAGGGGAGACCTCCAGGAATGTCCACCATACACAGCATAACAAGCTCTGATAAATCTAGGCACAAACCCTCACATCAAGGCTGGGTGAGGCAACCGCGCAGGAGGAAAATGGCCCCAAGAGAAGTTGAAAGAGTCAGAGACACCCCCACTCCCACAGTCAGGAGTCCCACAGAAACATCAAGCTAACAACCAAAACATAGGCAGAGGACTATGGTAGACCCATGCAGGGGCGATGGAGCTGTGTAATCCAGCACTCACTGTGTAGTTAGTGAGACCTTGCTTCTCTCTCAAGTAAGTAAATAAATGAATAAGACAAGGACTTGGTGTCGTAGCTTATTTCTGTAATCCCAACATGAGAGAGGGTGAGTAGGGTCACTGTTTTAGTCAGGGTTCTCTACAGGAACAGAATTTATAGAATGAATCTATATAGAAAGTGTGTGTGTGTGTGTGTGTGTGTGTGTGTGTGCGCGCACACAACCCCTGTCGTCTTTGCCCTCCTGGACTGATATCAGCTGACAATCCCTGGGGGCAGGGAGAACCAGAGAAGCACCCTACTTCAGAGATAACTTGCTGTGATACTGCAAAGTCATTAAATGTAGATTCCAAGCCGGGCCATGGTGGCGCACACCTTTAATCCCAGCACTTGGGAGGCAGAGGCAGGCAGATTTCCGAGTTCGAGGCCAGCCTGGCCCACAAAGTGAGTTCCAGGACAGCCAGGGCTACACAGAGAAATCCTGGCTCAAAAACCCCAAAAAAGAAAAAAAAGAAAAGAAAGAAAAAGAAAGGAAGGAAGGAAAGGAAGAAAGGAAGAAGGAAGGAAAGAAAGAAAGAAAGAAAGAAAGAAAGAAAAAGAAAGAAAGAAAGAAAGAAAAAGAAAATATAGATCTCAGAATCTCTCTCTATTCTGTCTGGAAGGTACAAGAAGCAAGACTGTCTCCCCACAAAGATCTTTTCAGTTATCTAGTTGGGGCTAGCGCAAAATACACTTTATTCTAGGCTAGCTTTGGACTTGGAATTCTCTCTCCTTATTCTTAGTGCTGGAATTACAGGCATGTACTTACTGTAAGCAGGATGTAGCACAGGCCTTTAATTTTAGCACTTAAGAGGCAGGGGCAGGCTGCCTCTAAGTAACAGATCTGATTTATGTAGTGAGACTCTTGTCACAAAACAAGACAAAGTCTCACTCTGGAGTCTAGAAGGGGAGCCAGCCAGGGTGGACTGGAAAGAGAAGCCAGAGCTGTGTGTCTGCTGTGCTGAGCCCTATTCTCTCATATGCCTTGAGAAAATGGTTTTTCAGAGGGTGGTGGTGGTGAAGTGGCCCAGGGGGTCATTTGGATGGTGACTTGGGACAGTTACCATCATTCATGGGGCTCTCCATGAATGCGCTTCTCCAGAATTAAAAAAATACTTTTTGAAATTTGTGTATGCACATGGACATGTGTGTGTTTGCTCATGCCCTGTGGTGTACATGAGCGGGTCAGAGGACAGCTTGCAAGGCTCATTTATCTCCTCTGGACATCAGGGAGTGTGTCAGGTTTGTGGGTATGCACCTTCACCCACCGAACCATCTTATCGGTCCTGTTGTCATATTGAGACAGGGATTCGTATATCCCAGGATGACCTCAGATTCGCTACATAGCTAGGAACGGTCCTCCTTCCGGCAACTCATGCAGACTGGAAATGTTTTCAGGTTCTTCCATGACAGGAAGACTGAGCATGGATGGTCAAGGTGGAGAAGGTCACGGTGGTGGCGGTTCAGGCCTTTAATTCCAGCATTCAGGAGGACAGAGGCAAGTGGATCTCTCAGTTCGAGGTCAGCCTGGTCTGCAGAGTGAGCTTGGGATGTCAGGGCTCTAACAAACTTCCTTTGCTGAGTATAGTCTCACAGGCCATTGTTAGATGCCATGAAATTCCAAGGCTCCTTTGGAAGCTGAGATCATCTTAAGCCATTCAGACTAACTAGACTGTAGAGGTGAGTTGGCTCTGACCCTGCGGCATTTCTGAGTACAGGTCCTGTACTGTGTCACACGATGACCACTTTTGTGCCTGAGCTGGATGGCCATGTGCATGGCATCAGATCCACCTAGAAGCCTGAGGCCAAGCTCTAGGAAGCTGATGGCATGGGATGTTCAGATTCCATGCTCTGATGGTCACTGCAGGCCCAAACAGAGAGAGAGAGAGAGAGAGACATGGGACTTGTGCTGGCTGACTCATTGTGGGCCAGCTCCATTCTTATCTGCTGCAAGTCCTGTATATCTCCTGAGAATTTCTCTCTAGAAACAAAAGTCCCTGTGCTTAACCCTGCATTGTAGGCGGATCACTTTGATTTAAGATCTTTTAAAATAAAACAAAAAACCTTTGAGACTTTCGTGGTAAAAGGGCCTCTTCTGGGACACCTACCTCCCCAAGCAACCAACGTGAACAGATAACAGTTAGGAAAATGTCCCCTAGACTTAAGGTGTGTATGTGGTTTGAATAGGAATGGCCACCATAGGCCCATATTTGGATGGCTGGTACCTAGTTGGTGTAACTGAGAAAGATTAGGACGAGAGGCATGTGTCACCGGGGGCTGGCCTGACATTTCAGAGGCCCACAGCAGGCAGGCCCAGTGCCTGCCTCTTTGGCTGAGGACCAGTGCTCAGCTGCTTTCACATGGTACCGTGCCTGCCCGCCACCATGGTACCCACCACAATGATCATGGCCTCATCCCTCTGAAACTATAAGCAGGAAAATTAAATGTTTTCTTTTATAAGCTGCCTTGATCATGGTATCTCTTTACACCAATAGAACAGTAACTAAGACAGTGTCTGATTGGACAAAATGATGAAGTTGCCCTCTAACTAACACAGTGTGTGACTGGACGAAATGATGAAGTTGTTTTGGTTCTCTGTTAACACAATGGCATATATTAATAGAACAAGAAAGTGGAGCAGTGGAGCAGGCAGTTGTAGTATGCAAGTTGTTTCAAAATCATTAATGCAAAAAAACAAAAAACAAAAAACAAAAAACAAAAAAAAACAAAAAAACCCCCAACACCCCCCCCAAACCAACAAAACCCCAAACCCAAGACTTACTCATAGACTCCTTCGTTTCATAAAATGCTGGGGGCCTGCCTCAGCTGTTTGTCAACAGGATTTCCCGAAGAGGAGATAAAGAGTCAGTGACGGGGATGAGGGAGTCAGGTTCAATGGTCGAGGGGCTCTTCTGGCTCCGACTGACAAGCAATCTGGTTGCTTCTTTGTTTATACAGGCTTCACAGAACAAAGACAGACTGATGATTATCCAAGAAGTACAGATTACCTGTGCGATGTTTCGCTGCACGTTCAGGCTTACAAGTCCATTCACAATTAGAAAATAGAAACAGACAGATTTTATTTTCATTGTCAGCCCTATAACTCCAATTTAGACAATCTAAAGAATGTCTCCTCGAGGGTGGAGAGATGGTTCTGTGGTTAAGAGCACTGTCTGCTTTTCCAGAGGATCCAGGTTCAATTCCCAGCACCCGCATGACAGCTCACAGCTGCCTGGAACTCTTTTTCTTTTTAGAGCTATGTATGTATGTATGTATTTTATGTAAGTACACTGTAGATGACTTCAGATGCACCAGAAGAGGGCGTCAGATCTTACTATGGGTGATTGTGAGCCACCATGTGGTTGCTGGGAATTGAACTCAGGACCTTTGGAAGAACAGTCAGTGCTCTTAACCGCTGAGCCATCTCTCCAGCCCCCTGCCATGCAGGCAAAACACCAATGTATATAAAAATTAAAAATCAGCCTGGTCTACAGAGCGAGTTCCAGGGCAGCCACGGCTACACAGAGAAACCCTGTCTCGAAAAAAAATAAATAAAATAAAATAAAAATAAAAAATTAAAAAAAAAAAAAAAAGAAGAAGAAGAAGGGCTGGAGAGATGGCTCAGCGGTTAATTGTGCTGACTGCTCTTCTGAAGGTCATGAGTTCAAATCCCAGCAACCACATGGTGGCTCACAACCATCTATAATGAGATCTGGTGCCCTCTTCTGGCGTGTAGGCATACATGCATATAGAACATTGTATACATAAAAGTCTTTTAAAAAAATTTAAGATTTTCCTAAAGTGACTCAAACATAATCTACTCAGGAAAGGACACAAAAGGAATCATAATGCAGAAAGTCCCCAGGAACACCGCACACAGAGACCAAAACCCCAAAGTGAGAGACAGGATGTCAGCCATTGTAGCATTTGCTAGAACTGTGTCAAGGCTGTGCAGGCTTCATGACTTTCGTTATTTCCAGTGGATATGGCTGTGCCAATGAAAATAATTTTAAATAAAATTCCATTTATTTTCGTGCAAATGAACGTAGGGAACACATTCAGCAGCAGCCGGGAGAACCCACAGTTGAATGAGATGAGGAACTCACTTGAACCCAGGTCTTCTGGAAGAGCTGCAAGCACTTGGTGGTTAGTTTTAACAACTCAACACCAACTAGTTATCTGTGACGAAGGAGCCTCAACTGAGTCCAATAGGACACTTTCTTGATTAACGTGGGAGGGAGGGGCCAGCTCATTGTGATGGAGGTGTCACCCCAACAGGTGGCTCTGGATTAGAAAGTAAGCTGAGCAAGCCAGTAAACACCACATCCTCTGCGAGTCTGCTTCAATTCCCCAAGCTCCTTCCTTGAGCTGCAGCCCTGGACGTCCCTCAGTGATGGACTGTGACTGGGAAGTATTCTGGAGAGTTCTGCCAACCTGACACAAGCTAAAGGCACTGAGGAGGAGGGAACCCCAATTAAGAAAATGCCTCCTGCAGGTTGGTGATGGTACAGGCCTTTAACCCCAGCATTTAGGCGGTAGGGGCAGGTGGATCTCAGTGGGCTAGAGGCCAGCCTGGTCTACAAAGTGAGTTTCATGACAGCAAGGACTACATAGAGAGACCCTTTCTCGAAAACAAACAAACAAACAAAAAACAAAAACAAAAACCAGAAAAGAAAGAGAAAAGGTCTCTGTAAGATTGGGCCAGCCTGTGAAGAACTGAGTTGGAATTTTGATGGGGATTGCTTTAGGCAGGATGGCCATTTTGACTATATTAATCCTGCCAATCCATGAGCACGGGAGATCTTTCCATCTTCAGAGATCTTCAATTTCTTTCTTCAGCGACTAGAAGTTCTTATCATACAGATCTTTCACTTCCTTAATTAGAGTCACACCAAGGTATTTTATATTATTTGTGACTATTTCGAAGGGTGTTATTTACCTAATTTCTTTTTGTGTTTTGTTTGTTTGTTTGTTTGTTTTTTGTTTTTTGAGACAGGGTTTCTCTGGCTGTCCTGGAACTCACTTTGCAGACCAGGCTGGCATCAAACTCAGAAATCTCCCTGCCTCTGCCTCCCGAGTGCTGGGATTAAAGGCATGCGCCACCATGTCTGGCTTGATTGAGTTAATTTTATATCACTGAAGTTGTTTATCAGGTTTAGGAGTTCTCTGCTGGAATTTTTGGGGTCACTTAAATATACTACCATATCATCTGCAAATAGTGATATTTTGACTTCTTCCTTTCCAATTTGTATTCCTTTGATCTTCTTTTGTTGTCTAATTGCTCTAGCTAGGATTTCAAGTACTATATTGAATAGGTAGGGAGAGAGTGGGCAGCTTTGTCTAGTCCCTGATTTTAGTGGAATTGCTTCAAGTTTCTCTCCATTTAGTTTGATGTTGACTACTGGTTTGCTGTATATTGCTTTTATTATGTTCAGGTATGGGCTTGAATTCCTGATCTTTCCAAGACTTTTATCATGAACGGGTGTTGGATTTTGTCAAATGCTTTCTCAGCATCTAATGAGATGACCATGTGGTTTTTGTCTTAGAGTTTGTTTATATAGTGGATTTCATTGTTGGATTTCTGTATATTGAACCATCCCTCCATCCCTGAGATGAAGCCTACTTGATCATAATGGATGATCAGTTTGATGTGTTCTTGGATTCGGTTTGCAAGAATTTTACTGCTGCTTGTGGACGTTGTACATCGTGGTGCGGAGCCTAGTGCGCACCACGATGTACAACGTCCACAAGCAGAGTGATAGCAGATGCTGGTGAGGTTGTGGAGAAAGAGGAACACTCCATCATTGCTGGTGGGATTGCAAGCTGNTANAACCACTCTGGAAATCAGTTTGGCGGTTCCTCAGAAAATTGGACATAGTTCTACTGGAAGATCCAGCAATACCACTCCTGGGCATATACCCAGAAGATGCTCCAACTTGTAATAAGGACACATCCTCCACTACCTTATTTATAATAGCAAGAAGCTGGAAAGAACACAGATGTCCCTCAACAGAGGAATGGATACAGAAAATGTGGTACATTTACACAATGAGGTACTACTCAGCAAGTAAAAACAATGAATTCGTGAAATTCTTAGACAAATGGATGGATCCTCAGGATATCATTCTGAATGAGGTAACCCAATCACAAAAGAACACACATGATATGCACTCACTGATAAGTGGATATTAGCCAAGAAACTCAGAATACCCAGGATACAATTTGCGAAACACATGAAACTCAAGAAGAAGGAAGACCAAAGTGTGGACACTTCGATCCTTCTTAGAAGGGGGAACAAGCCGGGCGTGGTGGCGCACGCCTTTAATCCCAGCACTGGGGAGGCAGAGGCAGGTGGATTTCTGAGTTTGAGGCCAGCCTGGACTACAAAGTGAGTTTCAGGACAGCCAGGGCTATACAGAGAAACCCTGTCTCGAACCCACCCCCACCCCACCCCCCAAAAAGAAGGAGGAACAAAATACCCATGGAAGGAGTTACAGAGACAAAGTTCGGAGCAGAACTGAAGGAATGACCATCCAGAAACTGTCCCACCTGGGGATCCACCCCATAAACAACCACCAAACCCAGACACTATTCCAGATGCCAAGAGCTTGCTGACAGGAGCCTGATATAGCTGTCTCTTGAGAGGCTCTGCCAGTGCCTAAGACAGAAGTGGATGCTCACAGTCATCCATTACACATAGCACAGGGTCCCCAATGAAGGAGCTAGAGAAAGTACCCAAGGAGCTGAAGGGGTTTGCAGCCCCATGGGAGGAACAACAATATGAACTAATCATTAACCCTAGAGTTCCCTGGGACTAAACCAACCAAAGAAAACACATGGTGGGACTCATGGCTCTAGCTGCATATGTAGCAGAGGATGGCCTAGTCAGTCATCAATGGGAGAAGAGAACCCTGTGACGGTTCTATGCCCCACTATAGGGGAATGCCTGGACCAGGAAGCGGGAGTGGGTGGGTTGGGGAGCAGGGGGAGGGGGAAGAGAATAGGGGAAACTAGGATAAAAAAGATTGGACCAGCCTGTAAGGTATTTTCTTAGTGATTGATGGGAAGGCCCCGCCCATTGTGAGTGAAGCCATCCCTGGGCCGGTGGTCCTGAGTTTTGCAGCCATGGGGTACAAGCCAGTAAGCAGCACTGCACTGCTTCCTCCTGCAGCAGCTCCTGCCTACATTACCTACCATTCTGAGTTCCTGCTCCAACTTCCTCTGATGATGAACAGTGATACAGAAGGACAAGCCAAATAAACCCTTGGCTTTTCGGTTCTCTTTTATCCAGCAATAAACTAAGGTGAGAAGTGTAAGACAAATAAACACTTTATTTTCCTAGGTTGGCTTTGGCCTGTGTTTTATCACTGCGATGAAAAACCAAAACATGCACTTAAATGCTGAGCCATCAGGTCCCCCCAAATGGCACATCTTGGTGTGCAGGTGACTCTAAATGCCCTTAGAGACCAGGAGAAAGTATAGATTTCATGGAGCTGGTTAGAGGTGCTTGTGAGTCACCTGGTGTAGGTGCTAGGAGTTGAACTTGTTGGAAGAACAACAAGTATTTTAAACCTCTGAGCCATCTCTCCAACCCCTAAAATGTCTCCTCTTAAAGTCTATTATCCAAATGCCCATTGGAGGCAATGAGGAACAAAGAACGAACAGTAAACGCCATGAGACTGACAAGCTTTGCATATTTAGTGATTTAATAACATATTTAGTGACATTTTATAACAGGGAAAATAAGTCTGATCTACTAAACATGAGAATGAAGTCATTTTGAACATAAAGGTGAGGAAGATATATCTATTACTTTTCTCATGAGGTCAGAAAACCCCCAACTACTAACTGTGGTGGTTTGAATGAGAAATGTCTTCCATAGTCATGAGCACTTGAACACTTGGTTTCCAGTTGGCAGCACTATTTAGGGGAGGTTCAGGAGGTGTGACATGTTGGGGGAAGTTTGTCACTGGGGCAGGGGCTTGAGAGCTTAAGGACTAATTCTCCTTGCAGTTTGCTGTTGTCAACATGGGAGCTCTCTGCATCCTGTGCCTGCTGCTTGCTTTGTTCCCAATTCCATGCCATGGTGAACTGCTGCAGACAGGTGATCACACTGTGAACCCTGACCGTGTTCTGCTGTGACTCAGCCCTTAGCTCAAAACTTTAAACCCACTGGCCAGGATACATACATGCCCTTAGTAGACTCCTTTGATCTCCAACAATGAAGGTATTAGGGAGTACCCCATGTTTGAAAGTGATGTCTAATGGAGTGACAAAGTGACGAATCATAGATTTTACAGAATAGGATATGTCCGCTGTTTTTCTTTCTTTCTTTTTTTCTTTTTGTTTTTTGAGACAGGGTTTCTTTGTATAGCCCGGGCTGTCCTGGAACTCACTTTGTAGACCAGACTGGCCTCAAACTCAGAAATCCGCCTGCTTCCGCCTCCCGAGTGCTGGGATTAAAGGCGTGTGCCACCACGCCTGGCTGCAGGGAAGGTTTTTATTTTATGTATGTGTACACTGTAGCTGTCTTCAGACATACCAGAAGAAGGCATCAGATCCAATTGCAGAATTACTGGTAATTGGACTCAACACTTCTCTTAACCATTGAGCCATCTCTTCAACCCTATGCCCAGCTGTTACAAGAACAGAGATGAAAGAGGCTACTCAAGACAGAACAGTGGGGAGAGAGGGAGGAAGAGAGGGAGGGAGGGAGGGAGGGAGGGAGAGAGAGAAGATTACTAAAAGAGTTTTACAGAGACAGGTTGAAGAGAGAACAAGCTAAACACAGTTGAAGCCGGATTAGAAAAGACTGCTAGAGTTAGTTTGAGGCCAAGCAGAGCAATTCAGAAGTTGAGAGGAGCAAGATTGAATCAGTCAGCAAGGAGAGTTTTGAGCCAGAACATCTGAGTTGACCAGGCAGCCAGAGTTCAGGAAAAACAAAAGGGTGGATTATTCATCAGTCTTAGAGGCTGAAAACATTCTAAGCCTAGATTAGATTGTAGAGGCTAGAAGCTCCAGGACTAGGCCTAGGATAGCATACAGAAGCCACAGAGACATCAGGCAAATAAAAGTTACTTTACAATGGACAATTATTCTTCTAGAACTGTAAGATAAAATAATTTTTCTTCTAAAACACACACACACACACACACACACACACACACACACACCCTGGCTTGGTGGTACATACTTTTAATGTCACTTGGGATGTAGGGACAGGTGCATCTGTGAGCTTGAGGTCAGTTTAGTCTACATAGTGAACTTCTGGCTAGTCAGGCTACAGCAACAAACCAAAGCATGCAGATATATCAGAAACAATTAAACACTGATGAACATATTTAGCTTTTATGTTTCCTCAACATTTTGAATTTTCTGGCCCACTTGATGTGAGTTTCCTATTACACTGCAGTTAGTTTCCTGTATTACTTAATTAATTAACTAATAGCATGAGATTTCTCCACAATGGATAATTTCACAACAAAGTGTTAACATTGAAAATGTTCATTCCCCCTCATTCCTCACATTTGTTATCTATTGTGCATTTTCACGTTTATTGAAGGATGTGGACAAAGCAAAAAGTTCTCCCATGCATGCGCACACAAAGCACATTTCTTTAGCTGTGAGTTCTCTCATGCCTTTTAAGGGAACTGCCGAGCCTGAAGGCTTTCTCACACTCCTTACATTTGTAGGGTTTCTCTCCCGTGTGCATTCTCATGTGCCCTCGAAAGCTTGTCGAATAAATGAAGGTTTTCCCACACTCCTTACATTCATAGGGTTTCTCCCCGGTGTGGATTCTCCTGTGTACCTGAACATAACTTGAACATCTAAAGGTTTTGCCACATTGTTCACATTTGTAAGGCTTCTCCTCAGTGTGAATCCTCTCGTGTGCTTGAAGGGCGCTGAGGAAAACGAAAGCTTTTCCACACTCCTTACATTTATAAGGTGTATCTTTGGCGTGAGTTTTGACATGCCGTCGAAAGTTTTCCAGAGAGGCGAAGGCTTTCCCGCACTGCTCACATTCATGGGATTTCTCGCCGGTGTGTTTTCGCTCATGCGCACGGCAGTAGGTGAGGCAGATGAAGGCTTTTCCACAGTCTCTGCATTTATAAGGCTTCTCTCCAGTGTGCACCCGCCTGTGGACTCGAAACGCCGAATGGGCACTGAAGGCTTTACCGCACTCCTTACACTTGTAGGGTTTCTCCCCGGTGTGAGTCCTTTTGTGGATCTGCATCGAAGTGGAACATCTGAAGGCCTTACCACACTGCTTGCAAACATAGGGCTTCTCTCCAGTGTGAATCCGCGCATGCACTCGCAGAAAACACGGCCGAAGGAACGCCTTCCCGCAATGCTCGCATTTATGAGGCTTGTTTGTATCACCGCTGTGTGTGACCATGTGCGTTTTGACACTTGTGCGGGATATGAAAGCTTTCCCGCATTCTTTACATTTATAGGGCTTCTCCCCGGTGTGGGTTCTTTCATGGATTTGGATGGAACTGGGACAACTGAAGGCTTTGCCACACTTCTCACACACATAGGGCTTCTCCCCGGTGTGAATTCTTTGATGAATTCGAAGAGAACCAGGAGAACTAAGCCCTTTACCACAATGCTTACACTGATAGAGTTTCTCTCCAGTGTGTGTCCGTTCATGTGTTTGAAAGGGCTGGAAATAGATGAAGGTCTTCCCACAGTGCTTACACCTGTAGGGGCTCTCTCCAGCGTGAGTCCTCTCATGTCTCTGAAAGGACTTGAGGTAACTGAAGGTGGCCCCACATTCCTTACACTTAAATCGCTTCTCTCCACACTTAAATCCATCAAGTTCATGGCCGGGGTGAGTTCTGACATGCCTGGCAAGGGATGAACAAAGCATGAAGCCTTTTCCACACATGCTACAAATATATGCTTTTCCTCCAGATGTTATCTTGGCCACACCAGTGTTTGGAATCTGTCTGAAGCTTTCTCCATGCTGAATAACTTCTTTACTTTCATAGAGTCTTTGTATCACATAACTTCTGCAAAAAAAAAAAAAAAGCCCATTATTAATAGTTGTTTATTATTTAATGTTCACTAATAACACATCAGAATTGCATTTTTATAGCCAGGGCCTGCTGTTATACCACTAATACTGGCACGTAGGAGGCTGAGGCAGGAGGATCACAAATGTGAGGGCGGTTAATGTTACAAAGCAAGGGTCTATCTCAAAAGCAAAAGCTAAAGGCTGGTGGCCCATGCCTGTAACCTCAGCATTTGGAGAGCTGAGGCAGGAGGACTGTTAGGAGTTCTGGTCAGCTAGGGCTATACAGCAGTCCCCTGTCTCAAAACACCAAACCAGGGCCTGGAGAGATGGCCAAGGTTAGCAGCACTCACTGCTTGTCTAGGTTTGTACCCCCATGGTGGCTCCGAATCACCAAGGAATTCACACTGGTGAGAAGCCCTGCGTGTGAGAAGTGTGGAAAAGCCTTCAGTTCAGATACCCTCTTTTGGCCCCTGGGGACTCCCGCATGCACTCGGTGTGCGTCAACTCAAGCAGATAGACATACACATAAATGCACATACATATAATAATAACCCCAAACCAACCAAAAAGCACAATAACAGAAAGTATTATTAATATATAGGTTTTTGTTTTCCTTTGTTTTTTCCACACAGGGTTTCTCTGAGTAGCCCTAGCTATTCTGGAAGTCATCTGTAGTCCAGGCTGGTCTGGAACTCGGAGACCTGCCTGCCTCTGTCTCAAGTGCTAGGATTAAAGCTGTGCTCTAACACAACCACCCAGCTTATATGGGGTTTCTTAACACTGTTTCCAAGTTAAAAAAAAATATATTTTCCACACAGGGTCTCACTCTGTAGACCAGGCTGGCTTTAAACTCACAGAGATCTGCTGCCTCTGTCTCAAGTGCTAGGATTAAAGCTGTGCTCTAACACAACCACCCAGCTTATATGGGGTTTCTTAACACTGTTTCCAAGTTAAAAAAAAATATATTTTTTGAGAGTCTCATTATGTCCTTTGACTGACCTTTCCTGATGCCCCCCCTCTTGCCTTAAATTTACGATGACACCTCCCGCCCCGTGTTTGTCTTCAATGTGTGGTGATTACAGGTATGCACCACTGTGGTGGTTGGAATAGGTTTGGTTCCCATAGAGTTATGTGTTTGAATGCTTGGCCGTAGGGAGTGGCCCTATTGGGAGGTGTGGCCTTGTTGGAGGAAGTGTGTCACTGTGTAGGTGGTGGGCTCTGAGTTCTCTCAGACTCTGCCCTGTAAGAAAGATAGTCTCCTCCTGGCTGCCTTTGGATCAGAATGCAGAATTCCTGGCTCTTCCAGCACCATGCCTGCCTGGATGCTGCCATGCTTCCCACCACGATGATAATGGACTGAAACTCTGAACCTGTAAGCCAGCCCCAATTAAATGTTGTCCCTTATAAGAGTTGCCTTGGTCACGGTGTCTCTTCACAGGTAACCCTAACCAACACAATTATGTAATAAAATATTTAAATGTTCAATATGTGTTCTTTAAAATACTTTGATAAACATTTTTTAAAAAAGAAAACCATATACGAGTTTCTTTTGGTTGCTTAATTCAAAAATGTAAAATGTAGTAAGATTCTGCTTTCTTTAGCGTGCAAGCTCACCTTACATTTTCCTCTTGGATTCTGTACTGATTCGAAACATCCTGGTCTTCTAGTTCACTCGCTAAAATGTAAAACCAGAAAACCATTATACACTTTTAGTGATTACAAAAAAAAATTTTTTTTTTTCAAGACAGGGTTTCTCTGTGTAGCCCTGGCTGTCCTGGAACTCACTCAGTAGACCAGGCTGGCCTCAAACTCAGAAATCTGCCTATCTCTGCCTCCCAAGTGCGCCACCACTGCCCTGCTACAAAAATTTTAGGTTCTAGGTTTGAAAAAAGTTCATAATGCCTCGTTTACATCCATGTAAACACTTTTTACATTCTATTTTTTCCCCCCATGGTTTTAAGGTGTTTATTGTAGAAAGGCAGAGAGAGGGAGAGAGTAAAGAAGTAGAGGCCGGCCATGGCCGGTGGAGAGAGGGGGGAAGGGAAGGCGGAGAGTAGGGGAGGAAGAGGGTGAGAGAGAAGCAGGAATAAGAGCCACTTTTACATTCTAACTCTTTTTTTTTTTAATGTAAATTTTTTTTTTTTAGATTTATTTATTTATTGTATGTAAGTACACTGTAGCTGTCTTCAGACACTCCAGAAGAGGGTGTCAGATCTTGTTACGGATGGTTATGAGCCACCATGTGGTTGCTGGGATTTGAACTCCGGACCTTCAGAAGAGCAATCGGGTGCTCTTACCCACTGAGCCATCTCACCAGCCCTACATTCTAACTCTTAAACTAGTGATGGTGGGCAAGAAATCACTGTCAGTAGGGCTGGTGTTGCACACCTTTAATCCTAGCTCTGGGGAGGTAGAGGCAGGAAGATGTATGGAAGTTGAAGGCCAGCCTGGTCTACAGGGGGACCTTATCTCAAACAATCCCAACAACAAAACATCCCTTCCCATAGAATTATTTATATGAAGGAAACAGCCGCACCCTCACCCACAGAGGCCAGGTTTCTCACGGTTTCCCACATCACATCTTTGTAGAGTTTCTTCTGTACAGGACGCAGTAGATCCCACTCTTCCTGAGCGAAGGTCACACACACATCCTCAAAGGTCACTGAATCCTAAACATTCCATGTGTGTAAAAAAAAAAAAAAAAAAGAGTAAGAAGATCAACAGGGCTAGGGAAATCCATTTCAATGTGTAAATGCACGCACACACTATTTTCTTTTTCCTTTGCAGTACTGGGGATTGAACCAAGCGTCATTCATATTAGGCAAACTGTACCACTCAGGTAGCCTTGTCCAAAGGTGACATAAATTCTGTGGTCCCTCAACACTTACTACCTGGCTTGATTGCCAGTTTTACTAATTGTTCATAGTGAGTTGTATAAGTTTAACAGCTTTTAGAAAGCATGAACACAGGTTACATGGCCACTGCATAAGCATTTAAAAAAATATAATTTAATTTGCTTTTTGAGACAAGAGTCTCAAGTACTCCAAACTGGCCTCAAAGTTGCTATGTTATGAAAGATGGCCTTGAACTCCCCATCCTCCGGCCTCTGCCTTCCAAATGCTGCCATTAAAGGTGCATGCTCCCATACCTAGATATTTATTCATTTACTTATTTAACTATAGACAGGGTCTAACTCCACAAGGGTTGGTGTGTGTGTGTGTGTGTGTGTGTTCCAAAAAACCCCAGAACCAAAGGACTCATGATTCACTGTACCTAGCTATCAGGTAGGTATTATACAGAAAGTAAAGGAACACTACCAAATTTATTTTGTGAAACTAGTATTATCCTGATAACAAAAAATCACAAACAAACAAACAAACAAACAAAAGAGCCAGGTAAAAATACAACAAAAAAAGAAAACTAGAGTAATTTCTTTGATGACCATATCACAAAAAATCCCAACAAAGTACATTTAGGAGCACATTAAGATTTGTGTACAGGGGTGGTGGGGGTGGTGAGATGGCTCAGTGGGTAAGAGCACCTGACTGCTCTTCCGAAGGTCCGGAGTTCAAATTCCAGCAACCACATGGTGGCTCATAACCATCTGTAACAAGATCTGACTCCCTCTTCTGGAGTGTCTGAAGACAGCTACAGTGTACTTACATATAATAAATAAATAAAATCTTAAAAAAAAAAAAAGATTTGTGTACGGGCTGGTGAGATGGCTCAGCGGGTAAGAGCACCCGACTGCTCTTCCNAAGGTNCGGAGTTCAAATTCCAGCAACCACATGGTGGCTCATAACCATCTGTAACAAGATCTGACTCCCTCTTCTGGAGTGTCTGAAGACAGCTACAGTGTACTTACATATAATAAATAAATAAATNTTAAAAAAAAAAGATTTGTGTACATTGTGGATGTCTCAGTCACTTTTCTAGCCAACTTACAGAATGAAAAGCTTATTTTGGGCTTACAGTTTCAGAGGCGTCATAGTGAGGAAGCATGCAGCCAGCACCAGGCATGGTGGCAGCAGCAGCTGAGTGATCACATCCTGAACCACAGCAGGAAGTAGAGAGAAAGCAAACTCCAGATGATTCCAGCTCTAAGCTCCCAAAGCCCAACCAAAGATACACTTCCTCCAGCAAGGCCATACCTCATAAGCCTCCCCAAACAGGGCCATGGGCTGGAGAGAATGATGGGGCACCTCTCATTCAAACCACAACGACCAAGTGGGTTTCATTCCAGAAAGGCAAGGTTGGTTTACCACATGCAAATCAAGAAATGTAAGGGCTGGGGAGATGCTCAGTGGTTGAGTACTGGCTGCTCTTCCAGAGGATCTGGGTTCGATTTCCAGCACCTGCATGGTATCTTACAACTGTCTGTAGTAACTCCAGTTCCAGTGGGTGATACCCTCTTCTAACCTCCCTCAGCAACCAAGCATATACACAGTACACAGACATATATGCAGGCAAAACACCCATATACAGAAAATGAAAAATTTAAAAAGAAAATTAAAAAAAAAAATAATGGTGGTGCACTCCTTTAATCTGTGCAATTGGGAGGCAGAGACAGGGGGATCTCTGTGAGTTCAAGGCTTCATCAACTCTCTGTGAGTTCCAGGACAGCCAGGGCTTTGTAGATTAAATACTTTCTGAAAGAGAGAGGGATAGAGGGAGAGAGGGAGAGAAAGAGAGAGAGAGAAAGAGAGAGAGAAAGAGAGAGAGAGAAAGAGAGGTTGAAATGTAACACACCATTTAAAAAAACTGAAGGACATAGATCACACCATTCAGTTGATTACTGAATAAACATTTGACAAAGTTTAACACGCCTTCACTACAAAAGTCCTAGAGACTTTAATAATAGATGGAACACATTTAAAAATAATAAAACCCATAACCAACAATATATTAAAAGGAAGCAAATTGAGCACTTTGTTTAAAATCAGGAGTGAAACAGGGCGTCCACTCTCCTTCCCATTCATTGCAGGGTTTGAAGTCACAACTATAGGAATTATACATGCGAAGGGCAGAACAGGGATAAAATAGGAAGGGACAAAACTAAACCATGTCTATTTGCAGGTGACACCATCCTTTACCTAAAAGATCCTATAAAGTCTACTAGGAAACCCTTGGACCTAATAAACACGGAAAAGTTACAGGATACAAAATCAATATTAAAGAAAATAAAAACATGCTCATACATACCAAGAATGTACCCTCAGGGAAAGAAATTGAGAAAAACAGCCCATTCAAATTAACTCCAAAAATATGTACTCAAGGATATATCTAACCAGGGAGAACACTTCTACAATGAAAACATTGGAGAGGGAGGTTATAGAAGATACTACATGATGAAAAGCCCTCCCGTGCTCCTAGGTTGGCAGACCTAACTAATACAGTGAACATGGCTACACCACCAAGACTAATTTGCAGGTGCATGCAGTGGTCTTCAAAATTCTGATATAAGTATGTTCTCTTAACCAGGGAGTCATCTTTCCAACTCCAAAGATTCTTTTTCTCTGGAGCCTAATACCAAGAGAAAAAAAAAAACAACAAAAACAAACTTCTCCTACAAGAGAGACCACCCACAAGCGAAGGGACCAAAACGTGAACATCCATACTTAGCAATAATTGACAATAATACTTCCAAATTAGTGGCAGACATGAAACTACAGATACAGGTTAAAAAACAAAAACAAAAACAAAAACAAAACAACCCGAACACCGAGTATGATAAACACTGGAGAAACATTCTGTTCTGAAGAGCAAAGATAGAGTGTAAAACTGCGCCAGATGAGAAGAGTAATTATTTACATTAGGCTTTAGTTTACAAGTCCTGAATGCTAAAGAGTGGGGTGATTTATTCCAAATATTTGAAAGAGAAAAACTCCACAGCACAAGAATTCAGAAAGAGGGGGCTGCTGACTTGCCTCAGCTTAGACACACTTTGTTCTTGAGGACCTGGGTTTGGTTCCCAGCACCTATATGGTGGCTCACAACTATCCTTCTGACCTCTGTAGGCACCAGGCACTCGTGTGCTCCATATGCATGCATGCTGGCCAAATACTCATATGAGTAAAATAGGTAAATCAAAAGTGTTGGTTTTGAGAGAAATGTCAGGTGTGGAGGTTTGCATTTGTAGACCCAAATGACCATGAAGCTGAGGCTTCACAATCCCACCAGATTGGTTGCCTAGGCAACAAAGATAAGACCTTTCCTCCAGAATATGAGCAAGGAGGGCAGGAGAACACGGCTCGGTGGGATAGCGTCTGCATAAGGCAATGGGTTTGAGCAACCAAACTGAAAAAATAGAGAAAATGTCTTTCTGAGACAAATAGCACCTCTGGGGGCCTATAGCTCAGTGGGACTGTTGGGCAGTGGGCTGCAGAGATGGCTCAGTGGTTAAGAGCACTGACTGCTCTTCCAGAGGCCCTGAGTTCAATTCCCAGCAACCACATGGTGGCTCACATCCATCTGTAATGGGGACCGATGCCCTCTTCTGGTGTGTCTGAAGACAGCAACAGTGTACTCACATACATTAAAAAAAAAAAAA
>NC_034609.1:9602358-9609325 GCF_900095145.1 Mus pahari
AAAAAAAAAAAAAAAAAAAAAAAAAAAAAAGAGCAGAGTGCTCTTGCCCAAGCCACTAAACCATCTCTCTAGTCTTTCTTTGAGACAGGGTCTCATCTCATATTGGCCTGGAATTTATTATGTAGCCTAAGGTGGAATCAAACTTGAAGTGATTTCTCTGCTACGATTATAGGTATAGGCCTGGCGAGCCAGGGGTTCTCTCTCTCTCTCTGTATGAATGCTGCAAGTAAGTCTGTGTACCACCTCTGTACCTTGTGCCCAAGGTGGTCAGAAGTGGGTTGTAGGATCTCTTATATCTGGAGCTAAGGTTGGTTGCGAACCACCATATGGGTGCTGGGAACCGAAACCCTGTCCTTGAGAGCGTCAAGTACTCTCTCAAGGACTGAGCCATCTATCTCTTCAGCCCCAGCGAGGGTTACAGTATCTAAACACTGCGCTTGTGAACGCACCTCTGAGGCCACTCAGAGATCGCGAAGTTCTGTTCTAAACCGGAGTGGGAAGAAGCTGAGGTTTAGAAATTAGCGAAGGCTGTGGAAATTTAGAGATTTACTTCTAGCCCTAGAAAGACTAGACTAGAGGGCAAGGCCTCAAGTCGGTGGCTGTGTCCAACACCTTCATAAGACCGAGTGGTACCAGTGACCCTGGGGCGAGCGGAGGCCCCGGCCGCACAGACGTAGCTCTTCCAGTGCCCAAATCCGGTCACAGACTTGCAGGACTCGGAGTCACCGCTCCTGCGGGGCTGGCTGCGGCTGGATAGAATCAGCAGCCCTCCCCCTTCCTCCTTCCCTCCCCTCTCCCCTGGGTGGGTGGGCAGCCGCACTCACCATAGCAGGCCTTCACGGATCTATGCTTTGCCTTGTCTCAAGGAAATCACACTTGTCTGTCACTTAGTCCGAACAGATTTATTCGCCGTGCCGCGCATGTGCATAACACGGTCACGCCCACCCCACCCCCACCCCCCGTCCCCCGCCTTAAGGGAGTCACCTTTCCTGATTGACCAGGTAGCCCAGGGCGAAAACCTCGGCTTCTGCGTTTAAGTTGTTCTGGTGAGACCCGGACGTCTTTCAGCAACTGCTTCTGAATAAGGGAACGCACATATGCTCGGTTTCCAGATGGTGCGACATCTAGCGTTATCCGGAGTAGTTTAGAGTGTTTGCAAGAGGAAGAAAGCCCTCCAGGGATGGAGGCTATTCCTGAAATCATGCTTGTTTGCCATAGACACTTTGTTTTTCAAGGCAGGGTTTCTCTGTGTAGCCCTGGCTGTCCTGAAACTCGTTCTTTAGACCAGGCTAGCCTCTAACAGGTATCTGTCTGCCCGTGCCTCCTGAGTGCGGGATTAAAGGCCATCGTCACTGCCTGGCCTGCAGACGCTCTTTAAAAGGAATCCTGCAGCCAGGCACAGCAATGCACTTTGTAATCCCAGAGTTTGGGAAGCTGAAGCATGGTCAGGAATTCAGGCGCTAGTAATTAGTTCAAGGCCAACCTGGGCTGCATGCGACCCCGTATAAAAATAAAATGAACTTGAGGGTATAGTTAAGTGCTTAACCATTGTGAAACCACCCATCCCCACAAACAAACAAAAGTGTCAGTGGTACATATGGTCAGGCTTCATAGTTTCCCCATCTTCACAGATCCAGATTTAAAAAAAGGAATCCCCTACTCTGGTCTGACATTTCAATTGGACAACCTCAGCATGGGTGTAAGTTTCTTTCTCTGTTGTGTAACAAGGGCTGGTAATGTAGCTCAGGCTACCGCACTCCTGCCTCAGCCTCCCTAGTATTGTAATTACAGATATTTGTTGGTTTTTTAACAAAATCTCAATTGATTGATTTTACCAATGAAGACTCAGGAGCCAGACGCTCGGGAAAGCCTGCTGGCTCAGGGAGGCAGAGAAAGCCCCCAGCTGATTTTCATCCTCAGCTGAAGGACGCCCCTCTCTCACACCTTCAAAACATCCCGAAGGTCTCAGAAACCTTCAAACTCCAGTCCCCTTCTGCTGTCTTCAGATCAAGATGTTGAATAGAATTCTTGGTTTCTCTATCACCATGTCTGCCTGCACCTCATGCCGTGAAAACCATGCTTCCCACCATGATGATAGTGGACTGAACCTCTGAGACTTTAGCCAGCCCCAATTAATGTTTCCCTTTATAAGAATTGCCTTGGATATGATGTCTCTTCATAACAATGGAACCCTAACTAGAACAGAAATTGGTACCAGGTACCGGGGGTTTGCTGTGATAGGCCTGATCATGTTCCAGTTAGGAGTTGTATCTGAGTTTTGTTCCTGGGTGGTGGGATTAAAGGCACGCACCACCACCACCTTGTTCACAGTAACTCTAGAATTTAGAAAACAACTAATTTACAGAGATCCACATGTCTCTGGGGGGGAGGGGGAATTAAAGGCATGGGCTACCACCAGCCTGCTGAAATATTTTTATCTTAGCTACAAATCACTCCAACTCTTGGAGATTTAGAAAACAAGCTTGAACTGTGGTTGTTGTGTTTATACAAAGGTAAAGAGGGGAGGGGATATGTTCTATGGAGGTGTGGTGAGGTATGGGTGAAGGGGGTGCCTCAGTGGGCCCATGCCAAGGCCCTTCCCCCTGAGGGAACAGCCCCATGACATAGTATAGAATAGAGTTTATTCAGGGCATGGGGAGGGGAGTTAAGAGGCCAGGAGAGAGAGAGAGAGAGAGAGAGAGAGAGAGAGAAGAGGCCGGCCATGGAGAGAGAGTGGGGAAGAGAAGCAGAGAAAGAGCAAGAGAGGCGCAAGGGATTGAGGAGTGGGCAAGCAGCCCCTATAGTGGGCAGGTCCACCAATCTTTTTAACAGGTTGAGCATATTATAAGTAGTCACTATGAAGGCATTTTGTTTGTCCTCTTCTTGTAAAGGTATAGTAAAAAAAAAAAAAGCAGTCTTTTAAATCAATCACTATAATAGACCATTTATTAGTTAATAAAGAAAGCAAGGGAATTCCAGGTTGTAAAGAGTCCATTGGCTGAACCACCTTTTAGAATCTGTTAACATTCTCCATTTTCTAGACTTCTTTTTAATGGCAAATATAGGAAAATTCCAAGGACTGGTCGATTTTTCAATATGTTGAGCATTTAGCTGTGCCTGTACCAGCTGTTCTAGTGCCTGCAATTTTTATGATATCAAAGGCCACTGTTCTACTCACACAGGCTTGTCAGCTAGCCATTTTAAAGGTAGGGTGGTTGGTAGCTTCTTTGAAAGGCCAACAGCTGTTGTGTCCTGCCTACGCACAACCTGAATGATCTTTACAACAGAAAAGAGCAGATGTTCTTGTACCAGCCATGCATGTGACACTCAGGTGCCTCCCATGGGAAGAGACAGTAGAAGCTGGTTACCTAGAAATTTGTGCTGATGAATTTCCTGGATCCTCAGCCACCTACCGAATACTTGAGGTTGGTTGTGGTGTAGGAAACACAGTCTTTCCAATTTTACAAACTGACAAGGAAGTATGTTATCAGGTTTACCGGACAGCAACGAGAAAAGGCAAGAGTTTGTCCCTGTAAGCATGACTTACTTGGGATTTAGATACCCATTTAGGAGTGGCTTTAATGTTAGAGAAATTAGTTAATACCAGTTACCTTCTCTGAGGTGCCCAAAAGATCTTCATGTTCTGTTTCTCTTGTGAGCTCTGTGATGATTTTGTTAGGTTGTGAAGTGGAAACTTCAGGGTTTGGAGAGTCAGTTGTGTTGGATGATGTCTTGCTAGAGCAAATACGTGAAGGAATGTTTTCCTGAAGTGGACACAGGTGAAAGGCTAAGGCAGATGCGTGAAGGAATGTGTCACTGAAGCAGACACAGGTGAAAGAATGTTCTGCTAAAGCAAGCATGTAAAAGGACACGTGATGAGGGATTCCTCGCTAACGATGCACATGTGTTGGTCTGCCTTACATTTTGTAGTTGAGCTGCATTTGTCAGGACTTCATAAAGAGAACTGTGCCAAAAAACTTCTGGTGGCATGCTGTAGATTTCTTGCTGCTTTCTTGGCTAGTTGGCAGAGCGATGCCAGCTGTGACAGACATGTGCTGACTCAAGACACAGGCTGAGGCAAGACCCATGTGGGACATGAGATGTTTGGAGGGAGTTTGGACAGACTGAGATTGACTTGCTTGCAAGGCTTGTTGGTCTGGTGTCTTCGCTGATCTTTGTTCCCCTAAGAGCTGCTCCTGACATCCCTGCTTGTCTGAGTCCCTCCTGCCTGGCTGGTCCAGCTAGGTCGTGCCACCATTACTGATTCGTGTTTGCAATCCCAACTCTACCGAACTGGACTGCAACCATATCCATGAAGATCGAGCTGCTGAATGGATCGAGCTGCTGCTGACCTGTGAACTGCACTGTTCCTTGATTTCCAGACAACACAGATGGGAGTTGCACCAAAGAACCATTTCTAAACAGGTCCACTTCCCCTGTATCTTTTCTTTTCCACTACCTCTGGTGGGTGGTAGTCTGAAAGTGGGGGTTAAAGCGTTTAAGAACCATCATTAAAAGTAGACTTTGAAAAATTAAAGTTACATGTTGTTAATTCTTACATCCCCATCAAGGTGGGACAACTGGCCTAGGTGAAGTTGTCTCCAATTCTCTGAAAATTTTCTTCTGTATGCTATCACACACAATGCTGTGACCCACATGGACCAGATCTCCTGGGCCTGAAATGCAGGTATCCTATGGATTGGTTCCAATATGGTCTCATGGGGGATAGCATCAAATCCCACAGTTTAAAAGTTTGTTTTACATGACTTCTCCCACTTCAGATTCTAGCTGCAAACCCAGGCAACTATATTTCCAGTGTGCTCTAAGCCAGAAGAGCCAACAATTCCTCCCTAGATTTGGCTGGCTTTACTGTTTATTATCAGGGGTGTTGTAAGGATACAGGGAACAAACAGCCAGGTGAGGAGATATGCAGGGTGAGAGCTACAGATGAACCTCTGTGCTCAGGTTCATCCTATGGAGGTAAGAGAGGTTCATTTTCCCTTCCAGTCCCTTCCGTGAGGCTGGTGAGGAGACTAAAGGTTGGAACTGTATAATCCTTGCATCTTTTTGTGCTGCCCTGCCTGAAGTTATCTAGACCCTGGGCACTTCTGGAAATCCCTAGAGTTTAGGAGCTTGACCTAGAAGCACTAGGAGTGTGCTTCTCATCACATCTATGTTCAAGGCATCCAAGGAAATGGCATTCTAGTTTCAGCTGCTCCAGGGAACCCACTGCTTCTCAAAGCTTCCATCTAAATAGTTTTTGCCAGTTTCGCACACAGTATTCAATAACATTTAGTGACACGTTAGCCTCATTTAAAACCCTGGCTTTCTCACTGGCTGTGATTATACACACCTTTAATCACAGCAAGGGTAAGCAGATCTATAAGCCAATCTGGTCTACTTACTGAGTTCCCGACCAGCAAGATGGCCAGGGAGTAAAGATGCTGGTTGCCAGGCCTGACACTGGAATTCAGTTCCCAGAGCATAGTAGAAGGAAAGAGTTGAGTCTCCTAAGTTATTACTTGACCTCCATGAGTTTTGAGATAACATGGGGGGGGGGGATGTCTTCTGGGACATTGGCTGAGGTGGAAGGTCAGCTGGGTGCTTTCTCTGCCTCTTTGACTAGCAGGCTTGCACCCCAGCATCTGATTCCTGAGTCTTCTTTGGTAAAAATGGAATGATTGAGATTTTGTTAAAAAACAACCCCACTGTTGGGGCTCAAGAATCACCCTTTAAACCATGCACACACCATCTCAGTTAAGCAAGAATTGTTTATTGAATGCACGCTATAATACTGGGCATCAGGACAGCAGAAAGGACTGTGGGGGCCTAACTGCAGTACAGTCTGCTCTAAGGTAGTTTTTTTATAGGGAAAAACCAGGTTCAAAAGGTGGCGGGAGCAGGTGGCTTACTAGGCAGGGTGTTATCAGCTGACCTTTAAGCTGGTTCCTCCTGACTAAGGTGGATTGGTAGTGAACTGGGGAATTTCAGATCATTGAGATAACAGAGTAACTTTTTGGCTTATTAGCATCCTTCATTGTCACCCATGAAAACCACACTGAGCTCACACATAGGTGCAGGAAGGGTTGCCCTGTAGTCAGCTCTGACTGAAGATATTTTAGACACAACAGTTCATATTGACCTTTGATTTGATGGGTCCTACGTAAAGCTTTGTGGAATTCCTCATACAGAATGTACGGAATGTACAGGACAAAACAGGGTGTGGTCAGCATGTCCTTGAGCCAAGTCACTTCTCTGCGTCAATGACTGGCAGGCATGTTACAGCAACAACATAAAATAGCTAGCAGGCATAGAACAAAATGGCTACAGCTATTCTTGAGGGTGTCAAACCAGACCAGCCACCAGTCCAGTTGAATTTTTAAGTTTTTGATATTACAAGTGAATACACTTGACCTTCAAAACTGAGAGAGTCCACTATTAATATGAACTATATGAATTAGGCCAAGACGCTATGCCTCTAGGGCATTGGTTCTCAACCTGTGGGTTGTGACCCACATGGGCTCTCATCGGTTATTTTACATTACAATACAGGTTCATTACAGTAGCAAATTTACAGTTACGAAGTAGCAACAATAATTTTAAGGTTTGGGGGTGGGGAGTTACCACAACTTGAGGAACTGTACTAAAGGGTTGAAGCGTTAGGAAGGTCGAGAACCGCTGCTCTAAGGATTCTTGTTTTCTCTCTTTCATAGTTTTCAGACAGAATCTCAAACTTAGCCAAGATTGCCTTGGCTTGGAACACAAATATAGTTCATGCTGGCATTGAATTTATGGCAATTCTCCTGCTTCAGACCCCTGAGTGCTGGGATTACAGGCATAGGTAATGTGATTGCTATTCTTGGTTGTCAACTTGAGTGTAACTGGAATTAACTAAAACCAAATGGCTTGGCACCCTGTGAGAGATTTCCTCTTCTCCTCTTCTTCTCTCCTCTCCTCTCCTTCTCCT
>NC_034609.1:9609435-9630203 GCF_900095145.1 Mus pahari
CCTGGAACTCACTTTGTAGACCAGGCTGGCCTCGAACTCAGAAATCCACCTGCCTCTGCCTCCCGAGTGCTGGGATTAAAGGCCTGCGCCACCAGGCCCAGCTTCTCTCTCTCTTTCTTATTTGAAGCTAGAAGACCTCTTTGAGGTAAGAAGATAAACCTTTAATTTAGATCTTTTGAGATTGAAAGACTCACCTCTAATCTGGACCACATGTTCTGCTGGCAGCCTATATAAAGGACATGGAAGAAGGAAGCTTGCTTTTTTTGCCTACCTTTTCAGGATCCCTGCATGTACTGAAGACCTGCTGAGACATCCAGCCTCATGGACCAAACTGTTGGGGTCCAGGAGTTGCCCCACAAACCACACAAACTCTGATCTTAGTCATACAGGGATAATTTATTGAATGCACACCCTAAGACTGACCACCAGGGAAATAGCTCAGAATTTGGGGGCTGAGGCTATGACCCCGGACATTTTTCTATGTTGGCTTATAAAGGCTAAAACCACAATGAGCTCATAGGCAGGTGCTGGCAGTGTTGTCTGGTGATCAGCTCTGACTCAAGATGTTTTAGACCATAACAGTTCACATTGACCTTTATTTGATAGGTCTTACATGAAGCTTATAGTTGTGGAATTTCTTAAGATTAACAAACCTCATAACACAATAACATACACAGGGCACGTGGTCATACCTGACCCTACTCTAAGTCAAGTTATTTTCCTGCAACAATGACTGGCAGACATATCACGGCAACAATAGGAAATAGCTGGCAGACATGGAACAAAATGGCTACAGCTATGCTAGAGGTCAGGCTTCAACAGAAACAACTACTGGGTTCTGGACCTTCCATTCATGTTGAATTAACTGTACCACAGCCTATGAGCCATTTTAATAAATCCCCTCTCTCTCTCTATATATATATAGAGAGAGTCATCTAGGAGGGATGGTTGGATGTGGATAGTTATGTGCAATGCTGACCATGAAATCCCATTACTTCTATAGCAATATGCAAGTGTAAGTAAGATACTGAACTATTGAACAAAAATTAAAATTTACTTGCTTTTTAACAAGTCTATCAAGTGGAAAGGGAAACTGACCAGTATTATTGGGGTTTAGGAGTCACCACATGGGCTGAAGAGATGGCTCAGCGGTTAAGAGCACTGACTGCTCTTCCTAAGGTCCTGAGTTCAAATCCCAGTAACCACATGGTGGCTCACAACAATCCGGGGGACACTCCATCTCCTAGAGTGTCTGAAGACAGCTACAGTGTACTTACATATAATAAATAAACAAATCTTTTTTAAAAAAAGGAGGCACCACACAAGCCATATGAACACCCATCTCAGTTAAGCAAGAATAGTTTATTGAAACACACCCCAAGACTGAACATTCAGGACCACAAAAAGGACACGGATGCCTAACTGTGGTACCTGTCTGTCCTGATAGCAGGGTTTTCATAGGAAAAACCAGATTCAAAAGTTTAAAAGGCAAAGAGAGGAGCAATACAACATTTTGTCTTATTAAACAGTGTTATCAGCTGTCCTCTATGCTGATTGGTCCTGAGTGAGGTAAGAGGGGTGGTGGATGGGTGGTGAACAGGGGAATTTCAGAACATTTAAATAACAGAACATAAGTAATTCAACCGTAATTTATTTTGGCTTATTAGTAGCATTCTTCAGTGTCAGCTCTGGATAATTACTTCTGAGAAGTGGAGTCTGAGAACCTTTCACCTTATGAGGAAATGGGGACTGAATAAAAAATGGCTACAGTTATGTTTAAAGGGTCAGGTCTCAGCAGTACCATGAACTTAAGGGACTTTGTGGGTTGTTAAAACAAAAAAGAAAACTGTGGGTGGAAATATACTTAGTGGTACTTACTAGGCATGTTGGCAATGTTGGACTCCACTTAGAACATGAACACACACACACACACACACACACACACACACACACACACTACCCAAAAGTTTTCCTCTTAGGATTTCCCTTTCAATTTTCCGTGTCTGAGGATGTCAAATAATACATACTTCTGAAACAGAAACTAAAGGATTTGGGGGAGGGTTATTGCAGGATTGAGGGTGGACATAGTTCAAATATGAGGTTGGGATCTAAGAAGTAAGCACGGAGAAGCTGTACCCTGGATTGGGGGGGGTACATTAGGAAAATGAGGTGGCTGATAAAGTCCTGAGTGAGTGGGTAGTAAGGATGTATAAGGGGATAGGAAGCAAGATTTTGCCTCCTGGACAAGCAATGCCACCACAGCTAGGGTCTGGAGGCAGGATGGTCAGCCTCTGAGGCCACGTCTAGCTGTTTGGAGAAATATGCAATGGGGTTATTCGTGTGCCCCTCTCCCACTTGGCCAAGTATTACAAGGACTTGTAGTTACAATGCAGAAAGGGATAGAAGGGTCTGTGTCGGTCTGGGAGGACTAGCATAGGGGAGGGAGGAAGGGCGCAAGGGAGGAAGGGAGGGGGACTTCAGTAGCTGTCAATTGCAGAGAGCTTCTTGGTTAGGGGTGGAGCTTCGTTTCCGCTCACCCTTCTCTGATCTGGGGTTTCCTCTGGTTTGAACCTGTGCAGATCTCGTGAGTTCATCGGCGCATCAGTCCTGTTGTGTCTGTAATAGTTTCCTTCAGTTATTCATCATGTATGGCTCTTGCAATCTTTCTGACTTCTCTTCCACATGACTGGAGCCTTGAAGGAAGGGGTTTGATGAAGACACCTCACTTAGGGCTCCGTGCTCCAGGTCCCTCACTCCCTGCAGGTGTCCATTTGTGGTCTCTGAGGAGTAATGAGCTGTGTGCTGATCTGGAAACCAAGTGCGTCAGCTAAATAAGTAAATCACTAAAACTAAATGAAAAATGGGACACATTAACTCACATCTTTGTAGGACGGATTTTAATAATTGGAGGTAATTATTAATGTTCTAACTGTGACCATAGATCTGTCACATATCACTTTTTTTTTTTTTCGAGACAGGGTTTCTCTGTGTAATCCTGGCTGTCCTGGAACTCACTCTGTAGACCAGGCTGGCCTCGAACTCAGAAATCCGCCTGCCTCTGCCTCCCAAGTGCTGGGATTAAAGGCGTGCGCCACCACGCCTGGCTCCACATATCACTTCTATTATGTTCTATTATGACTGTCAATGATGTGTGTGTGTGTGTGTGTGTGTGTGTGTGTGGTGTCTATGCATGTCATGGTGTGTGTAGGTTGAAGGTAATTTGGGGGGCTGATTTCTCTTTTATCTTTATTTTGGTTCAGGTGATTGAAATCAAGTTGTCAGGCTTTTTTGCCCTCAGACAGAAAACAAATTAACTAGCTGATAATACCTTACTCCTTACTCTTAGGTGAAGGTGCTGAAGGAGAAGATAGAAGCTGAGAAAGGTAGAGATGCTTTCCCTGTGGCTGGACAGAAACTCATCTATGCTGGCAAGATCTTGAGTGACGACGTTCCCATCAAGGAATACCATATAGATGAGAAGAACTTTGTGGTTGTCATGGTGACCAAGGTGGGGAGATTAGCTGGGATGCTGGCATAGAGCTTGTAGGCCCAGGAAGATTAGGCAGAGGCAGGGTTTTTGGCAGCCCAGCGGGCTGTTATCCTTTGACCTACTTCATGCCCCTCAGCGTTGGCCTCCACCTGTGCCTCCAGTGTTGTTCTTGCTGGTTCCTTGTCCTCGCCGCTCCCGTTCCTTGTTCTCGCTGGTTACTTCCACCCCGTGATGCCCTACATGTAGCTTCCATATTGCAGGTATTCCAAGTCCACATTAAACTTTTATAAGTGACAGAAAATATCAGAGCAGGTGAAACAGATGATAGCAACCATATGAGGGACAATGACATGTCATTGCTGAGGTAGGAAAAATTTGAAAACACACACAATGCACACCTTGTGTTTGCAAATCCATCCATTCCTTTGAGTATTTGAAGGCATTTTATAATTTCTGACCCAGACTGGTGAAGCTACTGACTGGCCCTAAGGTGAGTAAAGTCTGGCTGAACTGGACTTAATCTCTTATTTGGAATTAAAAGTGAGCTCTGACTATCTTACACCAGAAAAAACAACAAGCGGCCAATATTCACTTCTTATATGAAACTTACGGTTCCCTGCCTGTGATCAGAGAGGAATTCAATTTAAGATCCCTGAGCTTGTCCGGAATGGTGGCGCACGCCTTTAACCCCAGCACTCCGGAGGCAGAGGCAGGTGGATCTCTGAGTTTGAGGCCAGCCTGGTCTACAGAGAGTACCAGACAGCCAGGGTTGTTATACAGAGAAATCCTGTCTTGAAACACTCCCACAAAAAAGTTCCCTGAGCTTTTGATCCATTTCTCTCTAGAGCCCAAAGCCCCGTGTTCAGTGTTCACATGTGTATGTTCACATGTATATATTACTGTGTCTTGGAGATATTAGTGATTGCTAAATTCTCTGATGCAGTTTGGTCACCTCTGTCCCAGGGCAGTCTTACCAACTTTCAGAAACTGAATTTGTGAGCTCTGCTATATGGTTCTGGGATGCAGAGCACAAATGACAAAAACCCATAGTCCTTTCATGATGGAAATGTAAGGACAAGCGGCTGTAGAGATGGCTCAGTGGTTGAAGGCACTGCCTGCTCTTCTAGAGGACTTGGGTTCAATTCTCAGCACCCACATGGCAGCTCACAGTTGTCTGTAACTGCACTCCCTGGGGATCCAACGTCTTCTTGTTGTGGGTCTGGGGTTCAGAGTCAGACTCAAGTGATTTTAGTAAACTACAGGCTTTTCATTAAAAAGCCAGGACTGAACTGGAGAGAGTTTGTTAAGGAAGGCCCCAGCTATTGATAGGGTAAGGACCATAAAGTCAGACCCCACAAAATTATAATAATTTTGGGGAGCCAAACTGACTCATATCCTGTATGGATGCGGGCAAGGCTTGATTTTGTCACAGATGGTCAGCCGGTCTCTCAGTCATCCAAGCAAGCAAGCATTTCATACAAAAGTGGAAGTTAGCAGTTAGCCTGCTCCATCTTGGGACCCATGACTTTGTAAAAGCATCTGGAGTAGCAACAGTCAGCAGTTTTTAAGACTTGCCCAACTGCAAAGGGAAGTTGTCCTTCTTAGGCAAGTTAGCTGATGGTATATTCAAGGTAGGAGCAATTTCCTCATGGTTTATACTAGCTACAAACAAATTTGTTTTTCTGACCCTGGCACAGCAAGTTATCCTCTAAACACAATGCTCATCATCACAGTCCTGGCCCCAGAGGGCACCAGACATGAGGCACATGGTGCACAGACAAAGAATTCATGCACATGAAATTCTTTTAAAAGAAATTTAAGCCGGGCGGTGCCTTTAATCCTAGCACTCGGGAGACAGAGGCAGGCAGATTTCTGAGTTCGAGGCCAGCCTGGTCTACAAAATGATTTCCAGGACAGCCAGGGCTATACAGAGAAACCCTGTCTAGAAAGAAACAAAAAAAAAAAAAAAAAAAGAAAGAAAGAAAGAAAGAAACAAAGATAAGGACACCCTCCTTCCCTGCAGCCAAAATAAAAACCCAGAAGAATGAGTTATGGTGGCTCACACCTTTTCCCAGCACCGGGGAGGCAGAAGCATGCTGAGCTCTGTGAGTTTGAGGCCCGCCAGGTCTATCTACATAGTGAATTCCAGGACAGCCAGGGCTATGTGGTGAGACCCTGTCTCAAACAAAAGGAACAAGATAGGCGAGCAAACATGTACCTTTAGTTTTGTGTTTGCTGACGTCATTACCAGGACTGCTGAGAAGAGGATTACAATAACGGGGATCTCTGGATCCTTCTGCTTCAACCTCTGGGTTATAGATGTGTCCCACCCCACCCCACCCCTGCCTGGTGTATGTTGCCATGGGGGTCAGATCCAAAACTCTGCATGCTAGTTGAGTCTCTGTGTACTGAGCAAATCCCGCAGCTCTATTACAGCTTTAAATTTTCTAATACACCCAATGACTTCAAATATGAAGGAAGCATTTAGTGATGCTTTATGAAGCACGATTATTTTAAATTCCAGACACTGTTCATGACATACCTCAGCTTCAGAATTTTTAACTCTTTTGCATATAACTTGGACTTAAGTTTTGAAAATGTAGCTCTTATAAGTAAGATGTATTATCCTTTTTTTAAAATTTCATGTACACGAGTGTTTCATGTCTGTATGCCAGTGTTGGATTCCCTGGAACTGGAGTTACAGACAATTGTGAGCTGCCGTGTGGGCACTGGAATTGAACCTTCTTAACCGCTGAGTCATCTCTCCAGCCCTGGTTATATTATTCTTATAGGTTTAGATCTTATTTTGTATTTAAATTCTTAATAATTTTAAAATAAAAATTCATGGTAGGGCAACTAGCCAAATAGTAGTTGTAGTAGTTTAAGAGTTTGAGTTTTTGTAAAAGGGATGAAGCTAAAAAAATGGGAACTTTTAAAAAGAGGACTCTTTTGGTAATGTAACAAGGAAGTAAAAATAAAATTAATTATGAAGCATGAGAAGGACAACCTTGAGTCAAAGTCAAGGGGCAGGCCATATGTGCATATTGGAGAAAGTATAAAAGCAAGATTTCTATGATCTGCAGAATATAGACAAATACTGTAACTGGCTCCCAGAACAGGAGCTTTGCAATGGAAAAATATCTGTGCCCTCTTAAACAGGCTCATCGGCGAGTAGAGGTGATTCTGTTATATCTGGTCTTTCTCACCTTAGTATTTGGTCATTTCAAATGGCTCCTGCTCTACTGGTCCAAGGAGACCCACAGGATAAACAGGTCTTTCAGAAGGAAATAAGATTCAGAAGATGAAAAGTCCTCTGCATTCCTGTGAGTTGGTACTTCTTCACTGCCCCTGGGGATTTGGTTAGCTCAAAGGTAAGAGAGCTTGAAGCATACCTAATGGTGCTTCTTTGTAGCCCCAATATATTTCTAACCCATTTTAACCCAGAGATGATGGTAATTTTCCTAGGAGGGGAATGCATGCAGAATGTGAACTTATTCCCTTAGGGGTTTTAAACAAACCACTTCCTCTTACAGACCTACATCTTCATGTATGATGGGATTGTAAAAGGATTGCTGAGACAGAGCAACTGATCCCTGTGACTGGAGCAAGCTGGTCAGGACTGCTGAATGTCTTCATTTCAGGATTTAGTGTCATGAAGAGACTGCTTCTTGATCCAACCTCAGAGAGAGGTTATTAGAAATGTTAGCCTTGGACAGTGCCAGCAGAGAATGTCAATGGGCTCTATGTCCAGTTTAAACAGCAAAAGTCAATTGAGAAGATTATGTAGGGACCTGCAATGATATTGGGCCTCCCAGCCTGCTTCCTCTAACTGAGGTAGGACACTCTTCATGTTCTTGGGACTCCTTGCCTTATGCCTGTGGTCTGCCTTTGTTTCTCGCCCAACAAACCTGGGTACTCCAAACCAGGCCAATCAGCCTTGTATGATACAGCTTCGTTCTGAGAGCTTCAGTTCACACTATCACGGATGATGACCTCAGCTCGGAGTTCGCATTTCTGTTGGGTTTCCATTAGCTATATTAGCTAGCATTTCCAAGATCACAACAGTAGCTGGGGGAAGGAGTGACGAGGCACTGACTTCCAGGTGACTTTGCCTCTACTACCTACTAGAGAGTGACAGTATCTCCTCTTCCTTAGGCCTGGTTAACTCTACTGCTTTGCAGACTGGTGGCTACCACTAAACGGCAAGGGATTGAAGAATGGCATTATGCCTGGACAGAGAGACAGCATGCATCGAGGACTAAACATCCTGTTTCTGCAGCTGTGGCTTATTACAGCCTCATCACCTGCAGCTATGACTTATTACAGCCTCATCATTACCTGCAGCTGTGCTGTATTATAGCTTGACCTACAGTTCCCTTCTCATTTGGTTATACATGTGTGTCCCTTCACCTGTCCAAGAAAGAGAAAAAGAGAAACAGCTAATTTCTCTCCTGCCATTACCCACTCTGCTACATTGAAATATCCACTTAGAAATCAACGTATTTTTCCTCTTGTCAGATGAGGAATCAGAGAGAAGCTAACACTGACTACCCACTAAGCATTCCTTTATTAAACATTTTCTAATTATTTGGAGTTGTGCATGTGAGTGTAATGCCAGGCGACAGAAGAGAACATCAAATCCCTCGTAGCTTGTGTTATATGCAGTCATGAGCTGTCCAGGGCATGCTGGGAACTGACCGATGGTTCTCTACAAGAACAGTACGTGCTCAAAACTGCTAAGACATCTTTTCATCACTGCCCACCAGCATCACTTCTAAACCCAGTCCCCATCTCTCTAAGTGCACATCCACATCCAGTCAGTATCGGAGAGAGACAGATGACACCACTGGCTTGCTTCAGCTGCTCAGCACGCCTCCGCCACAATGGAATATGTCTCAAAAGCTGGATATGAGTGCATAACATTTCCAAAGAGTTCCTACAATAGGTCTCTCTCTTCATCCATTCAAGAGGTGGTCACTAAAAGTAGAATCTCTTATTTGAGCAAGGGATTTCCTGAGTATCTTAGGAAAACACATAATTTTCTCTTTCACATAGAAAATTAACCTGTATATTTCAGTGCCTCATGAACTCTGTGGAGAGCTTTTGGGACCACTTAGCAGGAATCTGACATTGGCCAAGTGTCGTGTGCACCGCCTCACCAGCAAGAACGACGCCCGACAACAGGATTCTTCTGCAGGAAAGCATTTATTGTGCAGCTTTCTTAACGTGATGGAGAGGACCCCGAAGGAGGAAAAGGTGCTGCTTATATACGCTTAGGGAGCTCGTGTCAGTACCTGATTAGCTTCAGCTTTGGTGCTCAATTTGCCTGCCCCGAGAGTGGGCTGTGACATAGTTATAGTACATGTGCACTGGTACCTTTCGGGTGGTAAACAGCCTCGCCTTGCTGACTCATACAAAAGAAGTCAGCGCCATCTTTTAGGTGTGGCGCAGTTCGGCTACCCTCAGCCAAGGACCAGGAAATGGGCTTCAGGCAGGAATCTAACATTAGGCCATGACAAGGAAGTGTGCTCAGGCAGGAATCTAATTTTAGAGTGGAACAAAGAAGTAGGCTTCAGGTAAGAATCTGACTTTGGGCTAGGACAGGGAAGTAGGGACAGATATCTTGGTCATCCTGATAAGCCCTTAGAAACATTGTTCTTGGGACTCTGTTCATTGCTTGTTCCTTGACTATTTGTGTTTTTGTCTTGCTTGTTCCTCAACCTAGAACTGACCTTATTACTTGCATGTAGTTAAAATAGTATAAAAATAGATTGGGGAAAAAAACAAACCTGCTTCAGCCTCAGAACTGGCTGGGGTCATGCCACAATGTTGTCTAATTGTCTCTTTCTTTTAATCCTCATTCCTGCATTGGAGAACCTGTTGACTGACTGAACTGGCTTGGTCAGAACTCCACTTGTAAGCACATCTGGTGAGAGTGTAATGAGAACTGTGTGCGTTTATCAATGCTTCCCCATCCCTGCTTTGAACCTTGAGCCATCTTGGATTAAAAGCTTCAGAGCAACATAGTAAAGGGCTATGGAGCAGTATCACCTGGGGTCCCCTGGTCCTATCGAATCTCAAATTCATCTCCAATTCCTCAGCTCTGGTCAATAGTGGGTCTTGATAAAGAGAAGCCTCAGTGGAGACAATACTTCTAACTGATTGGCCTGGAGACAAAATTGATGTAGGAGAGCCCAGTCCACTGTGAGTGGTGGTTCTGAGCTGTTAAGAAAGCAGGCTGGGGCTGGTGAGATGGCTCAGTGGGTAAGAGCACCCGACTGCTCTTCCGAAGGTCTGGAGTTCAAATCCCAGCAACCACATGGTGGCTCATAACCATCCGTAACAGCTACAGTGTACTTACATATAATAAATAAATAAATCTTAAAAAAAAAGAAAGCAGGTTGAATAGACATGGAGAGCAAGCCTGTATGCAAGGTTCCTCAATGGCTTCTGCTCCAGTCTCTGCCTTGGTTCCCACTTTGACTCCCCTCAATGATGGACTATTACCAGGAAATACAATGTTAAATAAATCCTCTGCAAGGTGGTTTTGTTCTTGGCATTTATCACAGCAATAGAAACCCTAAGACAGAAATTGGTATCAGGTGTGTGTGTGATTAATGCTGTAACAGACTTGACAATATTGTTTGGGGGAGGGTCATGTAAGGAGTTTGGAACTTTGTTATGAAAAAGCCAGGCTGGAGAGATGGCTCAGCGGTTAAGAGCACTGACTGCTCTTCCAAGAGATCCTGAGTTCAAATCCCAGCAACCACATGGTGGCTCACAACCATCTGTAATGAGATCTGACGCCCTCTTCTGGTGCGTCTGAAGACTCCTACAGTGTACTTAGATATAATAATAAATCAATCTTTCGGACAGAGCGAGCAAGCAAGGCAGACCAGAGCGCGCAACCTTCATTCCCAGCAACCACATGATGACTCATAACCATGAGTACACTTACTCATATACATAAAATAAATAAAATAAATCTTTGAAAAAAAAGAAAAAGCCATTGTGTATTCATAGCTTAGCTAGCTGTTGAACCTTGAAAGACAATGTAGAGAGCAGTACAGACAATGGAGGCCAGGTCTGTGACATCTCACAGGGAAGTAGTGACTCTACAGAGCCGCTTATGTGCTGTTTTCAATAAGGACTTCAGGGTCCTTTCTGGTCATCTAGAGCTGAAGGACTGGCTGAGATTAACAAGACCAAAATCCCCAAAGCAGTGGTTCTTAACATGCCTAATGCTGTGACCCTTTAATACAGTTCCTCACGTTGTGGTGACCCCCCAACCATAAAATTACTTCATTGCTACTTCATGACTGTAATTTTGCCACTGTTATGAAACATAATGTAAATATCTGATATGTAGGATATCAGATATGCAACCCCCAAAGGGGTTGCAACCCCCAGATTGAGAAACACTGCCCTAAAAGAAAATAACATATTTGCTCTGATGGGCCAGTAAATACTTGTTAGCTCGGGCCTGAGAATCAGCTGTGGTGAGGTAGAGACCAGCATCACTGAAGCAAAATGTCCTGGAACATGTTTTCCTCGGGGTCAGTACGCAGAGGCTGTGCTCTAGAGGGGCAAAGGCTATACCTCGTGGAGTCCTCCAAACTTGTCAACCTGCACGTTTCCCAGGAGGTGTACTTGTTTTAAAGACACGTAGGGGTCATGAGAGCATCTGAGGCTTGGCACCGTGAGGGGGCAGGAAAGGCCATTGTGCAGATGCAGCCTCAGTTGTAGCAGAAGTCACAGAACTGAAGGGTTTTGAGAGGTTGAGGCTTAGTACCGTACGGAAGGGTCAGTGCCCCCAAAGGTGGCGCAGGAGAGGCCACTGTCCAGATGTAGCCTAGGTGCAGTGGAGACTCCAGTGCTGTGGGACAATCACTAAGGACAGTGGCGGCCATGGAGAAGAGCCAGCCCAAGCCTAGAAGAGCTGTGAGGGCTGTGGAGGCAGAGCCAGGAAAATGGTCACTCACACTCTTGGGGTTTCCCCTTTGAATGAAATCTAATTTTGAGAGAGAAACAACTTCTGTAGAGAACCTTTTCTGTGTTGTTTATATAATAAGGATCCTCACTCGTATGTGTTGCTGATGTTGAAGGAGTTTTGACTTGCTGTAGAAAGCTTTCCAGCATTCTTTACACTGAGAGAGCTTCTCCCTTGTGTGAGTGCTCTGCTGAAAAGTGAGGTTTGACTCACTATAGAAAGCATTCTTGTACTCTTCACATTCATAGGGCTTCTTGCCGGCATGAGGTCTCTGGTGTATAAGGTTTGATTTCTGCCAAAAAGGCTTTCTTGCATTCATTGTGTCAATAGGGCTTCTCACCAGAATGTATTCTCTGATGTCAAATGAGGTGTGACCTGTAAAAGAAAGCTTTCCTGCATTCCTCAAATTTAAAAGGTTTTTCACTGGACTGAGCTCTCAGATGTAAAGTTAGGAGCCACTTATGGCAGAAGGCTTTCTTATATTCCTCACATTCATAGGGCTTCTCTCCTGTATGAGTTCTCTGGTGTCCAAAGAGTTGTGACTTGAAATAGAAACCTTTCCTGCATTCTTTGCCTTCATAGGTCTTCTCTCTAGTTTGTGTCCTCTGGTGTTCAGAGTGTTGACTTATCATGGAAAATGTCACAGCATTCACCACACTCACACTTTTCCCTGCATGTATGATTCCTTTTGTGCTGTGGCTGTTGGCAGTATGTTTCCACACAGGAATAGGGTTTTCCCCTTGTTCAATCTTCTGTTGAACCTTTAGCTGTGCCTTAAGAAAGGAGAATGAAGAATTTGTTTTATTCACTGCACACATTGTCCTAGCATTTAGTGGGTTTGGCCTAATTCTGCTTATATTATAATATTAATTTTGCTTCTCCAAACTGCTTACATGAGTGCCTGCACTGAAGGACCCTGCCTCTAGTTGGTTCCGATGGGTAAATAAAGATGCCAGCAGCCAATAGTTCAGCAGGGCAGACAGAAGCGGGGCTTTTAGAATTCCTGGGTTTGGGAGAGAGAGAGGGGGGGGGGCAAGATGGGGAGGAGGAGATACTGCATGCTGGGAGAGAGGAGAGAAGGCCTGAGAATAGTGGAGAAAAGGGAGTCATAGTTGCATGTGAAGGAGCTGGGTGAGTGCAGCCCAGTTGAGCAGCCCTCTGGGTTCAGGGCAGCCAAATAGAATATAGAATTAGTAAGTAATAACTTGGAATTATTGATGGGAGGTAGATTAACCATGTGGAAGTTAGGAAGTGGCCCAGCTGTTGCCAAATATTTAAGGCACATCAAAATATAAAGGCTGTGTATGTGTCTTTCATTTGGGAATGTATACATTGGTAGCAGAAATGTGCTTCTGGGACTTATATATAAAAATTATTACTACGTAGTATAGCTTCTTAATGTTTTGTGAGGTGTGATTTTTTTCCCATGAAGACTCCTGAACAGTATATTTATAGAAGTTCTCACCTGTGTAAAATTTTTTTTTTTTGAGACAGGGTTTCTCTGTGTAGCCCTGGCTGTCCTGGAACTCACTCTGTAGACCAGGTTAGCCTCGAACTCAGAAACTCACCTGCCTCTGCCTCCCCAAGTGCTGGGATTAAAGGCGTGCGCCACCATGCCTAGCTTCACCTGTGTAATTTACTATTTGCTGATTTTTTCACCTGATGGATTTTGTCCTTAAATGAACTATGTCTTGAGCAATATGTGTTAAGGATTTGAAAAATTTCCTGAAATAACGAGGTCTCTTGAATCTGAAGTTCTTTTATCGAATATTACCTCTGCACAGAAAGACATTCCTGAGAAATATATTGCATATACCATGATGCTATTTTACTTTCTTATGGGGATGAAGATGCTTAGAATATGGGAGGAGTCTCTCAGTTCCATTATCAGGTCTTCTCCAGCCTGCATGGTATGGGGCTCAGGATAGAGGAACAGTGTAATTTGACAGGAGCTAAGTTCAAAGGAAATCTTCCTGAACAGTTCCACTCTTCTTGTTCAGATCACAAGTAGTCTGAGTCCACATTAAAAGTTTTGCTTACTTCAGCCGTTTCTTCATTTGATGTATTGCTGCCGGTGGTTTTCACTTCACACCAGTGTCTCTCTTCATTTGCCTGGATGGTCTCAACTGGGACAGGTACTATATGTAAAACATCTAAAATAATATAAAAAATATCACTATCCATGAATAACCGTATTCTTTACTAATTTAAATATATAGTGCCTTAGTATTCTCATGTAAATGTCATGGCAATATTTGCTAGGACAATTAAATCTTTTTTTTTTTTTTTTTTTTTTTTTTGAGACATGGTCTCTCTATGGAGTATTGACTGTCCTGTAACTCACTATGTAGACCAGGCTGACTTTGAATTCATGGAGAATCAACTGCTTCTGTCTTCCAAGTGCTTGGATTAAAGGTGTGAACTACCATGTCTGACAATTCATTCTTGAATAAATTTGTATAATTCTGGCTGGGGAAATGGCTCAGTGGCATAATTAAGTGCTGGCCATACATGCATGAGAACTGGAGTTCAGCTTCCCATAACCCGGGGAGGGGGGGTGCTAGATGAAACACCTGTGATTCTAGGCCCAGAAAGCTGAAAGAAGAGGACCCCAGGGGGAACTGATAAGACTAGGTAGCTATGTTGGGGCTGGAGAGATGGCTCAGCATTCAAGAGAAGACACTATTTTTTTAAAGTTCAGTTCAGTTCAGTTCAGTTCCCAGTACACACATAAAGTGGCTCATAACCACATGTAATTCAAATTAAGGGAATCAGATGTCCTCTTTTGGTTCCTATAGATACACAAACACACACACACACACACACACACACACACACACACACACACACACACACACAACCTCAATGAAAACAGCAAGACAGCTTGAAAGGGAGAACCCCATCAGGCTTGCCAGAGCCATGTGTCTGACTCACATGCCCAGCTGTCTTCAGGAGTAAGTCTGCATTAACGGGAAAGCAACACACCTGGACCAGTACCCAGCAGGCTCTTGCCACCAGTACCCAGCAAGCTCTTGCCTGCCTGCCTGGCATTCTTTGCCCAGTGTACTTTCATAGACCTGGAAAGTTCCAGAAGGAGGCTTCTGCTTTACTCTAAGGCCCAACTCCATGCTACAACTTGAAGATCAGCTCAGGTTTGGTTGTGCAGTGCCCTATAAATTGGAAATCATACAGAAACAGTGACAAAATGCTAAGTCCCCTGAAGACAAACAACAAGACCAGTTTTGAATTGGGCTGTGGTGGGTGCATTCAAATTTTTTAGTTTTAAACTCATGTCTTTCATTCTCTGGAGAATTACTCTCAAGTGACACTAGTGCACAGTAAATTATACAACATAATTACTTTTTTTTTTTCTAGACAGGGTTTCTCTGTGTAGCCCTGGCTGTCCTGGAACTCACTCTGTAGACCAGGCTGGCCTAGAACTCAGAAATCCGTCTGCCTCTGCCTCCCAAGTGCTGGGATTAAAGGCATGCACCACCACTGCCCAGCTCTGGAAAATCTGTTTTCCTGCTGCCTGCTGATCCAGATGTAGAACTTTTAGCTCCTCTCTGGCACCATGTTTGCCTGCATGTCCCCATGCACCCAGCCATGATGATATATATATTTTTAAAGATTTATTTATGTATTATATGTCAGTACACTGTAGCTCTCTTCAGACATAAGAGTTGCCAGGTGGTGGTGACACATGAATGGTTTCTCTTATTACTTTGATCAAACGCACCTTTCTGCAGTGCAAGCCTGGAGAACCAATCAGGGAGAAAATGTGACTCCGTGGGCCACTTCAAGCCAGAAAGTTAATGAGCCTTGGCCAGAATTTCCTGCCTACATTAAAAGGGCAGTACAACAGTCAATAACTCATGAAGCTTCAGATATCCTGATCAGACGGCTAGCATTTGATGGAGTCACCAAACACTGTACAGCTGCCACAGCACCAGTTAGCCATGGTGGGTATTGTAGTTGGGTAACAGCCACTCAAGATATTGGCAGCTCCTCTCTTTGCAGTGGTCTCTAAGCAGCCGTTTCATATGTAGCAAACTTTTCAAAGAGGACCTTGCTTTGAATGTGGAAACAGAGAACACTGGAAAAATGAATGCAAAAAACTAATAATCCAGTCCCCCATTGTGGAACACATTGGGCTAAAGAGTGTCTACCCAAGTATGACAAGGATGGTAAGCCTTTAAACTCCCAAGTGGGCAACCCCTAGCCTCAGAACAGAAGTGGAAATTGATCCAGGCAACACAAAATAAATCAGGCTTAAGGAAAAATCCAGTCATTCAGGAGGAGAAATATGATCAAGTGTAATGGAATTAAATTTTTTAGCTTTATGGACAAGGCCATTATCAGAGGAGAGATGTCTTATGTTGATCTTATACATTGAAAATGATCTTTTTGGAGGCATTCTAGTAGACACTGGGGCAGATTATTCAGTTGTCAGTCAAGAACAATGGCTCCACATTGGTCAATGTCGAGAGGACCGCCTTCACACAGTATTGGAGGCCAACAGAATTCTTTAAAAAGTACTAACGTAGGCCTAGTGTTAGTGGTGCAACCTTTAATCTCAGAACTTGGGAGGTAGAAGCAGGTAGATCTATGAGTTGGAGCCCAACTTGATCTGTAGAGCGAGTTCCAGGACAGCCATGGGTACACAGAAAAATCCTGTCTCAAAAAGCCCCCCCCCAAAAAAAAACTCCCCAAACCAAATCCCCCCAAGAAAACAGACAAACAGATAAACAAACAAGCCTACTGTCATGTTATCTTTCTCATGGAAAGAGAGAGAGAGAGAGAGAGAGAGAGAGAGAGAGAGAGAGAGAAAGAAAGAAAGAAAGAAAGAAAGAAAAAGAAAAAGCCAGGCTTGGTGGCATATTCCTTTAATCCCAGCACTCAGGAGGCAGAGGCAGGCAGATTTCTGAGTTCGAGGTCAGCCTGGTCTACAAAGTGAGTTCCAGGACAGCCAAAGTTACACAGAGAAACCCTGTCTTGAAAAACCAAATAGATAAATAAATAAATAAATAAATAAATAAAAGAAGTTAAAGATTTAATAATGATGAGGAAGATGCATTAAAAAAAAACTTGCTGGTAAAGAGCCTCAGGAAATCATTATGCTGCTAAATAAAATGCAGGTTGATTACTTGTGCCGTACTGATAATAATTAGCAGGTAGCACTAGCATATTATTTGGGATCTATAATCATTTTCCAAAAGATCACCCTTTAAGAATTTTTTGAAGATATCTCATGGGTCTTGCCTAAAATTACATCTAAACCTCCTATAGAGATTGCTCTTAATGCTTTTACAGATGGCTCTTCCAAAGAACAGGAGCATATGTTTTATGTACAAATTTCACATGTTCCTCAAAAAGATTATACCCACCCCTCGTTGTACAGCTCAACAGTCTAAACTCGACCCAATCAGCTGTTTAGATATTTCCCAACCACTGAATATTTTAATTGATTCTCCATATTGTGTTCAAACTGTTTCTCTTTTAGAAGCTGCAAGACTTGAACGCAGGAGCACTAGTAATGTTATTTTACAATTCTTTCTCTCACTTTGGCCGTCTGTATGACCAGGAGCTCAACTATTTTTTACATTCCTATTTGTGCTCATTCTAATTAACCAGGTCCAGTAACATTCGCCAGTGCTCAGGGATGTGCCTGCTGCCTCCCCACCCCTAATACTTTCTTTTGAGGCCACTGAAAAATCTCATGAATTGCTTCATCAAAATGCAAGACCTTTACCTCGAGAGCAGGCCCAGCAAACTATCAGCACATTGCCATCTGCTGGCAGAATTAATCCTCAGCGGTTAAAAATCAAACAGCATTTGGCAAACATTACTCATATTGCAGAATTTGGAGGCTTCAAATATAACGGTTGATACCTTTTCTAATGTGACGTTTTCTGCTCACAGGGGTGAGACAACATTGGATAAGTTATTTACTCTCCACCCCTCCTTTCTAGAGCTCCCACATAAATAAAAACTGATGACCCCCACTCAAAGTAACACTTTTGAGAGATTTGCAGTTTATAAATATTAGTCACGTTACTGGAATCCCTTACAATCCAAAGGCCAAGCTGTTGTGGAACTACACCATCAAACACTTAAACATCAAATTTTGAAAAGAAAAGAGTGTGCACACCTACCTAAATCCCCACTTTTTATTTTACATTCAGCAATGTTAACTTAAAATATTTTCACTTTCAGGGATAATGCTTCCGATACTCGAAAGCACTTTGCCCTAAAGGATACTGTAGTGGCTATTCCTGGTTGTCAACTTGACTATATTTGAAATGAACTACAATCCAGAATTGGAAGGCTCACCAGTGAACCTAATCTGGAGACTGGGAGATAGAAGTTTCTGATCTGGATCTTGGTATGGAGATCTTGAGACACAGTGGTGATTGAATCCAGAAGATTAAGACAGGGAGATCTCCGAGTCCAAGGTCATCTGGGATTAAAGGTGTGGTGGCACACACCTTTAATCTGGGCTACACCTTCTGCTGGGGACCTTATAAGCACATTGGAAGAAGGGAGTCTGGCTCTCGCTCTTTCGCCTTCTTGCGGTGTGGGACTCAGCGACTGCTAGATCCTTGGACTTCCATTCACAGCTACTACTGAACCATTGTTGGGATTTGGACTGCAGACTGTAAGTCATCAATAAATTCCTTTACTATATAGAGACTATCTGCAAGTTCTGTGACTCTAGAGAACCCTGACTAATACAGATACTCAGTCTAGAGTGTATGTTAGGTGGAAGGATCTACAGATTAACCAATGGAAAGGGCCTGATGTTCCTTTAACTCCAGGGAGAGGTATGCTTGTGTCTTTTCAGAAAGTGATGTCATAGATGGCTCCTGCATTGACAAAATGTCTAAAGATAGATGACATACTCAAGAGAAGACACCCCAAGAGGAAGCACAAGCTGATGAGTCCGGGAGACAATAAGACTCTAACTCATCTCTGGAGAGTTTGGGGAAACAGCAAGAATACAATACTGACCCCAGTCTGTTGCTGTTAGGTTTACTGATCGTATTACACGTTAACTCTCAGCTCATCAATGCAGGGTCCACATATCTTTTGTCAGGGGGGAATAAAAGGCATAACTGTAACAGGAGGCAGTATGATAGTGTTTTGCAACACTAAACATTGTTTGTTTGTTTGTTTGTTTGTTTTTTTATCTTTTAGGACCAGTAGCATGGATTAAAGATGACATGTAGCCTAGTCTACAGAGCAAGTTCCAGGACAGCCGGGGCTACACAGAGAAACCCTTTCTTGAAGAACGGGGGGTGGGGAGTGGGGAGAGATAGATTAATCCTTACAATTTGTAATTTGAAAAAGAGTTTCCATGTAGTCACACCTTAAGCTTTGGTTGTGATAATTGTCACATGGAAATGTTTCCAAAATTGTAATGTGCTTAACCATGTCAAAATAAAACCGCTTGGAGCCAGAAGTTTGAACCAGTCTGACTAACTACATCCTGGGTAACCAGATTTCCTTCTTGCCACTGGCGGAGAGTTCCTCTGCTGGCCTTTGCATTTGCAGGGAGCCTCTCACCTTCCTGTGATGCTTGTGCACCGTGCTTCATTCCCCACACATACAGAATTAAATTACGGTGTTTGAACAGTCTTTCTGTTAAAGCAAGCGGCATCAATCCAGAAGTGGTGTCCATTTAGAACCCACTTGTCTTTCAGCAATCAAGCCAGGCAAGGGTGTCTGTCCGGAACCTTCCCCTCGCTGCTCTCGACAGGTAGGAACCGAGATGCTGCAGAGAGCACGGCCTGCTCACAGGACTAGAACTCACAGCATGCTTCCTGCCTGTCTCTCTCAGATGCTGGGATGACAGGCGTGAGTTATCCTGCCTCTGCCTGCCCACGGGTCTGTCTGGTCTCTGTAGATTTATACTGTGCATGGTTCCCAGAAGTAGGGACCATATACATATAAATATACAAATGACATGAGAAAGAGAGAGAGAAAGAGGGAGAGAGAGAGGGAATAGGTCTCAGAAAAGCAGTAGTTTCCTGTCTGTGATGCATTAGCAAAAGAGAAGGAAAATGGATATAAGCTATTTCAGAGCTCTCCTAGTATAGCTACCTGCAGCTACATCAACTGGGTTCCTGAAGGGGAGGCTGGGGCTGAATGGAGAAAAGATGGCAAGAGAAGTACTACACCAAGACAAAGATACTGATCAAGGCCCAAAGTTTACTTAAGACTCTGAGCTTATAAAGGGGGAAGACCCATCCCCCACCATGCCAGGTTCTTGATGCTTTGTTGCCAGGCTGTCAGCACTTGGTCTCCAGGCTGTTGCTTATTCAGGAAGGTCTCAGGAAGACAGGTTCAGCCTCTCAGTGGGTAGCAGCATCTTGGAGAAAAGGGCAGAGGTGGCAGAACAACAGACCTATCTAGGTCTGAAGACTCCACCTTAGGTGGTCTCCTTCACACTGGCAAAACAGGTCTGAGCCAGCCTGCTCAAGCCTGGGGGAGCCTACACCCTAGGAACAGGAGGAAATCAGGAGATGTCCTGCTTCCTCTTTGACTTCTACTGGAGATATCCTTAGTTCAGGTTCAAGTTTTCTTCCCTCTCTGTCTATTGTCTGTCCTTGGTGCGCCCTTCTGTCCATGTATCAATTTATGCCTGTTTTTGTTTCATTGTTTGGATGATTGTTGTTCTGTGTTTCACTTTCAAAAGAAAAAATGGTTAAAACTTAATTTGCTGGCTAGCCACCCCTTGCTTTAGTTTAACTTGTTTAGTAGACTGTCTCATTTTTCATAGCAGAAACCGTAAGTCACCCTGCACTGTACCTGGGAGTCAAGCACAGCTGGAGAAGCTCTGCCAGGAGCTGAAAATCTGCTCTTAAAGGGCCAGCAGCTTCTCAAGTTATTTTCATTTTTTTCGAGACAGGGTTTCTCTGCATATCCCGCTGTCCTGGAACTCTGTAGACCAGGCTGACCTCGAACTCAAAAATCTGCCTGCCTCTGCCTCCCAAGTGCTGGGATTAAAGGCGTGTGCCACCACTGCCTGGCTTGAGTATTGGCTTATAACTTATTGGGTATGATTAAAACTTTGTAACATTAGTTACAGAAAGTTAGCTTAAAACTGGTAACTCAGGCTTGGAATCATTTTAAACAACAATATGTGGCATGAGCCAACCCAGGAAAACAGGCCTTTAAAGATACTTTTTTTTTTTTTTTTTTTTTTTTAAAGATTTATTTATTTATTATATGTAAGTACACTGTAGCTATCTTCAGACACTCCAGAAGAGGGCATCAGATCTTGTT